>NC_047040.1:96551669-96864261 GCF_011762595.2 Tursiops truncatus | reverse complement strand
GTTCACAGACGGCCATCTTTTCACTGTGTCCTGTGTGGCAGAAGAGGGCAGGGATCTCTCTAGGGCCTTTGTTAGAAGCGCATGTTCCCATTTATGAGGGCTCTCCCCTCATGACCTAATCACCCTGAAAAGTCCCACCTCCAAACACCATCACATTGGGGATCAGGTTTCAACACTGAATTTTGGGATGACACATTCCATCTATAGAATAGGCCTTTCAAAAAACAGTTTGTATCTAAAAGTAGCAATGCTACCCAGTGTGGTATGATCTGATACTACTAAAGCTGAATCAGTCATTATTTACTGAGTATCTACTACGTGGATTTCAATAATAAGTATCTTTTCAGGGCCTTGAAATGAGTGGTACTCGCAGGACTAATGGGACAGGCTAACGATTGCCCCCAGGGCACATCAGGTTGCTCAGAGGGAAGCAGGAAGAGACAGGAAGGTGGCGAAGTAGACACACTGCCAGAAAACACTCACTGCCCACTCCTGTTTGTTTTCCTGCTTCAAATAAGCCATAATCGACTTTGGAAACCCATTTGACAAAAAGAAATGTTAACAAGGGTTTTTCTGGATAGATACCTAAACCAGTTAGAAAAGAAAATATCCCTCAGGCCCCGGTGAGATTGGCTGCCCAGATCATGAAAATCCTCTTAGTTATGTGCACAGCTGTCAATGCAAACAGGTACCTGCAGAAGCTGTTAGCCAAATCCCCCTCCTGCCCAGAAACAGCGTGTTTCAGAGACCTGTGCCCTGGTCTACACACGCAGACATGTGTTCTTTGGTGTAGATTAGGTTTCAGAGAAGAAAATATGAAGTTTGATCACGGAGAGATTTTCTCATTAAACCACTACATCAAAGAATTGATTTTGAGATGGGAATGACCTTGAGGTTACAGAGGGATGGCTAATGATGGAGTGTAGGGGTTGTGGGCTATTCTCAGCGTGACGGGTGAGCACACAGACACCAGATTCCCCAACCAGGGTCTCACACTCAGTGTCTGCAGGGGCCCAGCAGGCAAAGCAAGCTGAGGGACCCGCCAGGGGAACAGTCCAGCTCTACCTCCTTCTGACCATGCCTGCTGTGGGGAGCTCATCCTGTGTTGAAATTCATCCAATTCTCCAGGGAAGACATAGGTCTAGATTTTGCAGATATCTTTATATTTTAAAATGAGGGTGGGCTCCATGGGCTGCTTAAGCTCCGCCCCCCTCCCCAGAATGCCAGTTTGATTTCTGACCCAGAAGACAGGCAAGTGACTCAAGATAATTACAGGATATTCTGTCTGGCCATTTGGATGAAGCCAGGTTGACATGTGGAAATCCCGACGAGATGTAAAACCTCAGCTATTAAGAACATTAGTTATTGTTTATTATGAAATCATAAATACAGCAGACACACAGTGAGTCTTGAGGATAGAGGGGGAGTAGGATAGCAGCCACACATATTTTGTGCTAACCACCCCTCCCAAAAAGACCACGCTGTGCTTTTTACATTTGATGTGGCCATTTGGATGGCGCAAGATCACAACAGCAGCTTCCAAATGCTCCTCTCAATAAAACTGCCACATCCAATGCCCTGGGGGCGGTGAGCAGCCTGTCTCCACAGCCAGCAGCTGGGCCAAGTCCAGTTCAACAGACAGCTGCTTTCAGAGCATGGCGGTGGGCATTGGTCAATGTCTCGGCCAGTGGGAGAGTGGACAAATCAGGTGGTGTATTAGTTCCCTGTGGTCATTTTGGAGCCAAAACTAAGAAGCTGAATAACAGAAATTTAACTGCTCACAGCTCTGGAGGCCAGGAGTCCAACATCAAGTTGTCAGCTGGGCCACACTCTCTGAGCCCTAGGGAAGAACCTGTTCCTTCCCTTCTCGTGCTTCCAGTCACTACTGGCATCCTTGTCTACGGCTACATCTCTCTCTGCTCTGTCTTCCCACTGCCTTCTTGTCTGTCTTCTCTTCTGAGCATCTCTCTTCTAAGGATAACTGCGACTGCATGCAGCGCCCTCCCAGATAACTCAGCAGAAATGCCTTCTCTCAAGATCCTCAACTTATCATGTCTTTTGCCAAATATGGTAATAGTCACTCTTTTGCTATATAAGGTGTGAGGTGACAGAAAATAGATATTGGTCCCTGCCCCCTGTTCCTGGCACAGACCTGCTAAAACCCTTATAAATTCCTGAACAGCTAGAAGAGTAGGAGCATCTCTTATTCTAATATTTGCCTTTGACGCCATCTCTGATGCATGGCTCCTAAAACCCTTGTAAATTCCTAAGCTGTAAGAGCTCCAGGAACATCTTTTGTTCTGATGAGGTGACCCTGGGTGGGCTCCTGGAGGGCTCCTGGATGGGGCTGGTCACCAGAAAGACCAAGCCATGATCTGAAGCTTGGACCTTTCAGCCCTATTCTCCATCCTCCAGAGAGGAGCTAGAAATGGAGTTAATGGTTAATCATACCTGTGGGAGGCAGACTCCATAAAAATCCCCATAGCACAGGCTTCAGACAGCTTCCATGCTGGCAAACACATCCACACCAGGAGGGTGAGGCACTCCGACTTCAGGGGGCCAGCAGCTCCTGCGCTTGGGATGCTCCCAGACCTGGCCCTACATATCTCTTCATCTGGCTGTTCATCTGTATCCTTTATCATATCCTTTAATAAACTGGTGAACTTAAGCAAGTGTCTCCTTCAGTTCTGTGAGCTGCTGTACCAAATCAATCGAACCCGAGGAGGGGGTCATGCGGACCTAGGATTTGTAGCCAAATCGGACAGAAATTGTGGGTAACCTGGCGACCTACTCGTTGTGATTGGCATCTGAAGTAGAAGGGGAGCAGTCTTGGGGGAATGAGCCCTTAACCTGTGGAATCTGACACTATCTCCAGGTAGACAGTGTCTGAATTGAGTTGAATTGTAGGACATCCAGCTGGTGTCACAGAGAATTGCTTTGTGGGGGGCATAACCCCTACAACACATTTGGTGACCAGGAGTGTCAGAAGTGAAGTGTTCTATGTGAGCAGGAAAGGAAACACACAGGGAATAAACACATAGTAGGGAAGAACTGGGGTTTTCCCCGTACAAGAAGGAAAAAACTGAATTTTTCCTCTATATATGGTGATATTCACAAGTTCTGGATATAGGGCATGGGGATGTCTTCTGGGGTCTCACCATTCAACCCACTAATAGGCAGGGAGTTGGGGCAGGTAGCAGAGATTGCAGAAGTTCTCCAGAATCCTAGAGCACCCCACAGGATCTCAATTCTGGGAAACCTGAAGGGCCTTACGGGATTTCAATAAATGAATTCAAGTAGACAAGACCAGGACATGGTCATTGAGGAGGAACCCATGTGACAGGAATTAGAGGAGAGGGTACGGGCCGCTTAGGAGTCATGTCCACAGCCTATTTCCATTCACGAGGGCCAGAGGAGTCCCAGAGCAATTGTGAGGCTTAGTCTGGCCATGGGTTTTTAGATCAGCAGCAGGTTTTTCAGATCAGCTGACCTGCCAGGTGGCAAATGGACAAACGCAAGTGAAACCAATATGACTGAGAAGTGTATTCAACAATCTGATATAAACCTCAGCAGTTCCCCTATGGAGGGAATACTTTGGGTGCTGAAATTCTGTAAAGCAAATCAAGACAAGAGGTTCTGGCTTACTTTAGCTAGTTAACTTTTAAAATGCAGATGGTCAAGAGGCATATGAAAAGATGCTCAACATCGCTAACCAACAGGGAAACGTAAATGAAGATCACAGTGTGTGGCATTCTTCACAGAACTGGAACAAATAATTTTTAAATGTGTATGGGAATGCAAAAGACACCTGTCAGGATGGCTATCATCAAAAAGAACACAAGTAACAAAGTGGAGAAAAGGGAATCCTCCCACACTGTTGGTGGGAATGTAAATTGGTGCAGCCACTGTGGAAAATACTATGGAGGGTTCTGAAAAAACTGAAAATAGAGCTACCATATGGCCCAGCAATTCCACTACTTGGTATATATATCCAAAAAAAACAAAAACACTAATTTGAAAAGATATATCCACCTCAATGTTCATAGCAGTGCTATTCACAATAGGCAAGATATGGAAACAAGCTAAATGTCCACCAACAGATGAACGGATAAAGAAGGTCCGGTACATATATATAATGGAATACTACTCAGACATAAAAAGAATGAAATGTTGCCATTTGCAGCAACATGGATGGACCTGGAGGGCATTATGCTCAGTGAAATAAGTTAGAGAAAGACAAATACTGTATGATAGCACTTACATGTAGAATCTAAAAATTACAACAAACTAGAGAATATAACAGAAAAAAACCAGACTCACAGATATAGTGAACAAACTAGTGGTTGCCAGTGGCAGGGGGAGGAGCAATATAGGGGTTGGCGAGTGGGAGGTACCAACTGCTGGATGTAAGACAGGCTACAAGGATGTATTATACAGCACAGGGAATATAGCCAATATTTTATAATAATTGTAAAAGGAGGGTAACCTTTAAAACTTGTACTCAAAATATATACGGAGGAAAAACAAGTAAATAAAATTTTTAGTAACAAAAAGTAAGGGACTTCCCTGGTGGCACAGTGGTTAAGAATCCGCCTGCCAATGCAGGGGACACGGGTTCGAGCCCTGGTCCGGGAAGATCCCACGTGCCATGGAGCAACTAAGCTCGTATGCCACAACTACTGAGCCTTTGTTCTAGATCCCGTGAGCCACAACTACTGAGCCCACGTGCCACAACTACTGAAGCCTGCATGCCTAGAGCCCGTGCTCTGAAACAAGAGAAGCCACCGCAGTGAGAAGCCCGCATGCCGCAACGAAGAGTAGCCCGCGCTCACTGCAATTAGAGAAAGCCCGCGCCCAGCAACCAAGACCCAACGCAGCCAAAAATAAATAAAATAAAATAAAAATTTAAAATAAATAAATAAAAGTAAAGGGATATTTTAAGTCATTTGCAAACAATCATCAATACATCCACATGGCTCTATTTTTCATTTGGGATCAACCCCTGATCTTGAACCCAAGGCAATAGTCTCACTGCCTCAAGATCATTCACAACCAAATTCTACTACGATTCTGCACACGCAATTGCATGGTGAGGTTTAGCCCTGACCCAGGAGTTCAGATACCAGGAGATCAGGAACACATCATCCCACCACCTGTATGTAACACATGAAACATTTATTTGAGATTATGACCCAGTGGGAATAGATAAGCAGCCCGTCCAGAGCCAGGTCTGGAGCAGGGAGTGCTGAGCCCAGAGCCAGGCACAATTATCAGAGAAGTTGATATTGGCATGGCCCCTGGTACAAAATTTACAAAACAGGGAGAAAGTTCAGCGTGCGCACTCCTTAGGGAGAGTGGTCATGATGAAAAGCTGTTCCATGGACAGTTTTGTTTTGATTTTTTTTACAAATTTTTTCAAGTAGTTAATGATGCCTAGACAATTTACTCATCACTTAATGAATAAAACATTAACAGAAAAATAGAACATGTCAGTAAAATTCTAAATGGAAATAACAGGGGAGAAGTATGTCTGTCTGTGAAAGTGTGTCTTAAGGAATATATGAAAACAAATACAATTCTAGTTTTCTGAACATTTTACATAATCTGAGACCATGGTATTGAACTCTGGCAGACAAAATCTACCTGGGGGTAGGACATTGTTAAAATAAAGACACCAGGGCTCCAGTTCCAGGGCTTCTGATTCTGATTCAACAAGCACCTCTCAAGTAATTCTGCTATAGGGCGTCCAGGGACCACACTTGGTAAAACACTTCCCTAAGATAGACAAGTGCTAAAAAGTTAACAAGAATTATTTGGAAAAAATCTATTTGTAACAGGAAAATATTACATATTAATGTACCATAAACTGAAGCTGTTGATCATACGCATTAGCCCAAGGATTTTAATCATGTTTTTAATTTATTTACAACTTATTCTTAATTTGGAGGATCCCTGATTTGATTTTACTTCTTTTGAACACTGCTTTTAAACCCTAGATCCCCTTTACTAGAATTGATATCCTAAACATTTATAGAAGAAAACAATTTAAACCTCTGTATTCATTCAGAAGTACATCTAGCACACCTTAATTAATAGAACTGAGAATTAATGGCAGTGTGCTATCTGATAAGGCAGAGACCATAAACCTTTCCTGATCCTCCAACTGGTTCTTGTGCATTCATATTTCTCCTCTCATATTTTTCACATCCTACACTGTGATGCACTTATCTGTGAATGCCATCTACCCACTGGACTACATCTTTTGAAACCAGGGCCATGGCATTCTCCATCCTTGTGTATGCCCTCAGAACAATGCCTTGAATAAGGCTGATATAAATAATTTTACTGAATTAAGTTAAATGGAAAGTGTGCATGCTCTTCTTACTACGAGGACAATTACATACTTCATTATATGGGTATACATGTGTATTTTAAAAATGTCTTTAAGTCTACCAATTTGGTTCTCAAAAGAAATTGTTTTCTAAAGAAGCAAGGGAAAATAAAAAGGTAGACAGGATGTTGCCATCCTTTGAAAGAATAATGACGGCCAACATGGAAGGGCATCTCATCTGAGGCATCTGGGTGTAACCAGACAGCCTTAGGAATGCGTTCTTCTACAAAAGGGAATTGATTTGGACACATGGGAAATGGGAGGCTGTGAAGAGTTGAGCTGCTCAACCTTTCAGACTCTTGCTACATGGGCAACATTACTAGTCACCTGCGGTTTCTCTATTTCTCTGGGCCACGCAAAACTAATTAAAAGTTATTGAATTTTCTCCTGAAAAATTTCTAGGCTATTCATTCAAATTTGGACTAGATAAGAGGTTTGGAATGACTTGAGTTCAATGACAAATGTTAACTTATGCAAAAGCAACAGCCTAAGAATAGTGATGACTTTGTAAAATACCCCAAGGGAGTTTTGCATATTTCAGATTCTCTGGTGGACTACAAATGCACATTCCACTCATGGCAACTGTGAAATTTTGCAAAGGAGATGCTCTTTACCTCTCTCTGAGTTGCTCTGGAACTAAAGTTGGATGAAGCAAAGGCAAACTGTGTGTAGAGTGCTGAGGGCACAGCAAGATAACTGTTACACATACTTGACCTGGAACTGGGAAAAACTGTGACTTCCCTCTCTGACAAATCATAGAATCAGAAACTGCAAAACCAGCCACTATCATGGGAATGACTGTCCATTTTGATGACAACGAGAACTGATAATGACTATTTCAGTTAAAATTCTGATGATGATAGTGTTAAAAGCAGGAAGTTCACAAGTAGTTTTCATTTACTGCACGAAGTTTAAGAATAGTCATATGAGGGGCTTCCCTGGTGGCGCAGTGGTTGAGAGTCCGCCTGCCGATGCAGGGGAACGGGTTCGCGCCCCGGTCCGGGAGGATCCCACATGCCGCGGAGTGGCTGGGCCCGTGAGCCACGGCTGCTGAGCCTGCGCGTCCGGAGCCTGTGCTCCGCGGCGGGAGAGGCCACAACGGTGAGAGGCCCGCGTACCGCAAAAAAAAAAAAAGAATAGTCATGTGAGGATTTTTTTTTCCTATCACCCACACTTGTTCAGTAGACAGATACTTTAAAAGATATATTTATTCAAGAGAGATAGTTAAAAAATATATATGGCATTGAAGTGGTCATTATTTTGAGGTATATGAACTGAAATTGTCTCAAGTTGAGGTTTAATTGAGCCATTTGAGAAAAGGCTGCCTTGCTTCATCTGCTAAATAAAATTACATGAGGCGAGATCTATGACCAATGGACTCAGCACTGAACTTATGTAAGTCCTCTGCTCTGTAGTGATTGAAACTGCAAACATTGACTCTTCAAAATAGAACCTTCTCAGCCTTACAAGAGAGAAATAAACAATGCCCTTATGCACGCTCTTTGTGAAACAGAGAAAGAAATTAGCTCTTTAACAGAAAATTTCTTTCTAACAAAAATTCTCCTTTAACACTATTTTCATTGCAGTTCACATTTTGTGAATGACACACATACTAAAGAATATAATTTACTGCACTGATTCGCCTCTGTTTTTATGACATGCTTGATGATTTGATCAAAAGATTATCTGATAATTCAATGTGGTCATTTTTTATTATGCAAGGATTTGGCTTAGTTTTTATTATACGAGACAACCGTACAATCTAAATTTATAGGAAGGTGTTTTCCCACTGATTTTCAAGTTTTTATGTGTATTTAACAGGCCTAATGCAACAAAATGGTAAGGAATAGAAAGCACCTATCCCAATGTCTGGCAAATTAGAGAGAGCTTTTAGTAATTGCTTGTTGCATCACTAAGGGGCTGTTGATGTATAATGGAGAGTAAGTGGCCCGGGTTGGGAGGGGGTCACATAGGCAGGTGGTAGATTTCTTTCTCAGCCCACATGTTAATTGGTTTAAGACGCTCTTCTGAAAGAAAGGTGAGCAATGAAACAGTTTCTACATGAAATCAAAGAATTATTTAGTGAAAACTGAAGTAAACACAATAGGTCTTTAAGATATCTCTGACAGGTCACTGGATCCGACAAACTTATACTTCTTTCAAAATTGCTTTTATATTCACGTACTAAAATTCTGATGTATAACAGGAATAGTGTAACTGCTCTGTAAACTCGTCTAGTTGTTTTGTGTGTGTGTGGGAACAAACATGCACTTTTCCTATTTCCCGTAACTGAGCCTTAATATTAATTAAATATACAGTGAGTCTTACAGATTCAACCATATTGGGATGACTTTTCATTGGCATTATTTAATTTAACTGCAAGTAAATAGATGAGTTGAAATCAGCCTTTCTTTCAGGGAGGCCTAGTCTGCCTAATTCATCTTAGTATCATTGTTCTTTTTGGAGAGTCCCTAGATTTTATATCAAAACAAATAATTTTATAGGATTATTAAGTATGTAAAAAAATTCTGAAGAATTGCATCTGATAGGTTCAAGGTTAATATTTCTGGAAAAATAAAAATATTATATTAATATAAAATAAGATTATAGCTATTTGTATTAACTATTTTTTTTTCTTATATTCTGTATTCTCGGTGCTCTGGCGTCTGAGTCCTTGCTGACCTGAGAGAGACTGCCCGTCCCAGGGGTATCTAATGCCCCTTTGGAGGGTGCCTTTCAGATGCAAACCAACCAATCCACACCCCATACTGCAAACCACCTCCTCTATTCTGGTGCTTGTACTCCAGGAAGTAATGTTCCTCTGCCCTGATCACCCAGGACCAGGTACCACACAGCCAGAGGCAGTCCCTACATCAGAGCTCACTGAAATTATTCAAACCAGTCAACCTTAAACTTGCTTACCTACCCTGCCTTTCCTGAGAAAAGCACAATAATGGCCCCTGCCCATGCTTTCCCCTAGCTCTCCTTCTGCCTCCTAAGCAACCCTGGGGCTTCCTCACATGGCCCTGCATGGCATGCCGTGCCTCCGGTTTCTAGGGAATCCATGAGTACAAAAAGTTCTTCATTCATGGGCTTCCCTGGTGGCGCAGTGGTTGAGAGTCCGCCTGCCGATGCAGGGGACACGGGTTCGTGCCCCGGTCCGGGAAGATCCCACATGCCGCGGAGCGGCTGGGCCCGTGAGCCATGGCCGCTGACCCTGCGCGTCCGGAGCCTGTGCTCCGCAGCGGGAGGGGTCACAACAGTGAGAGGCCCGCGTACCGCAAAAAAAAAAAGCTCTTCATTCATGACATTCATTTCTGTGTTTGTGTACCTCATCACATTTGATCAAAACAAATCCCAGGGATAATCTAAAATACCATTTAATTGGGTAATTAATTATAACATCATTTGAGGAATATGACTGTTAATAGTGAGAGACACAACACCCCTACATCAAAGAAAGACCTTCAGGAATTTCAGTGGTGAGATCCAGACTCGTGCTTAGGGCATCAGGATGAGTTGTGAGAGAACCTAAGACTGGCTTCAACAGTCACTATATGGAAAGGCTAGCCTTCTAGTGAAAAGGGTTTCCCACTTGAGGTCCGTTGGGATTGGATGCAGAATCCCAGCGAACCATGTTAAGATTTCTGTTTGGGGGTTTAACATTTTGTGTCTCACATTAGAGTGTGAAGAAGACCTAGAAATGCTTGCCATGGAACTAATTTAACTTTTGACAGCTAAACAGACTAGAAGAAATTTTAAAAAAGACCCAATTTTCATCAGTGCTGAATATTTATCCTCCTGTCAACCCATCCCATAATCAGACGTTTGCTTCTTTCTAAAGGAATAAATTATGTATTGTGTCAAACACTTCCTTGAGCTTTTCTAGCATTTACAGAATAAAAAGTACAATTTCACACAAAGTTTGTCTGAAAGTATTAACTAACTGTTACACAAGAAATAGCATTGTATACCAAGAAAGACTGTTAGCGAACTACCTGGAGCTTCTCACACCATGCTTAGCTCAGAGTGGATATCTAAAAAATGCTTGTCCCTTGCTTCTCTTATTCATCTTTGAGGGCAAAGACATTATCTCATATTTTATTCTCTTGTGTACTTTATTGCATTCTTTCCAGCTCAATGCTGAGTACACAACTGGGAATTCTGGGCTAGTTTTTTTGATTGGCTGGAAGATAGGCTGATTCAATCATACCTATATTAGTATGTTTGAAATAATATATCATGATGTAGTTCCTGCCCAATGGAATATGAAGTCTCAGTAAGGATTCAAAAGCTATAGAAGGAAGAGCCCAGAAAGAGACCCACACACATACAAAAATTTGGTATTTGACAGAACTGTCACTGCAGACCAATGGAAAAAAAAAAGACACAAGCTACTCAATTAATGGTACTGGGAAACTATTTATCCATAATTAGACAGTTAGCTTATACCATAAGGATAAAGGATCAATATTTAGAGTACAGGATAATATCTCTATGAATCTGGGGTAGGAAACATTCCTTAAACAGGACCCTAGAAACAAACAATGAAGAAAAATGTGATAAATATAACTGCATTGAAAAAGATTCTGTTCATCGAAGGACATAAATAAAAATTTGAAAAGGTAAGCCACAGAGTAAAAGAATATATCTGCGATGTATATAGTCAGAAAAGGACTAGTATCCTTTACATACACCAAAGAGAAGAAGACAACTCAATGGAAATTTAAGCAAAGCACATAGACGGGAACTTTGCAGAAGACAAACTTTATATAAACGGCCCATAAATGTGTAAAAAGATGCTCAGTTCCATTAGTAATGGGTAAACTGAAATTAAGCCACAATAAATATTATTTCACAAACATACGATTGACAAAAAAAAAAAAAATTAAGTCTGACAAAACCCAGACTTGGCAGGATGTGGAGCTCTGGGAATTTAAAGCATTCCCAGTGGGAGTGTAAATTAATGTCACCATTTTGGACAGAAATTTGACAAAATCTAGTAAAGTCAAGAATAAGCATGCCAAACAACCCAGAAATTTCACTCCTACCTATTTATACGCTCTCAGAGAAGCTCTTGCACGTATGCTCAAGGAGACATGACCAAGAAAATTCATAGCAGCACTTTTTGTATGAGCCACAAAGGAAATATAAATCATTGGCACTCACCCATGTAATGGAATACTACACAGCAGAGAAAACAGGCATAGTATCAACATGGATAAACCTCACAAACAAAATAAATGTTCAATCAAAAAGAGAAAGTTGCAGAACACATACAGTATGTCACCCCTATTATACTGTTTTATAAATGGAAAACTAATTAAGAACAGATACTACCCTTGATTTTAGCCAAAAGGCCATTTATCTTTGATTTTTAATATCAGCATGGGTTCATGGATATTTACTTTCTTCTATGGGCTGTAATCCAATATTGCCATTTATGTTATTGCTCGAGTTGTACCAGATTTTGCCATTAGGAGTTCCTTCAAGTGGCTTCTGTTCCTATCAACGTGCCCCATCAGTTTTTAAGCACTGCCTTACTTTTTGGTACCACAAGGTATTTCAGGCTCATTTTCTATTTTCTTAGCCTCAGATCTGGAATCAACCATTTTCCCAAATACTCCTGATTCCTTTTATTAGAAAATGGTACTTGGAACCCAAGACCTGGGCTATAAATTTACTCATTGCTTCTAGGGTGTCACTGCTTCTAGGCCCTTTTTGCAGACAGAGCTAGAAAATATATGTATGGATTCTAATCCATACATATACACAGGTCTATATTTATTTCTATGTCTATTCATAAGAAGCTTGTTAGTTTTATTGGGGTAGTGTTAAATTTACAAATTTATTTAGGGAGAACTTTAAATGTTGACGTTATTTCTAATAACATTAATTTCTTTCCATTTGTTCAGCTTTACTTTTGTGTATTTTAATGGGTATTTAGCGATTATCCTCATACAGAAAAAAAAATGAAAAGCAATACTATATATGGACTTGGAATCCATAAACGTGTAGTAAAAGTAAAAAGGTATGAGTGGGATTAATAGGCACGAAATTTAAGATTACACTAACTCTGTGATGGAAAGTAAGAGAATCAGATCAAGGAGAAAAACAAAGAGGATCGTAACTCTATTTGTAATATTCTATTTCTTAATCTGGGTACTGAGGATATGTATTCATTATATTATTCTTTATACAATTTTGAACCAAAATATTATTCAATTTTTAAAAATATCGAAAAAGTCAAATATATTTTCTTAAATAATTTTTCTAAAGATTTAAATTTCTTTACAAAGTTTACATTCTTACAACAAATGAAAGCTTAAAAAGTAGAGACCCTCCAGTGAATTTTTATATTTTGCTAAAGAGAGAAAAACTACCCAGCCCTCAGAAATAGTTTAAAAACTCTATAGGGCAACCGGCAAAGTACTGTAAATTATTTACATGATTTTAGTAAAAGGAAGAAAGAATATCTGGAAATGGATATACTAGAATGAGTTTTCTCCAGAAGAGAAGAAACATGAAGGGTCCGGCGAGTCGGCTGCTCTTTTTATTGGAGTTGGTGCAGCCAACCATCCCTGTAGCTGCCTATTCTGTTGTTGGCTCTATCTCCACAATCCAAGTAAATTAATAGGTTAGCTTATCAAAATAACCCGTGCCAAGGAAAAATTTCTGAGTGATATGCCCTTGCTCCCCTCTTTGGCCACAGAGACCTACTTAAAGTGCAATAGCCTGCACTTGTTCTCAGTAAATTCAATTACGTTTGTTTCTGGCTACTTCAGCTGGCCATGATGACTGCAGATTGTCCCCTGCCCTCACCTCCCAGGCTAATTTTCGTGCCTGCAATGTGAACTTGATGGGTAAGCTTTGTTTCTTCCAATTCAAATTTCTTTATTAAGGACCAAGTTATAAACAGTGCTGTGTTAGGCACTTTTCAAAAACCTCTCTGTAGCAGCGTCTCAGCAGCCCTCTGCACCCCACTCCCATGAAATCTAGTACCTGCTCACGCCCAAACCATTGCTTTCTCACGACCTGTTAATATGCATTAAGGTTGCCAAGATTGCGGAGGATCCCAAAAAGCCTTCCTATGAAGTGAATCCAATCTATATACGTTTGAGAAAGACCATTTAAAAAATGTTCTGGATTAGTGGTTGAGAGTCCGCCTGCTGATGCAGGGGACATGGGTTCGTGCCCCGGTCCGGGAAGATCCCACATGCCGCAGAGCGGCTGGGCCCATGAGCCATGGCCGCTGAGCCTGCGCGTCCGGAGCCTGTGCTCCGCAGCGGGAGAGGCCACAACAGTGAGAGGCCCGCGTACCGCAAAAACAAAACAAACAAAAAAAAGTGTTGGATTATGAACTTTCAAAGTATTTTTTCTATGGCTAACTGAAATGAGAAACTTTACAAAATATCAGGTATCATTTTTCAACATAATTACTTTGACTTTAAACACAAAAGAACTCATCTGCCCCCACCCCACCCCCTTGCAATTGCCTGGATGATAATGAAGTAATTGCAGGTATAACTACAAAGGACTTCGATTCAATTGAATTTTAATTATTTAGAATTTGTAAACACTTCAGGAAAAGCTCATTAAGCTGGATGAGACAGCTTGTTTGCAAGGGGACCAAGGAGTAAGCATGTACAATGATTCACATTACAACATCCATTTACTCACACTAACCCTTCTGATTAACCAGTAATCACACTTGTTGGGAGTGAGCGGCGCTGGCAAAGCTTGTCACAACTTCTAAAAACTGATTGGCAAGGCTGAGGATATAAATGAACCCTCATATTCAAAAACAGCCAGCAGAACTTTGGCCTGCATGCACTGTGGAGAATAAACAAAGATTCTCACAAAATGCATGCATTTAAAAATATTGGTAATTCCACCTCAAAACAGAAACAGACTCACAGACTTAGAAAACAAACTTATGTTAAGGTGGCGGGGAGGGATAAATTAGGAGATTAGGAGTAACATATATACACTACTATATATAAAATAGATTATCAGGGCTTCCCTGGTGGCGCGGTGGTTGAGAGTCCAACTGCCGATGCAGGGGACACAGGTTCGTGCCCCGGTCCAGGAAGATCCCACATGCCGCGGAGCGGCCGGGCCCGTGAGCCATGGCCGCTGAGCCTGTGCGTCCGGAGCCTGTGCTCCGCAACGGAAGAGGCCACGACAGTGAGAGGCCCACGTGCCGCAAAAAAAAAAAAAAGAGATGTTCAACAAGGATCTACTGTATAGCACAGGGAACTCTACTCAATACTCCGTAATAACCCGTATGGGAAAAGAATCTGAAAAAAACATAGATATATGTATAACTGAATCACTCTGCTGTATACCTGAAACTAACACAACATTGTACGTCAACTATACTCCAATATAAAATAAAAATTAAAAAAATAATAAACAGTAAAAAATATTGGTGAAACTGATGTCTTAGAGTCCCTGCCGATTCGGGTTTAATTCTCTTTTACTTTAAAATTGTGTGATTTGGGCTTCCCTGGTGGCGCAGTGGTTGAGAATCTGCCTGCTAATGCAGGGGACACAGATTCGAGCCCTGGTCTGGGAAGATCCCACATGCCGCGAAGCAACTAAGCCCGAGAGCCACAACTACTGAGCCTGCGCGTCTGGAGCCTGTGTTCCGCAACAAGAGAGGCCGCAATAGTGAGAGGCCCGCGCACCGCAGTGAAGAGTGGTCCCCGCTTGCCACAACTAGAGAAAGCCCTCGCACAGAAACGAAGACCCTACACAGCCCAAAATAAATAAATAAATAAATAAAGTTACTCGGGGGAAAAAAAAAAAATTGTGTGATTTGTACACCTTCCTCAGTCCCAGGGCCTCGCTCACCACGATGTGAGGCTCCCAGTACTCAAGGGATGGCAAATCTCAGCCCTTGCACAAGACGCGTTTAGAAGGAAGTGCTCTATGGTGTAGCAGTGAAAAGGGTGCCCTATTACATCTGGGGGTACCTGGGATATCTTCTAGTCTCTCTGAAGATACGAATAGCTACCTCACAGAGTTTCATGGAGGATTTAACATGCCTCACATACAGAAGGTGGGAAATACTTGTAGTTCGTGGTGGTAAAAATGTTGAAATAAAGGGTGAACCTTCAGTTACCTAGGCCACAGCTACTAACATTCTATTGATTGATGTCTGAATATGTTTTAACTTCAAAAACTAAAGTTTTCAGAAGCCATCATCATTGGTTTATTTGATTATGAGTTCTAATACTTGGCAAATGAAGGCTATGTGTATTATACAATATAAGGATTACTGAATGAACATATTTATTAGGCAAATTAAAATCCCATCTGGTGATAAAACACTCTCATCGTCACATTTAACCAGACCTGTTTTCATCTATTATTGGAATTTTGGCACCTCCTGCAGATACTTGGCCAGAAACAGAATAATAACAACAATCGTTATTAATACCCAGCTTGACAAAGGGCTTTTAAATTTCTAAAATGATTTTAAGATTCCTTTTTTCAGCTTGTCCTACTTTGGGCACAGGCAGGTTTTACACAGTGCCCCTAAGCAATCAGTGGCCATGGAGTGTAAGCGATGGAAAATACTAATTGGTTTCATTTCCCTTTGTAATAAATGGACACAGGCCACCCTGGCTAGGATGTCCCCCTCCCTGTTGGAGATTCCCATCCCCCTCAGCTCCATCACCAGGCCTTGTGCTTGTAGCTCCAGGGCTCCAGCATGCTTTGGTCAGTCAATCTAAATCCCAGGTCATCTTTTAAAGTTTGACTCAAAGCAACCTCACCAATGAACACTGAATCACCATCGTGCCCAGGGCCGGTGTTAAAGATGAAAGGCGAAAAGATATACAGATATAAAACTGCCCCCCTACAAAGTTCCAACGGAATGGAGACAAAAGTAATATTTATAAACAGGTAACTGTCATTTCAGTCTGATGTGCTAAAAATCCAACAAGAAAAGACAGATAATACACTTCACTGAGTTGAGGGCATTTGGTCCTTGCCTGTTCTGCTGGCCTTTCCCATCTCTGACCACCCATAGCTCTTACTGGTAATTGACAATTTGGCACCTGCCGGGTTTCTTAGCTTCTCCAGTGATTTTTACAGCTCCTTGCTGAAGTGTAAGTCACTTGAGGGGAGGAACTTGGGGGTCATTCTTCTTGAGGATTCCCATAGTACTTGGTACAGTCTTGGTTACAAAATTACGGCTCAGTAGAGACACATTAATTAATTGTGTGTAGAAGACTCAGTGGGTAGGAAGGATAAAAATGCTGGGAGAAAGCAACATTTCTTTTAAGAAGAAGGCATAAGAATGGTATGCTGGTGAGGGAAAAAGAGAAATGGTTTTATATGGGGGAGGTTTATTTAGGTAGGAAATAAATTAAGTGAGCGACCTCTGCGCCATTTGAAATCTGCATTCTACTGGCTAATAGAAAGTAATCTTTCCTATTTGTAAAATGAGAACCACGCAAAGATGATAACACACTTTGTACTAAATCTATTTAAAGAAGGATCAACAAAATTTTCTCCATTTGCCCAATTCAGCCTGGAATATAATACACAGAATTGTAATTCAGAGCACATTTATTTTCTACTGCTATTTATTTTCTGAAACATTAGTCCAGGAATATTATTCTACTTTTTTATATTAAAATATGTCCCTTAAGATTTATACATACATTCTCAGGGGAATTGGCTGCCACCAATTTTGTAAAATGTTGACTAACTATTTGAGTGATGAACTAAACAAAAGGTCATCTATATTCTTCATTTATCACTAAACAGCCTTTGATAGTTGAAAATATTTGTTAGCCTTTGTCTCAATTTTATCACCAAAAAGAAAGGAATGAAAGTGCTTGTTTTGAAGTATATATGCAGCTGCACATATTTGTGAAATTCTTTGAGATTCTCAGATGGAAATGCTGTTGGAATCATTACAATTTAGTGAACCTTGGGAATTTGAATCCTTTAATACTCTAAAGGGAAAGTAATCAGATTAATGGATTGTTTTTCCTTAGCTAATCTTGTCGGGAGTCTGGGTTATTCAAGATCAGATGTCTTCCTCTTGTCTATTGAAAAAAAACTGACTTTAGACTCAGTAGAGAAATAAGTCAGCTTCCTAATTATTCCCTCTGCGTGGTCCTCTGAGACTACAGCTGATCTGAAGTTAAACTTATTCTTTAACTAATTAAACTCTTTAATTAAGCAGCCCTAAAAACCTTACTTATAGACAACTGGCTTTCCTATAACCAGAATAACTTTCTGATATTTGACACAGGGTAGGTGAGTGATGACCAAAAAGGTCTTAAGAAATTACTTTTATCAGATGAAAACTTTAGTTAAAGGACAGTGAGGAAGGAGAATAAAAAAGTAGCTAGAGGGCTTCCTTGGTGGCGCAGTGGTTGAGAGTCCGCCTGCCGATGCAGCGGACACGGGTTCGTGCCCCGGTCCGGGAAGATCCCACGTGCCGCGGAGCGGCTGGGCCCGTGAGCCATGGCCGCTGAGCCTGCGCGTCCGGAGCCTGTGCTCCGCAACGGGAGAGGCCACAACAGTGAGAGGCCCGCGTACCTCTCACTAAAAAAAAAACAAAACAAGTAGCTAGAACAGTTCCAAAACTGAACTGGTCAAAATGTGAACAGGTGCTGGGACCTGTAAGTCCTGGGGTCCATGCAGGGGATGTTTTGCTAGCGCTCACAGCATGTCAAACCAGATGTGTAATAAGCCTTTACCCTAAGTGCCTCAAAGCATTAAAAGAGACTGGATACGTGGATTTAAGCCCATGACAAAATTATTAATCCGTTATTTTATAATGCACAGTGAATATCTAAAAGAATCAAGTCCTCTGCTCCCCCTGAGGTGATCTAATTGTATTTTAAAATGGGGACGTAGAAAATGGTAGCCTTTCCGGATGTATTTGCAGAATGCTGCCTGGATAAATGTAAATGAATGAATGAAAAAATGACCAAGCTAAAAGATCCTTTACTAACCTGATTCACTATCCTCATTGTGTAGATGAGAACGGTGAGGTCTAGAGAGATTAAATGAAATACCCAAGCTCTCACATATATTTTTTTCAATACACCTTAACTGAAGGCTCACTAGGTGCCAGGAAAACCAGGACTATAAAGATGAACAGAACTGCCTTTTTCCTGTGTGAATGAGCACATTCCCCTAGACGGTTTGTAACATTACATCTATCATTGGTTTCCACTGGCTGTGCAAGTGAAACGTCCACGTTCACAAGTCAGAGGCTCAGAAAACCTTGCTTTTCCTTTTCATCAATCACAAAATAAACAGGTCAGTAAACCGGGTCAGCCTCTTCTTTCTCTGAGCCCCGCACAGCCGCCAAATTAGGATCTCACAGACTGATCACGTACCAGAAAACCCCCAGTCTGGAGCCAGGCCACAACTACCAGAGTGTTCTGACTGATGGTGGGCAAAGGGCATGGGGACAACAGATTCGTTTTTCCACCTTTCTAGAAAGGGACGTTAAGGTGGAGACAAGGGACGGGCAAAGGGAGCGGAAAATGGAGGGTTTTCACAAAAAGCATTTACATGTTACCTCAAGAAAAAAATCTGTTATCGCCTTTAAATTGATGACTAATCAATGAAAAATATTCGATACAATTAAGTTAAGCCTCTTTGAAGGAGTGGAAGAAAAGTCGCAAGAAGGCAGTGATTAAAGAACACCAGTGAGAAATATAATCAAAATTATAATACTATGACTTATTTTCTGGCTTGCTTCCTGGGGTGGGGAGTGAAAGACAGGGGAAAACAAAAATGTAGAAGAAAAGAGAAAAGAGGGAGGTGAAAAAAGTACAGTTAATCTGGAGATAAATTTTAGTTCCTATTCACCATAGCTATAATTTCCAGAGTGATTAACTACCTACCTACCTACCTACCTACCTACCTGTTGCCCGTGCCTTCACTGGGTTAGCTGATAAACCATTGTTCACAGCCCTTTGTCTGCTTCAATCCTAGGAGAGATTTTATTCTAAAGTGGCTAGTCTAACAGCTCATTGCTTCTCAGGCTGTAGTTCTCATGACAAAAATTACACTGTCCAGAAAGCAAGATAACTTCTTCTTGAGTTGGAATTTGCCTCCTGGCTGGAACTTTGCCATCTCTAGTCCAGTTATCCAAGATTCTCAAAAAAAAAAAAAAAAAAAAAAAAAAAAAAAAATGTTTTGGTCAACTCATATTCTAGAAAAGTGCTTGCTACCTACTTGCCAACTATTTTAATCACAACTCTACCTTCAGACTCTTGATTTTACAATCAAAATTTCCATTCTGAAATACATCTTGGCTATAAAAATAAAAATTTAATTAGACAAATATGCAAAGTGACCTTTAAAAATTAAAGGCTAACTCTCTTTACTCTCTAAATCCTACTGTGCCATGCATGGCCGTGCAAATCAGCACAAGTCTAACCTGTTTCCCTTATGATTTCTATGCTCTTAGGCAGATTTCCATTTTATTTTTTCAAGTCTAAGTTGCTTACAGGGTAAGATTTCAAAGCAGGCTCCAGTTCCTGGTGTCTTCATATAACTTTGGTTTTTGTTACTAAGGAAACACTTCTTTGCTATGCTACACTGTAAATCTTTTAATTCCTCTTTCTCCTAATTCTTAAGGAATCCATTTAAACTGCAAAAGCAAATACTATGAGAGCATTCCATAAAACACACAGTTTGCAAGCCAATTTATTTTAAAAAACATAAAAGTAATTTAACCTCAAAATTTCATATTAAATTTTGCCATTAGAAATTCAAATTCAAGTACTCATACAGGGTAAATGGATAAATAGAGGTAGTATACGATAGATAAATCTAGCACATTTATCATGATCCTGTAATGTTTATCAGAATAAAGGAAGACGGCAGAGATAAGTCAGAGGCTGGTACAAAATTTAAGGGAAAAACCATCTGAGCTTGCAAGGAAATGCAGGCAATATTTAATTATACATTAATTCTTAAATGCTTTGTTCCAAAATGTTTACTCAGAAACTCAATTCTTCCTTCTACAAACAGTGACTGAGATCATACCTTGTTCAATAAAGTATATGGAATACGATGATATGTTACATCCCCGACCCAGCGGGGAAAGAACATATACAGAAATAACCACAGGACAAAGCAAAATACGCTAAAGGCTAAAGAAAGGCACAACGTGCTATGAGAGGAGAACAGAAGGAGTCTACTGCTGACTGAGGTATCGGGAGAAGCCCTAATGTAAATGAGATGTTTGTACTGGGCCCTCTTACCAGTGCAACAAGCCAAGATGGCGGCTATGAGAAGAAGAACATATATTCCAAGGAATAGTTCAGGCACTGGGCATGATACTGAGAATTTACATACTGTTAAGTTGACCAGTGTCCTAGGGGAGGTGGACAGAGTGAATTCACAAACAGGCCAATGAATTTGAGTTTTGAACTTTAATACACTGATTATGGGGAGAATTTTAGGTGTTTTTAGTGGGGCCGGAGATATAAAATAATTCAGAGGGGAAATGCAAAACTGGAAAGTAAACTCGTCTGCACAAGGTAGAATGACATACTCTCACTCTTATCAAATCTGATTTGGGATTTCCTCAGCAATTAGGCGTCTACTAGACCACCAGGATTCACCATTCAGCAAAATCATGAGTCACGTACTGACATTTACTAAGGCTTTGCATATCTGTAAGTAGGTATGCATTTTCATTTCATCACACAAAATTAAAAAATGGATGAAAAGTGTCTACAAAACAGCCCAACTAGAATCTCAAATTTACACATTTTGTAGGAGCCCTTATAATCATCCCCACAGATGTACCTCTAAAGTCTATTCTGAAAACCCTGCTTTTACTGGAGTCAACTATTATTAATTCAGAGAATTAAGTGGGGGAGACAGGAGTAAGGAGTGGTGTTATCACAAAGGACCAAATGAGAGGAAGACAGTTCTCATTTCAGACTCCACAGCTGATATCAGCATCAGGGAAATACTGATCCAAGGCTGAAGGAGGAACTGTAGTCCAATCAGCCAGAAAGAAACATCTGAATGAGTCGTCCAACCAAAATAGTGGAAAACAGACATCAAAGGTGATACACAGGGTGAAAAACATACAGTTGGGTCTAGTTTTAAATAACAGCAAATAACCTGGAGCAGTTCATTTGTATCGCAAGGTATAGAACGGAGCAGAGAAGCTGGATTGAAAAGGCCAAGGATGGTATGCTACGCGATATTTAAAGAATAACGATGCCACTTTCTATCAATCCAAACAAACATTACTAATGTCAAAATAAAACAAAACAGATATAATGGCTGTAGTGAATTTAAACTCTGAAATGTGCACACAGATGCTGAAATGATAATGTTGGGTGACACTTACTGCATTATTTAGTCTATCTACCAGTTATCGTCTCTCCAGGTTTTGTTGTAATAGCCAGATGCAGAGCTGCGAGAAAACATAACTCCCAGCAATGGTACCTGTCCTTTTGGTGAGGGATTTGAAGGTCCAACTACTCTTTTTGGTGAGATCTCTGAACTCTCCATTTGGCCAACCTGCTCTTCAGGTTTGCCTGTCTTCCTTAGAGGGTGTTCATTTCACCGTGAGCTTTAATTATGGGGACAGAAAATGCTTTATTCTTAAGATTACTTGCAACAGTTATTAAGAGACTCTTATGTGACAGATAGATTAGGTAGCTAGATAGGTAGAGAGATAGAAACAAATCCCTCAATCTGTCCCTCCTTTCCTTATTTTCCTATTTTACATATTTAATCAGGTTACTCTTGAAATCTCTAATGTTAACCTGTATTCTAGGCAGGAGAATTACATGACTGAAATCTCTATCTGATGTGGATTCTTTTATGTGTACCATTTTCTCTATGATCTTGTCATCAGAAATTATGTTTTGCTTTTCTATGCCAATCCAGAATCTCTCTCTGTGACCAGCTCAATTCTAGCCTCTTCATGAGAACTTCCTCAAAGGCAGCATCTCCTCCCTGAATTCCAGCACTCATCATCCCCACTCTAGCAACTTAGTGGTTCATGACAACCCACTATATATGAGTTTCACATGGTCCCACTATGTAATTCCATATTCTTTTATAATTCTCCATGCACCCAGAATGAGACGTAATCATCATTCAGTAACACTCATTGACAGATAAATTCTAACATTTCCAAATGAAAATTAAGCTCTGGGTAAAAAGAAAATCTGATTTTCTTCTCTTAAGTGCTAAACCATAAAGTGTCTGTCTATGTTGCTCTTCATTTTCAATGAAGATTTGTGCCAATTACATATCAAATGCTAAGTAACTCTAGATGTGGGAACTGCTCTAAATACAACCAGGGTAATTAAAGACTAAATGGACTTCTGTCATTCTTTAAGTCAACGAGCATTTACTACATGTATACTATTGATGACAAGTGAGAGATCTTTCCCGTAGTCTCTTTTACAGACACAAGATGAGTGTGCACCACTGACAACAGCATAACTGTTTTTAAAGATCTCCTTTCAGGCAATTTTGTTTAAAAATTTTTGCCGATGGCGCTTAAAAATCTGTAGCTCCAAAGACGAAGAATATCAGGAACGGCTGTTTTACTTGGATCAAATATGTAGCTTTTCAAGTATAAGACAATGAGGGAGAAAGAGGACACTCCCCTCACCAGCCAAATCAGCCGAATTCACCTGATGACTACCACGACAACTGACACAGAACCCTACCCTCCCAGGTCCAAATTAAATTAACCCCCAAAAAATGCATTAAAAAAAGCATACTTAGGTTTTTCTAAGACTTCAATCAGACTAAAAAATCATCCTGAGAGCTGAATTTTAAGCTATTTAAGATAAGGAGTTACACTTAACAGCATATTTTTTAAAAAATCAAAATTGTGGTATGACCGTAATATCTTACATATATAACAACAAGTTCTTTTCTTTCATGACTACAGATATCACACACACTCAAGTAGCAGGTGGTGGGTGTATTCTGGGAACGAAAGATATCCAACTTTCATGGAAGGCCATTTTGGGAAGAGGGGATTTCAAAAGGAAATGTGCTATCCTGCAAAAGTCCCAAAGAATACACCTATCGTAACAGGTTTCTATAGAGCAAAAAACCAGCTTATTCAAAATTCCAGATATCACCACATATAAACACCACTGAAAGAAAAGTGTTCAGTGTCAATATATTTCATAGCTGTACGCTCATGCATACATTTTCATGGACTTGATTAATCAAAATATAAGAGGCTGTCTTCCCTTCTATTTTCTACCTGCCCCTGAAATCCACTTTGCTGCCAACTATAATCCTTTCCCCATTTGTATTTAAAAGCCATCAAGATGCTAAAGTAGTAAAATTGAATGGAGATGCCAAATGTGAGCCCATTTTCCTTTCTCATGACCTATAAAGATAAACGTGCACATGGCGGAAAGGAATATAAGCTTTGTCCACAGCATACACTGGCATAAAAAGGCATCACTCTCCTCTTGGCAGGAACTGACAGTTTACTAGGAGGCAGCATTTTGGGCAGACTTCTGAATATCTCATAATTTCTTCCATGCCATTTTTTCCCCCCTAGTAGCTTCATCATCCAGGCTTCTCTCTGCTCTCCTTGCTGGATTTGGGAACTGCATAAGCCTGATGACTAACCCACCCTCAGAATACTATGGGGACTGCCTGCATTCTTGTCTGTGAAGTTACAACTAAGTAAATAGAGGAGGTGCATTGGTAACAGCCACTGAAAAGAGAAAAGCAAAACTAGTTTCCATGTCCACGAATGCCAGAATACTCAAGAAAACTGTTTTATTTTTAAAATTTTGCTTCATTCATATGTGGTCAAAAAACTGGATTTCACAATGGACTAGACTCACATTCAACCACTGTATTTGGGCCCTATGTCAGGTACTGTACTTGGGGCGTTCATCCATACGATCTCATTTAATTTTTTAAAAATTTATTTTATTTGTAATTTATTTTTGGCTGTGTTGGGTCTTCGTCGCTGCACGCGGGCTTTCTCTAGTTGCGGCGAGCGGGGGCTACTCTTCATTGGAGTGTGTGGGCTTCTCGTTGTGGTGGCTTCTCTTGTTGCAGAGCACGGGCTCTAGGCACGTGGGCTTAGTAGTTGTGGCTCGCGGACTCTAGAGCGCAGGCTCAGTAGTTGTGGCGTACGCGTTTAGCTGCTCTGTGGCATGTGGGATCTTCCCGGACCAGGGCTCGAACCCGTGTTCCCTGCATTGGCAGGCAGATTCTTAACCACCGTGCCACCAGGGAAGCCCATAATCTTCAAAACCTTCTTCAGAGAGAGGATTTTTCTCTCCACGTCATAATTAAAACAGAGGTTTGGAGAAGTGACTCATCCTGCCCAAATCACAGAACCAGATGAAGAACAGAGCCAGACACTGGACTCAGGCTTGCAGTAAGAATACAGCACAGAATTACAGGAATCTATTGCCTACTGGGACTACCAAACCTCTTCTTTGAGTATGGGGAAAATGAAAATAAAAGAGGAGAAAAAGACGGAGGAGTCCTCAGAGGCCGAAAGAAAAAACAAAACAAACAAAAAACGCTCATAATTGATCAAAGTCCTTCTTCTCTTACAGGACTGAGCCTTTACTGGATTAGTCCTTGGTGGCTTCTCGGCCACTAGGGCTGCTGCATATTAAGCAAACACAGATAAGGCCTCACCACCTAAACAGTTTTCTTTGTCCTCCAAATATTAGGTGTCACTGAAAACTGACAGACTCTTCTATCATGCCCACTGACTCTTTGGTCGATTCATACGAAAAAAATACACCTTAAATCTTGCCTGCCATGAGTTAATAATATCATGAGTTAATATCCTTGAAATCTTGCTGTATTTCTGTTTTCTGAACTTTTGCTGGTGAGTACTAAAGATAAAAGGTAAATAATCCTAGAGATGGAAAAAGTCAAGTGTTATAAATGAACCCTAGGTGCTATGCTTTTGTAAGGAACCATACTGGCTAGGGCAAAACCTTTAAAAATAAATTGAATGTTCAGCTTCCACGTCTGTGGCAAAGACGAAAAGGCCGATTATTTACACTTGGTGTTATTCTGAGCTCTGGTTAAGAAGGAAATCGAGACCAAAGAAAAAGTTAATGTATCACTGTAGGAGGGCTGGCCTCACACCTCCCATCAGATGAGAGATGAGGCGATGCATCCAGCGGGTTGGTGGACTGTATCACGCAGATTTTCAGCACAGATACTGCACAGCATTTTCAAAAGAACAGGACAATGGTTATGGCTCAGTTACCATAGAGAAAAGCACAAAAGCACAACTTGAAATATGAAAATTCAGCATTGTTGTGAAGAAATAAATACTCGTTAAGTCCTTCAAGTGAGCCACTCAATCACTGTGAAAAACAAAGCAAATCCTTCAGGATTTGCCAGGCTAGAGATTCAAAAATATATTTAAAAGATAGCTCACATTTAACTTTACTTCTGGTGAGATTAATGTCTTACAAAGTTAGACGAACAAAAATGCTCTGTGAAATCATTTTCTTGGTGAATCAATCTTTATAGTTCTATTGCTTACAAGGTTTATATAGAAATCTTTATAAAACCAAAGAAGATTCAGTCAAAAAGCACCCATAAACTGACTCATGTGGAGAAACAAGTAAGACTGTATTATCAGTATATTTATGTGTAAATAACAGAGTCAGGATTTGAATATGTCAGATGCACTGTAATTGTTCCCATCTCTCCTGAGTGTGCACCTCTCCCTACTTCAAAGTAGAAAACACTAGAACAGGAGCAGGCAAAGCCCAGCTCCTGTTGAAAGGCACTAGCCGTACATATTATTCCAGATAAGCAAAGCAAGGTTAATGCAATCCCCCCAAGAGAGACATCAGAGCAACTCCAGATTAATTAATCACAGCGGGAAGAAGCTGAGTTGCCAGAGACGTTGCTAAGTCTCTACTATAAAAAGGACCAAGAGTCACTCCCTTCCTTAGGAGTGAAATGGAGATGTGATTTCAAATGTCAAATTGTGGATTTATAATCAATGATGCCATTGTCACATCATTTACAACAGATGTGTTTATTTAGCTGGCATTGACAGGGAACTCAATTTATTATCTCTGAGCTGCTGGAAGTTATAGATCCACTGCCAACATGCATTTATACGTGCACAGTCCATCTGCAGTGTTTCTCTTTTTCTGGTTGGGAGAGTTCATATAGCTTACCAAGGAGACTGACCAGATCATAAATCAAGGGGAAGCAATTTCTGATAACTGAATGTGAGCTTCCTCTAAAGCTTTTATGTGACGAAGATCTGAGGAGTTCTGTGACTAGGACAAAGGAAAACCCAACACGACTTTTTTTTTTCCTCCCATCAACTGCTCGCCCCTTTGTTCTAGAATGCACAGCCATAATCTCAGGCCCTTTTCAGCACTTTAATTCACATTTGTCCTTTTACCCAGGAAGGCCCCAGCAGCTTGTCTTTCTCTCGACTCACGGCTCCCATCGCATCCAATAAAGGCTGAGCAAAGTGAGTTACTACCAACTTTTGACTCTCCTGCCCAAGATAGGTTTTCAATTTGTTTAAAAGTAGGAAAAACAAAACTACCTAACTTATATATTTTGTGAGGGGAAACTGCTGACATTTGAGAATCGGGGAGAAAAAAAAACCTTTAAGATGTGCTATATGACAGATTAAAAGTATGGGAGCTAGAAATACCCAACCAACCCCTCACTCCTGCAGGAGCTGTCCATGGTTACCTCACACCATGAAAACCTCCCTTCCTAGACACCAAGCACCACCAAACCTGACTCAGCCTGTGACCCATGAGTCAAGATTCCTATGCCATTTCTTTCCTGACAGGGATGCTGAGGAAAGGCAGGGAGAAGATGCTGATACCAACAGACGCTGCCCTACCTCAAAGCAGTCTTCATCTTAGCATGGCTTTCCACTGCTAGCTATAAAACTATAAATAAAACATCATCAGGGAACTGCACTGGAGGTAAACAAATTTGCAACGCTTTATCCAGTTGCTTTTAAAGTTTATCCCGCTCCCCAAGCAACAGTGATCACGACTGGAAGATAAAGCTTTGAGTACCCTGATATTCTAAGTGCAGCCTTTTGTTTCAGTATAGCTTTGCCTGTGAGAAGGAATCTTCCTAAAAGGGTCTTCTAACAACATAAAAATCATATATGTGCCAGAAAGAATGCTGAATTGAAAACTAAAGTTAATTCTAAGCAGATAATGCCACTTTGGCACAGTTATACATTTGAAAAAACAGATGAAGGAAAACTGTTAACGGAGTTTTACTTTGACTGCAGCAAAACCATTTCAAGGAAGAGATAAACTCAAAGAATGATTACAAATGTTGTAAAAAGCCAAAGAAAGCTTGGTAAATAAGGAAGTTTTAAATTACGGCTCACATGAAAATAAATGACATGGCCCATCACTGCTCTGGGTAGGATATGCTTTGCATAAGGAATACTTAGATACTAGAAGGAAAAAAAAAAAAGCCAACTGTGATGATAATCCAAACACAATACTGTTTACAAAAGAGTTAATCTGTCTCTCTGAGCGTAACCGTTTAGTAACCACAGTCATAGCATTTATTTATTTAAGTTCAAATTCTGCCAGAACGTAAAAGTTCTTTAAAGTAAGTGGACCAGTCCATCTGAGGATATGCTGGTACAAACAGCCTCCTTACCACGTGACTAAAGTCAGAGTGCTCCAAGAGGATTTGGAAGCAATATTTTTACAGAGTTGCCAACAGCCGAACTGGATTAAAATGACCAGAGCCATGAATGGAGTCATTTAGCCTTGCCCTCTTGTTTTAAAGTGTTGATTGCCTAAAAGTTAATGAGAGGAATGTTCTCTCATCTCCAGCCACCAGAGTAAGCAAAAAGGAAACATCTCATAAATCCACAATCTAACAGCCATTCTTGTAATTTTTTTAAAAGCTCAAATGGTAAAAACAGCTGTGAAAAAAGCCACTTCTGTCTTTTTCTTCTTTAATAGAAACTGTTCTCTCTCATAAGTGAGTTTATCATACGGAGGGATATAAAAACGTAATTAATAGAGGGAGGATAGTACAGTTAAAAGGCTATTGGCAGGGCTTCCCTGGTGGCGCAGTGGTTGAGAGTCCGCCTGCCGATGCAGGGGACGCGGGTTCGTGCCCCAGTCCGAGAAGATCCCACATGCCGCGGAGCGGCTGGTCCCGTGAGCCATGGCTGCTGAGCCTGCGCGTCCGGAGGCTGTGCTCCGCAACGGGAGAGGCCACAACAGTGAGAGGCCCACATACCGCAAAAAAAAAAAAAAAAAAAAAAAAAAAAAGGCTATTGGCAGCGTGTCAGGACACCTGTCTAAGTGCATCTGGTGGCCTGGTGACCTTGGCCAAGTCACTGAGAGGTCAGGCTCCCTGGAGCTGTAGGAGAGGACTGTCTGGTGTTTCACTTGTACTCTGATGACCATGTGAGATAGTGCACGAGATAATGAATGTTCGGTAGAAAACTGTTTATAACAATGTAATAAATAATTCACATAGATATTATCATTTGATGCCTTTTCCATTCATGTTAATTTGAACTGCTAGCTCTATTCACCCTTAATGTCAAATGTTCAAATAAAAAGCTAAGGAATGGGTACTTGTGTGTCTGTGTGCACGTGTGCATCTGTATACATGCTTGTGTATGTATGTATTTCTCACATATGCTTTATTAAGATGATTAGAACTGAAGAAAGCGTAACTGATGACTAGAAAATTTAGTAGAAATAAAGCCAGCGAAATCTGGCGCTCTAGTACATCAATACGATAAAAGACACATCAAGACTTAATTAACAAACTGCAGCGATTTAAAAATTATGATTCCTGTTAGAAGAACGCACAATTGAAACAGCCTTGTCATCATATTTCTTTGTGTTTTCAAGAAGTGCTCCTCTTCTTATCATCCAGAAAACTGTCTTCCTTTTTTACCCTCTAAATGCTTCTTACAATTCCACAATTAAATTCAAATCCATCACAAAAACTATAAACTAAGTTCTCCAGATAAAGTCGAATGGCAAGCTAGATATTGCCCATGCAACTCATTAAAGATACTCCATCAAAGTAGGGAAATTACATATGTTTCCAAGTCATTCAGGCCTATACACATTCTCTCTGTCTCCTTCCCTCCTTCCCTCTCTCTCTCTCTCTCTCTCTCTCACTCACTCACGCATTCACTCTCTCTCTCTCTCTCACACACACACACATACACGAAAAACATTGCAAACACTGGAATTCTAAGTGCTATATGTTCCATTATGCTGAATAAGAACGAACTCATTTCCATGCAATTAAAAGGAAATGTTGTCCACCCTCTCAGATCCAAAAATCCTGTCTTATTTTTATTCTGGTCTCAGAAACATTAGAATAACAAGTCTGCAAAAAATTCTGCAATGGTTGTATAAACGTGAGGAAGGTGGGGAGAGAAAAGGAAATACTAAAATCAGAGTGTTTATCATAAAAGACCTCTCCTTGCTACTAAGCGCTCTAGTGGAATCTAGATTTGTTCAGAACGATTACCTCAATTTAGGTGCAACAGCGGCAAGTTTTCATTTTAAACCATTTTTGACTTAGCGGTTACTCCATTGAAGAGTTTTCCTGAGACCCTGAGGGAATAGCTAACCCAAATTTAAGCAGACTGGAAATTACATGCTGTTTCTGTAGCTACTATTCAACAGGGTTTTCAGAGTGTGACATCAGCATTTTGTTCTAAGAGTTAGAAGTTCTCCATCCATGTTCTCTCTTGGAAGCTCTCATTCTATATCTTTAATAGCCTATCAGAGGGACTTCCGTGGTGGCGAAGTGGTTAAGAAGCCGCCTGCCAATGCAGGGGACACGGGTTCGAGCCCTGATCCGGGAAGATCCCACATACTGCGGAACAACTAAGCCCGTGCACCACAACTACTGAGCCTGTGCTCTAGAGCCTGCGAGCCACAACTACTGAGCCCGCGTGCCACAGCTACTGAAGCCCACGTGCCTAGAGACTGTGCTCTGCAACAAGAGAAGCCACCGCAGTGAGAAGCCCGTGCACCGCAACGAGGAGTAGCCCCCACCCACCGCAACTAGAGAAAGCCCGCGTGCAGCAACGGAGACCCAACGCAGCCAATAAATAAATAAATAAATAAACAAATTTATTTTAACAAATAGCCTATCAGATATCCCAACTAAGATACTCTGATGTCACTTAAACTTACGTTTAAGACAGAAAACACTGTTTCTCCATCTGCCTTTGAGAAAATAGGCAGCTAAAATTAGGATGATTTGGGCCTGAGGTTTGCTGGAATCTAGCTTCTAAGAGAAGAACAAAAGGAATCCGGCATCATATAAAAGATGCGAGTGGACACAAATGGTTAGGTTTTAGAGCTGACCTGAACAGGGGGGGCCAGAGGCAGAGCGTTCAGGGGGCCTGGCAACTCTGGCCTGGTTCCAGGAGATGCTGGTGTCTAAGGGGATCCAGTACGGTGGATGGGAGGTCCAAGCACCAGGGCGTAGTCAAAGTCAAGTGGGAGGTGACATATGCATGAAAAGAAGAATGCCTCCCAGCAGCTGGGATTTAAGGACAACTTTCAGCCAGAGAAGAGGCTGAGGAGGGTCACTTAGGGTGTACGAGCCTGAGCGGACCAGGCTGCTTTCCAGGAAGACATGCTCAGCTCTGTTCATGGAAGAGCAGTTGCAGATTGTGGCCCTGCGAAATAGATTCTGAAACCGATAACAACACGCACGAAGTGTACTGGAAGGGAGGATGGGGTGAAAGTCCCTCTGGAGCTAGGACGGACCCAAAGAATCGCCACTGATTCGGGTAATGCAGCCAGGCCTTTTTTGCCCCTCATGAAGTACTCACTGGATACAGGCTGACTCTGAGAAGAAGCGTGAACTTGGACAAGATGTCCTTCTTTACCTGATGGAGACGTCCAGAGAGGGATTCGGAGGACAGCTAACTTTCATCCACACTCTCAGTTGCCGGAGGAAAGAAGAGGAAGTCCTGATGGGAAAGATCTGGATACGGCGTCACAGATAGTCTGGATACTAGCATCCTAGTGGCCACTACAGGTGCTCCTCAGGCAACTGAGGTCACAGCCTAATGGGAAAGGTGGGGTTTAGGACCGCCTGCATCTTTGCAGGCACACTAGTGCCCAGGACTCACTCAGATATACAAGGCCCAAGGCTTTGGTACCAGCAAGACAAATTCCCCTCAGAGCCACTCAGAAATTGTCTTGTTACAAGAGAAATCCTCATGGTCTTTGGATTATCCATTGTCTTATATCCTCTATCTTCTTCTAGTGACAATAATAGTAATAAGATGGCCATGGCCTGAGTAGACTGTTGCAGGCATGAAGAAAAAGAGAGTGGATGGCAGTGAGCCATGCTGTTGTGCTCAATTTCAGGACACCAGGCAAACTAATCAAGGGACTCCTTCCAGATGCTATTCCAGAGATAGATTCCCTCATCAATGCTGGGGCTATTAGAGCCATAACTCAAACTCTGGGTCTAAAGGACCAAGAACAAAATTAGGAAAAAGGTAAAACCATTCCTTAAGGAATCATCTGATCCCAGCTGATCACTGCTGTTCGGGGCAGGCCTGAAACAGTGGGGCACACAGAGGACTCTGATCCGTAACACTAGGTCTGCTTGCTCACTGGTGATCTGTCTATTACCCCAAGATGTCTGAAACTAACTTCATGCATAGTTAAGGATTTCAGAATATAGATAACCAGGAAAGATTCTTTCCTTCATGTTCAACTAACGAATCTGTAACTAGCAAAATGGTGCATCATGGATTAACTGTAAAAGCCAGTTAGGGAGATGAATCTAAATGTAAAACAAGGAATTCTTCAACCATTTCCACTCCAAGTTTGAAATCAGGAATATTTATGATTCTGGATTATCACTTTCCTTTCCTGGATTATCACTATTCACTCAATTGGAGAGTGAATGTAAACTGCGACAGTGGTACAAAACTGCAGCCCAAGGAGTAAGCGATAGAGATTTTGGGGACCAACATTACATGGTGAGGTGTTTCTGATTTAGTGAAGAACCTGAAAATTAGATGCCTTAAGATCTTCCTATAGATCCCTTTCAGCCTAAGTAGAAAATAAGTTACAAATAGAAAGCACTGGGAAATAAAGTTTTGTTATTGTTGTTGTTATTCTAACACCTTTCTAAACTCTTTTCCTAAATCTTTTCCTGCTTTGGGGTAACTTGAACCCCTTTCAGACCCCAAATCGACTTTGTTCCCCAGTTGCCCAGAAATCACCACTAAAAGAGATCACCTGCTGATGCAGGCAATATCCCAGAATTTTTCCTCTGATTTCCAATCAAAATCTTTTGTCTCATTCCCTCAAGGACCTCCTCCCTAATAGGCAATTGATGGAAACATAAAAGTTAAGGCATTGATGGCTGTTGTTACTTAATGGGTTACCCAGCCCAGCTATAGACAGATACTGCTTTTTAATTTCTATTAATGCGTAGCAAAGAATGAAAAATGACAGTATCATAGTAAAGCCTGCTGTTTCCTCCCTGTCCCTACCCACCATTAGATGGTAGGGTTGGTGTCACCGGGCAAAATGAGAATAGCTTACAAGGTAGTTGGCTTGAAAGTGAGTGACTGAATGAATGAGGGCAGACAAAAAAAGTACAGGTGATTTATAAAAAATAATAGGTTAGCTGAGTAATGGGATGAACAAAACCCCAGTACCTAATAATTATAGAAAGCACTCAATAAATATTTGTAAGTCTCATTGATTCATTCAACAGATATATACTACATTCAGAATCTAGTATTTGCTTTCCAATAAGTATCTTTAATTATGTATTCCAAAGCGATAATTTATGGTAAAAATTTCAACAACTAAGGCAGGTATGTGGGAAAGCATATTTGGACACAGAAACCTTTGCAATGCGTTTAATATCACCTTGCATATGTGGGGATTATCAGAACTAAAGTTAAATCACCTTGGCAAATGCTGAGATTAAAACCACGTACGGAGTTTGCCGATGAGTAAGAAGTATCACTTTAGTGTCAGTTGATGATTTTCCTTTTGTAAAAGGTGGTATGAGAACACTGTTTCCTTACTTAATGAAAAATACAATTAGAGTTCTCAAGGCTGTGAGGAGAATTACTATGTAAAGATAACGAATAGAAACTAAAGACAGAGAGTAAATTAAAGTGGGATGATATGGTTAATGAGATATGTCTTGCCCACTAGATCAACAGATTCTTCTCATCCCAGTTCTGGATCAATTTTTAGGCAGTGGTAGTTACAGGGTGGCGAGCTTGGTACCCACTTGCTAAGGGAGGCACCTATACATCAATCTGTCTGTACCCAAGAGAAGAAGGCAAGGAAATTTTTCCTGCATCATCTCTCCAGGCTACCTAAGGACTGATTTCTAAGTGCCGGTTTCCTAGAGAGGATCAGCCCCCCATGGAGTTAGAATTGTTCCCCACCGCACCCCAACTCTCTAACTCTAGAGGAAACCTGGCTTCCTTAAGGAATGAGCAGGCCTTCCTCAAGTCATTGCTACTGGAGGCCTCAGCGTGATAAACTGAACAAAAAGTTATGTAATAACCTCCAAATTCATATACTTTCAGACACTAGGTTACATTGGGGGGGGGTGTGTATATCTGTGCCTCCTCTTGTATATGTAGAGCAGCTTATTTCATTATATATTTTATAAATATATATAAAAAGCTTATTTCATTATATATCATATACAATGATATGTAATATATTTTTATATAATATAATGTATATTTTATAAGTACACATAAAGCTTGCTTTGCAGAAATTATGTGAGTATCCAATCCTAGGAATACTTATTCATCTTAATTTTGTGGTTTAAATGTATGTTTAAGGTCGCTCTAGCTAATTATAATTCTAGAAGAGTTGATCACACATCCATCAACTACTTTAGAGAAAACTAATGAAATAGCTTTACGCATAAGGAAGACAAAAGGTGACACTAAAGGAGCAAAGGAACGTAACTCTTCATTTCCAGAAAGTTTTAAATGTAGACCAATCACGTTGGCAGGGAGCGATAAAAAAGTTAAAATCTCTGAATTTGAGAAAAATTTTTTCCTATTTTACTCTCAGAGTAAAATAGAAATAGGACAAGCAAGAGGCAAAAGACCTACAATAGAATTACAGTGGTACCATATGCCAGGATCAGTGGAATGTCCATAGAGAAGGAACTTCCAGTCTTTACATTGCCTTTGCCAGTCAAATTCCACTTAGTGGAAGCCAGATGAAATTAAACCTGGGCAGTCCTCTGGTTTGCTGAGATGTTATGAGGACAGAACCACAGAAGGTGTCTTATTCTTACTGAGTCTCAGTGTTTTAAGCAGAAAATAGAATCCAGCCTTCTTGCCAATGATCTTAAAGATATACTAGTTGAGTTTTGAAATTCAGCAAAAAAATATCAATGCCTCCCCGGATACCATATGCTTTGAAAGGGAGAGGAAAGCAGAGAATTAACATTTCCTGAGAGTCTCCTGGATAAAGACAGAACAGCACAGTGGGTAAAAGTAGAGGCTTAGAACCAGACTGCCTATTTCAGAGGCAGCCCACCTCTGCCATTCACAAGCTGTGTCATAGGGTGTTGTATTTATTATATGAATTAATAACATTGAAGAGCATAGTAAATGCTCATTACGAGTTAGCTATTGTTTTTGTTACTCTGTGCTGGGCCCTTGCTGACATGTTTCATGGTCTCTCTTGCCTCAGGTAGTTGCCATGCTCTTTTGTTTATCTAGACTCTTCTAATTCCCCTGACCTTTCTCCCTCCTGCCGTCCCTTATTGTTCCTGTCCCACATCTCACCCTTTCTAAGAAGCACTGCCTGACCTCTCCACACTAGAATAGGTGCTTCCACTCCCATTCCACTGTATCTTCCCACCGTGCGCCTAACTGGAAACAACTTGAGAGCACCTATTCCGCCCCTAGGGTCTAGTCCAGTGCCAGATATTTACAAAGATTCCACACTTACTGGATTAGTATGTTCCTTCACTGAATCAGTAGGAAAACCCTACAAAATGGAAACATTATTACTCCTATTTTGTGGTTGATAATATATGAATAACACAAGACTGAGTGAGGTTAAGTAAAGATTCAAAGAACACATAATTAGTAAAAGCAGGATCCTGATTTGAACCAAAATCTGTCTGAATCCACAGTTCATGCTGTTTCCTGAGTTTACCCTACAGATGGATGTGACATATTACGAATTTAATGAGACACGTGTACAAAGGCATACCTGTGTCTAGAATGACAAGTGAAGCCAACAAGTTTGGTGTCAATTATTAGCCTGCTTTCACTAAGAGAGATGTGCCAACTAATGACTGTTCAACTTTTTTAGAACAGTCATTCTCACAGTGTGGTCCCTGGACCAGCATCACGAGCATATCTGGGAATTTGTCATAAATACAAATCACTGGACACCACGCCAGAACTACTGATTCAGAAACTCTGGGATAGGACCTGGCAATCTGTATTTAACAGGCCCTCCAGGTGATTATGACGCATGCTCAAGTTTGAAAACCACCTTCTTCTAGATGTGCTCATTTATTTATTTATTATTATTATTATTTTTTTGCAGTATGCGGGCCTCTCACTGTTGTGGCCTCTCCCGTTGCGGAGCACAGGCTCCAGACGTGCAGGCTCAGCAGCCATGGCTCACGGGCTCAGCCACTCCACGGCGTGTGGGATCTTCCCGGACCCGTGTCCCCTGCATCAGCAGGCGGACTCTCAACCGCTGCGTCACCAGGGAAGCCCTGTGCTCATTTATTGATAGGTGCTCTCCTTGCCAAGCGGCACATCCAGTGGAAGAGACTGGATGTTTGCTCAAGTCCCTCCCAGGGATAAAGGTCTGTGATTTTTCCACTTGGTCACAAGCGAACAACCTAGTCAAGCTTCTAACTGAAGTCTTAAGTTCACTGAAGTACCTTGGGGGGATCAGTAATAGTTTTTCTTGAAAAGATGATGCCACTAAGTATCATAAATAGGCACCTTAAAAATAGAGTTTTGTTTTTCAAGAATCCTTACATTTAATCATTTGAGATTATTAGGTTTTCAATTATGCACATTAAATGCCATTTTCAATTCACTGATAAATATCTATTAAGCAACTGTGTGCCAGGACTGATCTAGGAGATGGGATATCATGTCCAAGAAACAATGTGATTGCCCACAAGCAGCTTATGATTAAAAGCATTCCAACAGCAAACCAATATATCAATCAATGGTATTTCAAATGCAAGTTTTTTGCTCATGAAAACAAACTATGCTTTAAAAAAATTAAACTCTCAAGTCACGTTCGAAACCCATTATGTCTATGGCATTTTAAGGATCGTCATCAAAACCGGCCAAAAGAACATAAAACTGAGCCTCATCCTATTTACTGAAAAACCCAGGTAGGGTTTCTAATTCTGAGATGCAGGAAGTGCATTCTATCTATGCCACTGATCACAAGGAAAAAACCTGAGCAAAAGATATGTATCAACTATTTGAGAACTCTGCAAATTTAAAAAGTAGCAGGTGGATTAGGAACAGTCAGAACTCAAAGAATGACTCATAAGGCAATGAATCTGTTTCTTTATTCCTTCTACATGTCCACAACACCCTATGACACAGACCCCAAATTTCAAACTGTAGAGCAGGCATGAACCAGGAAATATCCAAGAGAAGACATTAATTTTAGGGTAGAGAACAAGGAAGGGGGACCTCCGGGTCAGCAAAGGAATGTATATAGAAATCTCCCCCCCTTCTCCTCCCCTCCCCTTTCCTCCCCCTTCCCTGCTCCTCTCCTCTCCTTTCCTTTCCTTCTTCTCTTTTAGTTTCCCTACCATGTACTGAGTAGAGCCCTGAGTGAGGAGGACACACTCCTGGCAGGGAGCAAGCATTCTGATACCTAAACTCTGAGAGAAAAGCTTTCTCTCTGAGCAGAGGAATTGGAAAAAGGGGTCTCTGTGGTCGGAAGAGTGTGAAGAGAATTCCTATGATTTTTTCCCTTTTCTCTTCCCACTCTGTGACAATGGCAGACCCATTTGTGGAAAGCAGCAACAGTGCAGATAGATTAAAAGCCAGCTTTGCAGCCAGCACCAGGAAAAGGGACTCCCTGAGAGCCGAAAAGGATGGGGGAAATCACAGAGAGAAAGAAGCTGGAAGATGGGATCTTCTAATCCTGGGTATAAAGTGTTTGACTCACCCTTAAGATACACATTTTTGGAACTGTCCTGAAACAGCATATCAAGAGCTTTGAGAATTAAACTAGAATGTAGGTTACTGTCCAAGTCCCAGATGGGTGGCAGCTTGGCACAATGCTGGACAGGTCTGAACAGTACTACAGAGGCTCTGAGAAATACTGGAACTGCAGTCACAGGAGGAAAGATGGGGACTCATGTTCTAAGCCTCACCAGGTTGACTCCCTGCTAAAACAAAAAGAATCAACATCTATGAGAGGATTTTAACAGAATACCAAGTCTAATAACATAATAATCAAAATGCCCATGATATATTCCAAAATCACTCAGCATACAAAAATGAGAAATATCTAACTCTCAAGGAAAAAAAAAAAAACAATGAGCAGAAACCATTCCTGAGACAATGCAGATGTTAGAATTATCAGCCAAATGATTTAAAGCAGCTCTTATAATTATGTTCCATGAAGTACGGACAAAGACTCTTGAAATGAATGGAAAGATAGAATTTTCAGTGAAGAAAAAAATTACATGAATAACCAAATAGAAATTTTAGAAAAATACAATAAATGAAATTTAAAATTCACTGTATGGTCTCAACTGCAGAATAGAGATGGCAGAAGAAGGAATCAGTGAACCTGAAGAAAGATTTAATAGAAAGTATTTGAACAAGGAACACAAAGAACACAGCCTCAGAGACCTGTGGGACAATATCCAAACGTCTAACATTCATGTCATTGAATTCACAGAAAAGAGGAGGAAAAGATGGGAAGATTAAAAAAAATTAGCAAATATAATGGCTGACAACTTCCCAAATTTGATAAAAGACAAATTGACAGGTACAAGAAGCTCGGTGGGAAAAATCAAAGAAACCCACAAATGGATACATTATAATCAAATTACCAGAAACCAAAGACAAAGTCTTAAAAGCAGCTAGAAGAAAACAACACATTACATATTTGAATGATTCAAACTTGGATAACTGAAGATTTCTAATAAAAAACCACAGAGGTCAGAAGATAGTGGAATAGTATTTTTGAAGTGCTGAAAGAAAAGAATTCTGTCAAACCAGAATCCTATATCTAATGAAGTATCCTTCAGGAATGAAGGTAAAATGAAGACATTCTCAAATGAAGAAAAACTAAGGGTATTCACGGGGCAGCATGCCTGTTCGAAAAGAAATGCTAAAAGAATTTCTTCAGGAAGAAGGGAGTTGATGCCACAAGGAAACTTGGGACTTCAGAAAAGAAGAAAGAAAAACAGAAATGGTAAATATCTGGGTAAATACGTAATTTTCTTCTTTTAAGTTCTTGAAAATATGTATGATTGTTGAAAGCTAAATATATATATACTTGTCTGTTGGGGTTTTTAATGAAGATAAATGTAATACGTGTTACAGCTACATTGGGGGGAAGCTAAAGGGACCTACATGGTTAAAGATTTCTATATTCTACTTAAAGAAGTAAAATATTAACTCTAAGTGGACGATGAAAAATCAGGTATGGATACTGTGACCCTGAGAGCTATCACTACAAAATCTACACAGGAACATATTCTTAAATTAACAGATAAGTTTAACAATTTCAAATAATACCAAACAAAAGCAGAAACAGAAAAGAGAAGAATAAACAGAAAACAGAAGACAAGGGGAAAACAGAAAACTAATAATGAAATGGAAGACCTAAATCCAAACTTATCAGTAATTAGATTGGAATAAACACAATAATGAGAGACAGAGATTAGCAGATTAGAAAGCAAAACAATATCCAATTTTCAGTTGTCTACATAAATGCACTTTAAATATAATAATATGGAAAAAAGCAAACTCAAAGCAAGGAAAAAGATATACCATGTAAACACTGATCAAAAGAAAACTGGGCAGAGTTTAATATCAGACAACCTATATTTCTGAGCAAGAAAAATTACCAGAGATAAAGAGGAGTATTACATAATGATAACAACGCCAATTCACCAAGAAGACATAATGATTCTAAATGTGTATGTTTCTAACAACACAGCTTCAAAATACATGAAGCAAAAAATGACAGAACAGAAGAAGGGAAAGAGATAAATTCATAATTACAGTTGGAAACCGCAACACTTCTAACTGATAAAATAAGTAAACAGAAAATCCCTGAGACATAGAAGATCTGAACATCGCTATCAACCAATTGGACCCACTGGCATTTATAGACCACTCTTACCAACAAAGGCAGAATACACATTTGTCTCAAGCGCACATGGAACAGTCACCAAGACAGCAAACATCCTTGGTCGTAAAATAATCCTTAATAACTTTAAAACAATTAAAATCACAATAAGTATGTTTTGTGATGATAACAAAACTAAAATAGAAACGAGTCACAGAAAGGTAACTGAAAAATGTCCAAATATTTTGAAACTAAACAACACATTTTTAAGTAATCCATGGGCCAAAGAGGGTGTCTATCTCAAAGAACATTAGAAAAATCTTTTATGCTGAATAAAAATGAAAATACAACATATCAAAATTCATGAGATGGAGTTATAAAGGCTGCTATACAGAAACCTACAGCATCAAACACTTATATTACTACAAAAGAAAGTTCTCAAATCAATCATCTAAGTTTCCATCACAAGAAAGTAGAAAAAGGAAGAACAAACTGAACCTAAAACAAACTGAAAGAATTAAATAATAAAGATTAGAGTAGAAATCAATAACACTGAAAAAGAAAAAGTTAGGGAAAAACAATTTAACCAGAAAATGTTTCTCTGAAAACATCAATAAAATTGATCAAGCTTCTTGGTCTTTACCGACCAAGAAAAAAAAAAAAAAGAAAGAAAGAAGATACAATTGAATAATATCAGGAACAAAAGAGGGAACATCCCTACAGACTTATAAACATTAAAAGAACTATAAATGAATACTATAAACAAATCTATACTAATAAATTCAACAACTTCTATGAAATAAACCAATTCCTTGAATGACACAAACTACCAAAATTCATTCAAGGAGAAATAAACAACCTCAATAGTCATATATATTAAAGAAATCAAATTTGTAGTTAAAAACCTTCCAACAAAAAATACTCTTGGCTAATATGGTTTCACTGGTGAATTATACCAATCACTAAAGGAAGAAATTAGTGCTAATTCTCATACAATCTCTTCCAAAAAATAAAAGAGCAAACATTTCTCATCTCATTTCATGAGGCTAGCATTGTCACTGATACTCAGTGAAACCCCAATCAGACAAGAGAAAACTACAGATCAATACACTCAAAAACAGATGTGAAAATTCTCAACAAAATATTAGCAAATATATACCAGCAATATATGAAAAGGACATTATATCCCAATCAAGTGGAGTTCATCACAAAAATGCGAGACTGGTCCAACATTCAAAACTCAAAGCAATTCACCATATTAACCGACTGAAAGATTAAAAACATATGATCATCCCAATAGATGTATAAAAAGACATTTGAAAAAATTTAATATTCATTAATGATAAAAATTCTCAGTAAATTAAGAACAGAAGGGAACTTCTACAAAAAATCTACAGGTGGCATCATTCTTAGTGATGTATAACTGAGTGCTTTCTTCCTAAGACTGGGAACAAGGAAGGATGTCTGTTCTCATCATTCCTATTAAACATCATACTGAACTCCCAAAGAAATAAGGCAAGAAAAAGAATCCAGATTGGAAAGGAAAAAATAAAACTGTCTCTGTTCAGACAACCTGATTGTTCATGTAGACAATCCCAAAGGATCTACCAAAAAAAATTCCTTAGAACTAATAAGCTCAAAGTTGCAGATACAAGATTAATGTATAAGAATTAACCGTGTTTCTATATATTAGCAATGAACAATTGGAAAACTGACATTTAAAGAACACTATCATTTACAGTAGCTCCAAAAAACATGAAATAGATATCAACAAGGTGATTATAAAATTTTTATGAAAAGGGAAAAGAATCAGAATAGCCAAATTATTATTATTATTATTTTTGAAATTGACAATATTGGACAATCCAGGCTGCCTAATTTTAAGAGTTACTATAACGTTACAGTAAACACGACAGTATGGTACTGGCAATGGGATAGACACACAGATCAATGAAAGAGAATAGAGTCCAAAAGATATATCCATATAAACAAATGACCACAAAAGGATAGCATAAAAGAACTTTTTGGGGGTGACAGAACTTTTCTGTTTCTCAATTGTGGTGGTATTTGCATAATTTTATGTATTTATCATAAATACAAATAAAACTGTACATTAAAAAGTAGATTTACGCACATAAATTGAAAAAAATTACCCCCCTTAGAGTTTTGTGTCCTTAATTTACTTCTATGTAATCTATGCACTTTATAATCCAAAGCATGAACTTTCTAAATGACCTATTTTACAATCACATGATGATCAATCCTACATAATGAAAAAGAAAAAAACTGACTGTAAATTAAAAGTTTAATATCGCAACTCTATCTGCATGATTATTGTCTCTGTTAGGAAGAATGTTCAGTTGCTTGTAACAGAGAGCCAAATTAACAGTGGTTTACACAGATTATGAGACTATTTTGCATTTCCCTAAAAGGTGGGCAGTCCAATGTTACCTGAACTACCTGGATGACAGTGGGTACACAATATTATCAGTGTTTCAGGCTTTTTTTTGTTTTTGCTCTGTTCTGTAATCCTTAGAGTATAACTGCTTCCACCCTCAAGGTCAGTCATGGTCATAGGATGGCTACTGAGCTACAACCATCAGGTCCACATAAAAGGAAGCAGGAGAAACAAGGGAAATGGAGAAAGCCAGAGAGTGTGTGTCAGCTTAGTAAGCCCCGTTAAAGAGCTTTCTTGGAAGTTCCATGAACAAATTCCACCCTATATCCCACTGACTACCTCTTTCTGCAAAAGAGGCTAGGAAACGTAGTTTTTATAAGCTGCACTCGTTGTCACGCTCAACAATAAAGAGGTCCTATAAGGAGAAGAAAGAGAAGAATGACTATTGGCAGGCAAAGAGTAGTCTAGTTATTTAGACAAGAAGTCACAAATTTTGTATTAGCTGTTCGGAGAGTCGTATTTTAGAAAAGCAATTCAAGTCAATGGAATTGAACAAGCAAAAAAAAAAAAAAGAGAACAAGGAATCCTATTCACATACATATGAAACTAGAGCTATACTCGTAATACTTCTGAAAAGCAGAATGATACGACAGCGATTACAAACACAGTTGTTGGAATATATACTAACAGACACTCCACTCCTCAAAATTAAAGAATCATCCTATCTTCAGGGTTTCACGACTAAAATGTCTGAAGCTAAATCCAACTGGAATTAACCATGGATGTTCCTTCTCCTTCTTGTTGGGCCAGAAAACAAGAAACAGAAAGATGTGTTTTTAGGCTGACCCTCACTTCTCCACATGAGGCTTTTGCTTGCAGACCCTGTTCCAGAAGCTTGGCTAACACACGGTGACAAAAGGTCGTTTCACAACTTCACACATGCCAGATGATGACTCTCTTCGGAAAGAGTCTCTTTCTGGTAAAAGCCAGAAAAAGAAACTTCTCAGTACTTAACTGCTGTTATCATTTTGTTTCCTGCCAACACAAAAACAAGCCTTGCTGATGGGACAAAATGTTTTCTCGTAATGTAACTGTGTCCTTTGAAATGCAGTGGTGCAGAAAACACAAGGGGGTTGAGGGCAAGGCTCACGGGAAGAAAGTTCTGTCGGAGGCTGAGCTTTCCACTAGGCAGCTATTAAAACTTGTCCAAGTTATTTCCTCTTAGTTTCCGCTACTCTGGACAAGCTTTTGCACATTCTAGAAGAATTTTTAATTTCCTCATCTGTAGAATGAAAACCAGAATAGAGTGACTCGTCCAAGAGGCAGAAAGACAGCATGAACCCAAGTCTCCTGATTTCCTGGACACTACATTCCCACCAACTGTGCGATGCTTTTTTGGCTGAGAAACCAGTCTTCACCCAAGTCTCTTCAGCTGCTTGTGCAGAAAAGGGGAGACCGAAAAGTGAGATAAGAGACCAGGGCCTGAGTGTGGGCTCTTGTCTAACACTCGGAAATGAACTGTCCGAGGAGACACACGTGCTGACAAAGGAAGAGACTATCGGGCTGAGAGCAGCAGGGTAAGGAAACCCAGGAGGACTGCTCTGCCACGTGGCTCGCAGTCTCAGGTTTTATGGTGATGGGGTTATTTTCCGGCTTGTCTCTGGCCTATCATTCTGACTCAGGGTCCTTCCTGGTGGCACACGCATCGCTCAGCCAAGATGGATTCCAGTGAGAAGGATTCTGGGAGGACGTATGGACTGGCGTCTCCTCTCTCCTTCTGACCTTTCCCAAATTCATCCGGTTGGTGGTAACTTGTCAGTTCTGCGTTCCTTACCAGGACCTCCTGCTGTAAGATAACTCGTGCAAGTGGGTACTATCTTGCCTGGCCAGGGCGGGCGGTTTCAGTCAGTGTTTTCCCCTAACAAAAGTGCTGGTCTCAGCTCTGTCACCAGCTAACTACGGCATCTTAGGTTCAGGTTCCTTAGCTATAAAATGAGAGGGCTGTTCTAGACTAGAGAGGGTAGTGACCCACACATGTATCTGACCCTGAACTTTGTCAGATATTTTATCTTGAAGCAAGAAATGTTCTTGGATCATCTTTTGGGAAACCTGATCAGTGTTTTCCAACCTTTCAAATTGCGATGCTCATAGGAAACGAAGATATCCTCGGAAAATGGGCTCCAGGACCCCCATGAATACGCAGATACAGAGGACCAACTGTATTAGCATTCTACTCTGGTATAAATGGAAGAAGCTTCCTGGGACCCTGAGGGCCTGGGGGAATCCGTACCTCAACACATCTGTGATTCCAGGTGCCACAGAGTAAAGTGGAAAGCTAGAGCCGAAATGTAAGTTCAGATTTTTTATGCGTTAGGTAGCACTCTGGAACCTGCAGTTCTGTGGTCCTTGACAGAGCCAGCTCTCGGTGGGACCACTCCCTCGAGGCCTCTGCTGCCAGACGGTGAGTTGGGAGTTGGGGAGGAGGGGGTTGAAGGAGGAAAGGTGGCCATCCAAAGAGCTGAAGAGACTCAAACCATTGTGAGAGTCAGACAGGAAGGCCGGCAACCCTCAGGAAGAAAAAGGGCCTCTCATGTGCTTACTGTCCCACTCCTCACTCATTACCCTAATACTAAAACCAGACAGAGACAGAAAAGAACATTAGAGAACATATCCCCTTGAACACAGGTGTAAAATTTAGGTCCCGTTTCGATCACTGAACGCCCTTTTACAACTTCTCTTCCCCCTAAACAGCCTTTGCCGTTTGTTCACTTCAACCTGATTTCAACTGGGTAAGGATTTTGGCTGATGAGAAAACACTACGAGATGTTTTGGGTCTCTTGGCCCCAAGACACAGTCCTGGTCTGCTCCAGTCAAGGTTAGATAACACTCAATACTCATGGAAAGACACAGATGACAGACCAGAAAGAGCAGGCATTTCCTATTTTATATGAGATAAAAAGGAGATGGAAGGCATGGAATAACAATCTGGGGTAAGCAGGCTCTTAGTAGCTAGAAAGTTCAAATTGCTGGATTCTTTTCTTTTGTCTTTCCCTGAACTAAGCCAGCTTTTAGAAGAAAAAAGACACACAACAAAAACTCACTGACACTGGGGATTTAGTCAGTGAAGCAATTTCCAGACGGTATTCTGGAATCATTTCACATTCAGCTCAATATTCTGTATCTTCCACATCTATATCTTTTGTTCTATACAATGATAACTGATGGTCAGCATTACAGCCCTCAGGTCCTGCAACACAGTGAATCATCAAAGGGAGATTCAATTATATTCATAAGACTGGATGGGCCCCACCAGCAAAGGGGACTTGGAGATTGAGAAGGGTTACAACAAAGGATTTTCTAGTTAACCCCTAGGAAGTCAAAACGAAATGGAAAAGACCCACTTCTACACAATATTCTGGTGGATGGAGAAAGATTTAAATATTTGAATGTGCATAAACATGAACATTTATAATCTCACAGACAACTCAGCAGCTATTTTACCAGAATAAGATTTTCTATTTCTGTCCAGCAGAAAGTCAGCCTAAACTTCTTTTTATGGGTACCATGCTTTATTGTTAGTACTTTTGCACAACTAAAAATATTTTAGGGGCTTCCCTGGTGGCACAGTGGTTGAGAGTCCGCCTGCTGATGAAGGGGACACGGGTTTGTGCCCCGGTCTGGGAGGATCCCACATGCCGCAGAGCGGCTGGGCCCGTGAGCCATGGCTGCTGAGCCTGCACGTCCGGAGCCTGTGCTCCACAACGGGAGAGGCCACAGCAGTGAGAGGCCCGCTTACCGCAAAAAAAAAAAAAAAAAAAAAAAAATCTGTTAGGTTTATTTTTGCTTTCCCATAAATGATACATGGTTATTTTTTAAAAAATATGAAACATGGCAACAAAAAGAATAAAGTATCTAGGAATAAACCTACCTAAGGAAACAAAAGACCTGTATGCAGAAAATTATAAGACACTGATGAAAGAAATTAAAGGTGATACAAATAGATGGAGAGATATACCATGTTCTTAGATTGGAAGAATCAACATTGTGAAAATGACTCTACTACCCAAAGCAATGTATAGATTCAATGCAATCCCTATCAAACTACCACTGGCATTTTTTCACAGAACTAGAACAAAAAATTTCACAATTTGTATGGAAACACAAAAGACCCCGAAGAGCCAAAGCAATCTTGAGAAAGAAAAACAGAGCTGGAGGAATCAGGCTCCCTGACTTCAGACTATACTAGAAAGCTACAGTAATCAAGACAGTATGGTACTGGCACAAAACCAGAAAGACAGATCAATGGAACAGGATAGAAAGCCCAGAGATAACGCCATGCACATATGGACACCTTATCTTTGATAAAGGTGGCAGGAATGTACAGTGGAGAAAGGACAGCCTCTTCAATAAGTGGTGCTGGGAAAACTGGACAGGTACATTTAAAAGTATGAGATTGGATCACTCCCTAACACCATACACAAAAATAAGCTCAAAATGGATTAAAGACCTAAATGTAAGGCCAGAAACTATCAAACTCTTAGAGGAAAACATAGGCAGAACACTCTATGACATAAATCACAGCAAGATCCTTTCTGACCCACCTCCTAGAGAAATGCAAATAAAAACAAAAATAAACAAATGGGACCTAATGAAACTTAAAAGCTTTTGCACAGCAAAGGAAACCATAAACAAGACCAAGAGACAACCCTCAGAATGGGAGAAAATATTTGCAAATGAAGCAACTGACAAAGGATTAATTTCCAAAATTTACAAGCAGCTCATGCAGCTCAATAACAAAAAAACAAACAACCCAATCCAAAAATGGACAGTAGACCTAAACAAACATTTCTCCAAAGAAGATATACAGACTGCCAACAAACACATGAAAGAATGCTCAACATCATTAATCATTAGAGAAATGCAAATCAAAACTACAATGAGATATCATCTCACACCAGTCAGAATGGCCATCATCAAAAAATCTAGAAACAATAAATGCTGGAGAGGGTGTGGAGAAAAGGGAACACTCTTGCACTGCTGGTGGGAATGTGAATTGGTTCAGCCACTATGGAGAACAGTATGGAGGTTCCTTAAAAAACTACAGATAGAACTACCATATGACCCAGCAATTCCACTACTGGGCATTTACCCTGAGAAAACCAAAATTCAAAAAGAGTCATGTACCAAAATGTTCATTGCAGCTCTATTTACAATAGCCCAGAGATGGAAACAACCTAAGTGCCCATCATCGGATGAATGGATAAAGAAGATGTGGCACATATATACAATGGAATATTACTCAGCCAGAAAAAGAAACGAAATTGAGCTATTTGTAATGAGGTGGATGGAGCTAGAGTCTGTCATACAGAGTGAAGTAAGTCATAAAGAGAAAGACAAATACCGTATGCTAACACATATATATGGAATTTAAGAAAAAAAAAGTCATGAAGAACCTAGGGGTAAGACAGGAATAAAGATACAGATCTACTGGAGAACGGACTTGAGGATATGGGGAGGGGGAAGGGTCAGCTGTGACAAAGCGAGAGAGAGGCATGGACATATATACACTACCAAACGTAAGGTAGATAGCTAGTGGGAAGCAGCCGCATAGCACAGGGATATCGGCTCGGTGCTTTGTGACCGCCTGGAGGGGTGGGATAGGGAGGGTGTGAGGGAGGGAGACGCAAGAGGGAAGAGATATGGGAACATATGTATATGTATAACTGATTCACTTTGTTATAAAGCAGAAACTAACACACCATTGTAAAGCAATTATACCCCAATAAAGATGTTAAAAAAAAAAAAGAAACATGAAGCAAAAGTATGGGGAAGATCTTTGGGAATTTTGCCATCAAGAGAAAGTCATTTTTAATATTTGGTGACTATCATTATCATGATCTTTTACCTAAGCCTACTTATACATCTTAAAGTTTTTAAAAAGATTTCTATAAATACATTTTAACCTACTTTTCCACTTAATATGACATTTGAATATCTTTCCAGGTAATTAAAATTCATCTACAATGTGATTTATAATGGTTGCAAAATATTCCTTCATATAGGGGTATACCAGAGCTTACCTCTCCCCGTTGTTGAATACAAGGCTTGGGACTGATTTTTCTTGGTGGTGAACAATCTTGTAATTGACAACCGATAGCTCAATCTTGGTTCACTTCCACAGTGATGCGATACACACTGCAGTGATGCCTGGCACACTGTAGGCCCCCAGTAAATACAGATTTTTTTTTAAGTGTCCCCATTTTGTTTATTTATTTTTTATTTTTTTGGGCACGCTGCATAGCTTCCAGGATCTTACTTCCCAGACCAGGGATCGAACCCGGGTCTCTGGCAATGGAGCGTTGAGTCCTAACCACTGGACTGCCAGGGAATTCCCACGGTAAATACAGATTGAAGGAATTAATTATTTCTTCAGCATACTTTCCAGAAGAGAATTAACGGATACAAGCCTATGAATATATTTGTGATATATAATGTCAAAGTGCTTCTGGAAATGTGAGACCAATTTCTACTCCTGACAGCTGTGTGAGACTGCCCAGAATAAATATTACTTAAAGAAAGAAACAAACAAAAGTCATCAGTTGATTTTCATATTCTGAGTAACCATCAGAATATTACTGGGGATGGTTTGGAACGTTTCAGGAAAACTCTGACATGACATTCTTTCCTTGGACTGGTGAATGTGATGCATGTCCTATAGATTCACATTATCTATGTTAGTTACTGTAACGTTAAAAGGGGATTCCCTAAGAGAGGTTTTCCTATGCTTTACATCACGGCCTGGCAAAATCTCACCTGCTGCCTGTTTTGTAAGTGAAATCTGATTGGAGCACAGCCACTGGCTCACATCCTGTCTCCAGATGCTTTTGTGCTACCATTGCAGAGCTAAGTCCTTGCAACCGATCGGTCAGGTCTGCAAAGCCTAAAATACTTATTATCCGACCCTTTGCAGAAAATGTTAATCCCTTCTTTAAATTTCTAACTGAGCATTTGAGGTTTTGTGTTTTGTTGCTGTTCATTCGTTTGTTGTTGTTTTCTTTTATTTTTTAAATTATTTTTTATTTTTTAAACAATTTTTAAAGGTTACTTTCCATTTACAGTTATGACAAAATATTGGCGATATTTCCTGTTTTGTACAATACATGCTTGAGACTGTCTTACACCCAATAGTTTGTACCTACCACTCCACCACCCTTATATTGCCTCTCCCATTGCACTGGTAACCACTAGTTTGTTCGCTATATCTGTGAGCCTGCTTCTCTTTTGTTATACTCACTAGTTTGTTGTATTTTTTAGATTCCACACATAAGTGATATCATACAGTATTTGTCTTTCTCTGTCTGACTTATTTCACTGGGCATAAGGCCTTCCAAGTCCATCCATGTTGCCGCAAACGGCAAAATTCTCTTCTTTTTTACAGCTGAGTAGTATTCCACTATAGAAACTAATGGTAATCCCATTAAAAAAATCAGTTAGCAAGCACTTACTGAACACTGTGAGGGATGCTGCCTACTCCCAAGGAACTTAAAATATACTCATAGAGACAAAACAGACGTGTAAGAATTAGAGGCAAAAAAGGCATTCCTACATTGGGAGAGAGTACTGGAAGAAAGACAAAAGTACTGAAGGATTTCAGAGGAGGGAGAGAAAAGGTGGGACTGGAAAAATGGGAAAATTTCACTGAGAGACAGAGCTTGAGTTAGACAGTGAATGAAGAAGATCTTGGGGTGGGAAAGCATTAGAGCAGAATGTTCCAGAATCAGGAGCATCAGAAGAAGCAGTGAAGTAGGATGCACAGGAGAGGACCACGAGGCAGTCCAGAATGCAGGAGGACAGCATACTGAAGAAGCTATTATGTTGTAGGGTGTAAACGTAAAACGGACCCACGTTGTATTTCAAAGGCATTCATTTTCTTTGAAAGGAATCCAGAATACGTCTTTTACTTAAGCAAAGAATCCTTTTATAAAGCAAGTTTTTATTGTATAATCCCTCCCTATAGCTCATAATGTCTAACTTTCATCCTCTCCTTCCAGTTCTGACAGTGTATTTTTCCAGAAACCTGAACACCAATGCAAAACTATGGTGAAACATCAGAAAGACTAGGAGAAAACAGGACCTGAATACAACACACAAAAATACAAAAGAATAGGCAAACTGATCTCCGTCACTTACTATTTGCCAAAGCTCCCTGTTTAGCACTGCATTTTTCTGAATCTGCAAAAAAGACAGTATCTGCTTATCTTCTACTCCCTTTCATCCAGCTAACACAAATGTCATTGTAAAATTAAGTCCTCCACTTTTGTTGTGTATAAATTTTAAGACTCAAAATGACTTTTAAAACTTGCAAAGAAAGATACATTTACAGTATGGGTATTATCAGTCGACAAGTCTTCACTGCAGAGCACACTCATATGCTGTGGGTGAGCAGAGATGAATGTAACGTTAAATCTATTTTCTTTATTAATGCTCTGTATGTGAAGGCACAGGGGCAAGGGGATGAACTTTTAGGAGAAACTTTTTAGAGGCGAGATTTTACAGCAGTTTTAAACGAAGAAAGGGTTATTGAATAAATGTATCAGAAATGCCACCAGAGAATTTTTGATCCCAACATAAAATGGTGTAGATATTATTCTCAGCACACACTGTTCAGGATTGTAAGACCGTTTCTGTTATCTTTGTGCCTACACATATCTGACCTATGTGATACGTTAAAATAATACACACTGATGTAGGTTTGAATCACAGAAGCTACGTGCACAAGACTGAAGGCTTTTTACGGAGGGTACCACTGCATACTGAGTGTGCCGAAGAGGGACAGCTTTGGTGCTTTTTCCCTAAAAGAACTTTCACTGGTAGGGATGACGGGGCTGGAGAAAAGGTGCCTACTTCACTCTCTCCATCTCCTCCCCACTTCCTGGGCTGGTGCTGGGGCTTCCATCTTTCCTATTGCCTTCTGCCAAGTTCAGGTTCAGTTAAGAGTTCCACTCCTTTGAGAAACAGTGACCTGAGAGTGGACGCTCTCCTCTGGGCACCTGGGAGAACAGACCCACCATGTCCTCAGGCAAGAACTCTCCCTGGTGCCAGGTTATCAAGTTGAAACACTTTAAGCTAATGACTCCTGTGAGCCCCCACGGCCTACTGTTGAGCTGTATAATCAGAGACAGTTAAAAACGCATGCTATGTGGCGGAGAGAAAACAGCTGGTGTCATGGGAGCCATTATGGATTACGGTTTATGAAAATGTAAAACGCTGCACTATTTATATGGGCTTGGCTGTACTGAGTTATCACGTGAAGGCTGCACCCTGCTCTTGGGCCACGGATCCTTCCCAGAAGCCAAGAAAGGCAGATGGGGGTCAGGAGAGCTGCCACAGAGATTGTAGAGTTGGGAAGAGAAAGCATCTTGGGTGCTGCGTTTCAGAACATGCTTTCTGTTTCTGGGCCTCAGTGATCCCGTCTACAGATGGTGTTAAGAAATCCTAGTCATCAATGTTTTAGTAACTATTCGATAGTTGCTCAGATTCTCCTACAAGAGGATGACAGGACTTCCTTTTTATGATCACTAGCGTATTAGACAGGCCCCCAAAAATCCACACTATTAGGCAAGGTGCTCCAAGAAAACAGAACCGATAGGATATATATAAGAGGAGATTTAATACAGGAATCAGCTCATGTGGTTACGGAGGCCAAGAAATCCCACCATCTGCCATCTGCAAGCTGAGGGACCAGGAGAGTCAGTAGTGTGATTCAGTCTGAGTCTGAGGGCCTCAGAATGGGGTAGGGGTGCTGCTGGTGTAAGGTCCAAGGTCCAAGTCCAAAGGTCCAAAACTAGGAGCTCCTATGTCCAAGGGGAGAAGAACACGGGGATCCAAGGTCAAGAAGAGAGTGAATTCACCTTTCCTCCACTTCTTTACTCTTTAGGGCCCTGAATGGACTGGATGATTCCCGCATACATTAGTGAGGGCAGATGGATATTCTTTACTAAATCTATTGATTCAAATGCTAACTAACCTCTTCTGAAAACTGCTCCCAGACAAACCCAGAAATTATTTTTACCAGCCATCTGGACATTTCTTAGCCCAGTCAAGTTGACACATGAAATTAACCATCACACGCACCAAGTTAAAAGTCCCTTAGGTATCTGGGGGAGATAAAGCATTGGCTTACCAACCATTTTTAGGCTACCTGGCTGCTTTAAAGGTTAGGTCCACTGACGGGCTTGCCCAGCACAGACTCATCCAGCCCACAGACAGCAATGGAACTAGAGTCACCAGGGATATACCGGGGATTGAGGAGAAAAGTATCAACACAGCAGTAATGGATGTGAGATCACCAAAAACTTAATAGCTGCTGAACACCTGACACTGAGAGAAAATCTTGTTCAGTCACGTCCTTGTCCTTAGGCCCTCCAGGAACGAGGACTCATCCCAAAGTGTTTGCAAACCTGAGTCAAGAGCAATGGATTGGTATGGATCACAGTACCTTATCCAATGGAACCGTATCAGGGTGGTGACATGTTCTGATGACCAAGGGACAGACTAAGTTCTGTAGGTTGTACAACATACAAAGAGTGCCCCTGAGGGGAAAGCAGCTCTCGCTCTTCATTCATTCATTCATTCTTTGTTTATCCATTTGTCTGTTCATTCTTTCCCTCATTCACTGAGACACCAACATCTAAGGAGATCTCGTATGTGTCAGGATTTGTGCTAAGTGCCGGGACACGGCATTCATCTTTGATCTTGGTTCTTAAGGAATCAGTCACCCGAGGAAAAAAGGCAAAGAACTTTTTTTCTGACTGCCCGAGATACATATCAAAGAACAATTCCTACGAGTTTAGAGAAGCAGAGATGTTGCCTAAGCGGACATGACATTTGAGGTTATGTTTGAAGGATGAATACGAGTTCCTGAGCCCAGGGACTGGAAACGGCCGCCCTGGCAGAGGGGGCCACGTTCAATAACACACAGAAGCTTGGAGAACACAGTGCATCTGGGAACTAACATGTCACCCTGTGTGGCTGCATTAAAAAAAAAAGAAGTGAGGAGAGGGAAGTGGCAAGGAAAGTACACATGTTCCTGGGAACGACTTTGAATGTCATATTAAAGAAAATTCAATGTATCCAGAATGAATGGATGGTATAGTTTTACCTAGGAACCTGTTATTTAGTATAATGACATCATAGAAATATGTAAGATGTACACAGGAAATACGTACTTGGTAGAGACAAAATATCACGGGTATTCAGAGTCAGACAGATCTGTTTTCAAATCTGGATTGTATTTGCTAGCTATGTGACCTAGAGCAGGTTGTTCAAACCTCCAGAACCTTGATTTCCTCATCTGTAAAAACTCACATGCTTTGTGGGGGTGGATTTCAAGAATAAATGCGATACCATGAGAAAATGCTTTGCAAAGTATCTTCACTGGGCTCTGGATCTCCTCCTTGCCTTACCAGCCTTAAACACATCTACATGGTGTCTGCCTCTGAGCTTTGGTTCCAAAAACTCGATCTCACCCCTGTCCTTCAACTGAAATAATTATGTAAAGTACTAAACCTTTCCATCCCTGAAAGCCACCTCTTTGAAGAGGCCTCCAGCCACCGTCACGAAGTCAGCATCACTAAGTACCAATACATACTGGCCCACACATTTAGATGATGCTTGTTTACACACTCCTCTCACAAACTTCAAAGCATTTTTACATGCTTCTTAAGTGATTGGTTAATTTTGAATATTCATAGTATGTTTAAATATAATCTTGACAGAGGCTGACCAAGTTTTTCTGTAGACGGCCAGATAGTAAATATTTTAGGCTTGGTGGGCCATGTAGATCTCTATTGCATTTTCTTCTTCTCTTTTAAAAACACTTTAAAAATGTAAGAAGACATACAGATGGCCAAAAGGCAAATGAAAAGATGTTCAACATCGCGAATTATTAGAGAAATGCAAATCAAAATGACAATGAGGTATCACTTCGCACTGGTCAGAATGGCCATCACCAAAAACTACAAATAATGGAGAGTGTGTGGAGAAAAGGGAACCCTCCTATAGTGTTGGTGTGAATGTAAATTGGTTCAGCCACTATGGAGAACAGAATAGAGGTTCCTTAAAAGATGAAAAATAGAGCTACCATATGATCCTGCTATCCCACTCGTGGTCATATAACTGGAGAAAACCATAATTTGAAAAGATACACGCACCCCAGTGTTCATTGCAGCACTGTTTACAATAGCCAGGACATGAAAGCAACCTAAATGTCCATTGACAGATAAATGGATAAAGATGTGGTACATACATAAATGTGTACAAATATATATGTGTACACACACACACACACACACACACACACACATATATAAAATGGAATATTACTCAGCCATAAGAAAGAATGAAATAATGCCATTGTAGCAACATGGATGGGCCTAGAGATTATCACACTAAGTAAAGTAAGTCAGACAAAGACAAATACATGATATCACTTATATATGGAATCTAAGAACATGATACAAATGAACTTATATGCAAAACACAAATAGACCCACGGACATAGAAAATGAACTTATAGTTACCAAAGGGGAAAGGGGGATAGAAGAATAAACTAGGAGTTTGGGATTAACACATACACAATACTATATATAAAATAGATAACCAACAAGGACCTAGTATAGCACAGAGAGCTATACTCAATATTTTGTAATAAGCTATAAGGGAAAAGAATCTGAAAAAGAATACATACACACACACACACACACACACACACACACACATCTAGAGACGTATATATAAAACCGAATCACTGTGCTGTACACCTGAAACTAACACAATATTGTAAATCAACTATACTTTAATTTAAAGAAATGTGAAAACCATCCTTAGTTGGCCCTAAGAACACAGGTAAGGGAGGGGAGATGGACAGGCAGATTTGGCCTACGGGCTGTGGTTTGCCAACCCCTGAATTAGGACAGTAACATAACAGTATCTGATGGAGCTCGCATTGATCTTTGCTTCCAAGGAATGCTGAAAAATAGCACTGCTGAGAGGTCCCGAAAGTGCGTGAAGATCTCTTAATGAGCGTCAGGCATCTACTACTTTCAACATTTTAAAGATGATACAGCATTGAACAGGGAATTGCCAAGTAGTAACCATCCAGGTTGCCTTTAAACTTCTTGGTATTCAACGTGCAAAAAAGGCAGAAAGAGAAACTTCATGATCAGTATGATTACATTTTTATTTATTTATTTATTTATTTTGCAGTCCGCGGGCCTCTCACTGTTGTGGCCTCTCCCGTTGCGGAGCACAGGCTCCGGACGCGCAGGCTCAGCGGCCATGGCTCATGGGCCCAGCCGCTCTGAGGCATGTGGGATCTTCCCGTACCTGGGCACAAACCCGTGTCCCCTGCATCGGCAGGCGGACTCTCAACCACTGCGCCACCAGGGAAGCCCTGATTACATTTTTAAACATTGAATCAGATATATAACCACACACTAACATAAATAACAATGAAAGAAAATACATGACATTTTTAACAGTGCTTATATTTAAGTGATGGGATTGATTTGAGGAAGTTAACATTTTTTTCATATTGCTAGAGTTTGGGGAGATGTAAAAGAAAAAAAAACACACCTATTTCTTCTTTCTAGTTTTGGGATCAACTGAAAGTGACATGTCAGGTAAATGCAGAATCAAAAAAGAACTTTGTTACTGATGAAGCTGTTACGGGCATGTGTCTTAGATCTTTGGGCAGACAGGCTCACTCATTATTTCATCATTCATTTAGATACACTGCCCCATCCCTGGACAACTTCAGGCCTCCCCTATAGGGGCAGGACCCCTATTCACCACAGAGGGAAGACTAGAATAAACAGACCCCATATGAAAACCAGAAGCAGACATCACCCCCTTCCCTTTCGGAGCAGTAGATGAGGGAATATAAATGAAGCCCCGAGTGGCACTCTATCAGTAATAAGTGTCACAACAATACATCACAGATAACCAGCCAGGAAGCACACACACTCTCAAGCGACTGGACAGTCAACACCTGCTACTGGAACCTTCTTTCAGTGTCTAGCTGGAGAACTGTCACTTCTGTGTGACTTCAGAACAATCACTTCACAGCTCTGGCTCGAGGCCTTCATCTGCCATTGTGGGAGGTGCACTATAATAGAAGGTCTCCTTAAGTCATGTGGGTCCTTCTTTGTCATTTGCTGACCCCCTCACCCCCCGGTCTGCTGGGAGCTGCCCAGTCACTGGGCAAACAGTGCTGTCAAAAGATGCTCTCAGTTCTTCAAATGCTTTCATTCTAGGGAAGCGAGTATTTGAAAAAAACAAACTCTTTTCATTTGATGCCCAGATCCATTCTATTTTCCTTCTGAAGTCAAGTGAAATACCACATGGAAATAATTTGCAATCCATTCTTTACATTGTATTCCCTAGCTTTCCTCAAAAATAACACACAAAGAGATCACATTTTTTCATAAAGAGGTAAGAATATTATAATCAACTTATTATGTATATGTCGGCCTGGGCAGCGATTACTGAAGAGGAAACTGGATTTGTGGAATAGTTAGAGAACATGAGAAAGCAAGAGCTCTGACGTGATTCTAGCGGTGAATGTTTTTGTGTTTCCATATGCATATCTGTGATATGGGAAATTATTTATGAACTAACAGCATTATCATGTTGACATCACTTGGTTACATTAAAAAATGAAAAACTAGAAAGTGACTTTTCAAGAGTAGGGAGCATAAAAAGTGGAACCAAGGAGAATTCTCAGCAGCATAAATTTGTTAAAACACCTCATTTTGAGATCTATTAATCTCTGAGTTTAATTAAAAGTCCGAATGAACAAACGGCTATTTTATCTGATGTCCAGTTCCATTTGGCTTTCCTTCTGATACCAAGAGAGGTTGCTGGAACTTTCTTACCTATTTACTTTCATTGACTCCTGTAAATGAGTTCAGACCTAATGTGTGAACCCCTGGGGCATTCTACAACTCAACTCAGTTACTAGCAAAATGTACAAAGCCAGTGACAAAGCAATGCAAAGACCAAAAAGAACAGTCTTTAAAAACAATGGCGATTTCTCTTTTCCATCAGTTCTCAGGATTAAAGGCAGAATTTATTGATAAAGACAGAGAAGTAATCCTCTGACGGAGTGAGATCGTGTATCAGCGTTCTCCATACTCATTCAATTAATAGACTTCACTGTATGCAAACACGGGTAAGTGGATGAAATGTGTTGCTTCTTAATGATCTAATCTGTATTCTAACAGGATGGAAAGCTCTGCTACGCAAACATTTTGCTTGGTTATTTCCCCTAAACACTGATGCCTGGGAATGTGCTAGCCATTTATTTTGACAGTGGAACTTGATGTGCATCTTGGCTGTTAATAGCCCTGTAAACATTTTACAATGAAAACACCACACAACTGGAACTAATCTCATTATTTTCCACATTAATAATTCTTACAGCGACAGAAGATCATTAAAACCCAGAATGGTACTACACAGATGTTTAATGTAGATGTTCAAGAACTCCTAGCCAAGTCATTCCTTCATTCCTTCTGCCAACAAATATTAATTGAGCAACTACTCTGTTCCAGGCACTGTGGTGTTCGTGCATATTTTTAATAAAACAGACATGGTCCTTTTCTTCATGGAGCTGCCATTCTACTGGGACAGAGACCACTGAATTTAACAAACAAGTAAATGTATGCTCAGAAATTGGGACAGATATGACAAGGGCCTTTTCTTCACCATAACCTCCCTTAAACACACCTCCCCTTCATCCCCATCTCACTATCAAAAGCCCAGTTCTATTCGTTTGTGTGACAGTCTTGCTGCTACTTTATTTTTCTTCCCCAAGGCAAAGGTTAACTGTAGATTCTTTGCCTTGATCTGCGGTTGAAACATTAAGTCCTTAATTTCTAGAATTCCAGATCCATAGCCTGAAATGAAGATAGTTACAGTTCATGCTTTAGACTTAGCACAGGACCTAAACACGGCCTGTTGCTAAATCCTATACCACCTTCTGGGGTAACTATATAAAAGCGATGTCAACTCTCTTCGACTCATGGAAACATTAACACAATGTAATCTGCCTGTAAGTCACACCTCACTCACAGTTCTGCAGAAATCTTATGGGCATTAGTCCTCATTCTTCTGCTTTCCAGCCTTGCCTCATTTGTCCCTCATACACGGAGTGGAATTGCTCTTTCTGCCCAAGACCATCTCTTCCTTTCAAATGAAGCTCGAGTCTCTCTCCCCTACCAAGCCTGTCTAGACAGGCTCCCCGCCTCACGCCGCCCCCCCTTAATTCTCCTCTGACCTTCCTCACCCCACCTCCTCCTCTCACCACCCCTAGAGAGATAGCTGCTTCTACCGTTCACTTAACACACGTTCTCACATTTTAAGCTGTGCCGTATTATTTACAGTAATGGCTTTCAACCCTGTCAGACGCAATGTTCCATTTTATAACAAATGTCACGCAATGTTCCCTTTACTATCCTGAAATAAAATTAACAGATAATGTAACTTTCCTACAACATTATTTTACGAAAAAAATCAATATGATGCACTAACTCTACTACAAAGGAGAAATAAAAGGGAAGTTTTTTGGAATAAAATAATATGTATTGAGAAAGGCTATCCTAGAATACATAATGAATTAAGTGGAAACATTCATGTACGTATAATGAATAATTTTGGATTTAAAAGAAGCAAAATGATTTTTTTTTAAGTTCCATACAAGAAGTACAAGAATAGTAAAGAACAGAGGTAGAAGTTGATGCTAAAATAAAAACTAAAGTTAAATAATACAGATCAGACTTATTTGTATATGATAAATAGAAGGAAACAGCCTTAATTAGGGAGAACCTGCAGAGACAAACTACAGACTGCCAAAATGGAGACCTGTATGATGGAGAAATCTGATATTCTCATAAATGACCTGAGCCTTACTTATAAGTGAAGTGTCAACGTTTTCCCTTGAGTAGTGACATGCAACAGGATTGATAAATATCATTGAAAATATCTCTTATCCTAAAATTCCACCACCTGCTGAGGTGTGCATTGCATCATTACCTTAAAACACTTTGGACCACACACTCTTCCACAGGTCATGAGAAATAAAGGATGAATGTGAAAGTGAAAGAATAATTCCAGAGACTGAAAAATAACTGTGTGATGACCTCTTGAGATAGAATCAGAATAAGATGAAAAAAATGCAGGAAAACCAAAACAAATAAATAATTTTTAATAAGGAATTTTCATGACCTATAGGTTTCTTATCATGGGGCTACTAAAATTATTCATGCACTCACACATACACACATATGTACACAAATACATTTGTATATAAATGATATTGTCTGTATATATATATAAAATGGCAAAATATGGAATATTTTTAAGCATTAATAATAAAATTCAGTGAGGTCTATTAAGCTTCACTTGTCTCCACTAATTTAATAATGTTTGATTTTAAGTGTCGTAATCAGAGTCAGCCATCTCCTCTATTACATATTTGCATGTGGCAATTATAAATGTAGACTGATAGTTAAAAACAGCAGTGTTTTCTTGTTAACTCAACGATACAAATGATGATCCTTTGGTGACACAGTTTACCAAAATGGTGAAAAACTTGTTAAGCTTTGAATAAAATAAAGTACCCTCATTTTACAAAACAGATTCACTCTGGGAAACTATGAAAAAACATATTTGACTGTATGCTAACACATATATATGGAATCTAAAAAAAAAAAAAAAGGTTCTGAAGAATCTAGGGGCAAGACAGGAGTAAAGACGAAGACGTAGAGAATGGACTTGAGGACACGGGGAGGGGGAAGGGTAAGCTGGGACGAAGTGAGAGAGTGGCATGGACATATATACACTACCAAATGTAAAATAGCTAGCTAGTGGGAAAGAGCCGCATAGCACAGGGAGATCAGCTCGATGCTCTGTGACCATCTAGAGGGGTGGGATAGGGTGGGTGGGAGGGAGATGCAAGAGGGAGGAGATATGGGGATGTATGTATATGTATAGCTGATTCACTTTGTTATAGAGCAGAAACTAACACACCATTGTAAAGCAATTATACTCCAATGAAGATGTTAAAAACAAACAAACAAACAAAACACTCTTATATATGCTAGCCACTCCCTTACCTCTTTGGAACAGTTCCTCAGAGCTACCTGAGAAGCTGTATCCTGGGCTATAGTCCTCAGTAATGCCCTGAATAAAACAAACATAATTTTCAAAAAAACCAAACAAACCCATATTTGTGCATATGTGTAAAATGCACTCAGGTTCCAGGCCCTGATTTGTAATATTTGTATATACATGAACATCCAGTAGAACCAGGGGCAAGTCTTTGTTTGGGAAGCTTCACTGCATGTTGAAGGACATCTAGCTTCCCTGGCTCCCTACATTAAAAGCTAATAGCACGGGCTTCCGTGGTGGCGCAGTGGTTGAGAATCTGTCTGCCGATGCAGGGGACACGGGTTCGAGCCCTGGTCTGGGAAGATCCCACATGCCGCGGAGCAACTAGCCCCGTGAGCCACAATTACTGAGCCTGCGCATCTGGAGCCTGTGCTCCGCAGCAAGAGAGGCCGCGATAGTGAGAGGCCCGCGCACCGCGACGAGGAGTGGCCCCCGCTTGCCACAACTAGAGAAAGCCCTCACACAGAAACAAAGAGCTAACACAGCCATAAATGAATAAATTAAATAAAATTTAAAAAAGCCAATAGCACACCTATGATAATGGGGATAAAAACACAACCCCAACAAGTTTCCAAAATATCGCTTAATGGGCAGTACTTTCCTAATGAAGACCATTGCTTTGTGGGATGCTTTTTAGAAGAGCCAAAAGCTCATACTATCCTGCCTTCTAGTTCTCCCCTAGAGCTTTGAATCTTTCAACCTGTGTTTCAACATGCCTTGTTCTTAGCCATCCCAGGTGTGGCAGAGTGAAAAAGATACCTAAGTCAAATCCCTAGAACCCCACAGATGTAGAGAACAAACGTATGGACACCAAGGGGGGAAAGTGGCGGGAGTGTGGGGTGGTGGTAGGATGAACTGGGAGATTGGGATTGACATGTATACACTAATAAGTATAAAATGGATAACTAATAAGAACCTGCTGTATAAAAAAATAAATTAAATAAAATTCAAAAAAAATCCCTAGAACCCTGTGAATGTTAGCTTATTTGGAAAAAAAGGCTTTGTGGCTGTGATTAGGTTAAAGACATAGAGATGAGTAGATCATCCTGGCTCATCCAGGGGGGCCCTGCATCCAAAGACAAGTGTGCTTATAAGAGAAAGACGAAGGCAGATTTGAGACAAAGAGCAGGGGAGAAGGCAGTGTGAAGGGAGGCAGAGACTGAAGTGATGCAGCCACAAGCCAAAGATTGCTGGCAGCCACCAGAAGCCAGAAGAGGCAAGGAACAGATGGTCCCCTATGGGGCAGATGGGAGTACAGCCCTTGGGGACACCTTGATTTTGACTTTCTGACCTACAGAACTGTAATGGAATAAATGTCTGTTGTTTTAAGCCACCAAGTCTGTGTTAATTTGTTACAGCAACCAAAGGAAACTAATATATCAGGTGAGTTAGTCACCGGCCAGGGCAGAAGTTTAATACCATGCTTTGTTTTGTGTTTGTTTTTCTCCAAGGCTTTTATATTCTCTAAACAAGGCTGGACACTGGGGAGAAACGACCGAATGAAACGTTCTTTTTTCTCTCTTGAACACTCCACTCAGCTCCTCCCCACTCCATCCAGGCTATGGATCTCAGTGCAAGATTTTCTTCCCCCCTGGAAACCTTTACATTCCTTTACATAAGCTGGAATAGAAGTGTTTTCCATTCTGCAGAGCATTCACCTCCTTTTCAAGCTAAACATTCACTCCTGCGATTCTCTGTCAAATAATGGTTTCCCCACAAGAACGCAAGCTCCTAAAGTGAAGGACCTTGGGTATGTTTCCTCACCACTGTTTTCTCTATAGCCTGACATGGTGTCCAGCATAGAGAAATATGTCTATAAATATCTTATGAGTGAATATTTATATACAACTGTTTACAGATGTTTTGATTAAAAAAAAAAACACCTGTCAATCAGGTTCACAGCAGCAGCAATACATGTTTTCCCGGAATAAAGAAATATTTTAATGAGTAGATTCTTCTACACACTGTATTTAAAATGTCTATTTCAGGGGTCTCATCACCTCAACCTCTGATTCAGTGTTTGAACACAATCAGTTCTGGGCCAGTTTCATCGGTTGAATTGTGTCCCCACAAAATTCATGCCCACCCAGAAGAGGGGAATATGACCTTATTTGGAAATAAGATCTTTGCAGATGTAGTCAAATTAAAATGAGGTCACACTGGATTAGGGTGGACCTGAAATCCAATGACTGGGGTGCATATAAAAAGAGGGAGATAAATAATGAGGTCCTACTGTAGAGCACAGGGAACTATAGTCAATATCCTATAATAAACCATAATGGAAAAGAATATATATATAACTGAACCACTTTGCTGTATACCAGAAACTAACACAACATTGTAAATCAACTATACTTCAATAAAATAAAAATAAAAAAGAGGGGGAGATGTGAATACATGGGACATGGGACACAGAGGAGACACACACACACAGAGAAGACAGCTGTGTGAAGACAGAGGCAGAAACACCTCACTAGGTGTTGCCTTAGTAACTCCATTCTTATCAACTGCTTCCAGCCATTGGATAATAAGATGCAAACACAGAATTATGGGAATTTAGGGGCTCAACTCTGGGAGAAGACTGCAAACTAGTGTGATATGAGGAAGACAGTACTGCTCAGAGCGGCTCAGGTGCCAGGTGGGTTTGTTTTTTTATTGCAGTTCCTGTCTCATTTAACTAGAAGTTACATGACCTTGGTGAATTTACTTAAGAGCCTTAATTTCCTCATCTGTCAAATGGAAATAATAATAATCCCTTCCTGAGTTCTTGCTGCATGCAAAATGCTTACCACAGTACCTGGGACATGAACCTGGGAAATGAAAATTGTTCAATAAATATTAGCTCTTACTATTGTTACTACCGGCTTTAGTGAAGGCTAAAAATAAATCATCACTTCATTCAATTAGGGAAAAAACCTAACTCTATGGTAGCTATGATATTGCCCTGACAAACTAAAACTTTGATTCTGTGTACAAAGGACCTTATTTCTTATTTTCCTTCCAGATAACTCAGAAGTTTGACTCCTTGCTTTACCTTTAAATGCAAAAGTCATTCCCTTTTGGAATAGAATGCCTGCACACCAATTACACTCGCCTGAACTTGCCCAATGTACTATTCAGGAAGCTTGATATCCAGCAATGATTTCTAAGTGAAACTCAAAGTCAGAAGAACACTATGCTCCTTACTGTGGAGACAGGGAAACACACCCTACCCCCTACAAGGTTTTTTTTTTTTTGCTGTACGCAGGCCTCTCACTGTTGTGGCCTCTCCCGTTGCGGAGCACAGGCTCTGGACGCACAGGTTCAGCGGCCATGGCTCACGGGCCCAGCCGCTCCGCGGCATGTGGGATCTTCCCGGACCGGGCACGAACCCGTGTCCCCTGCATCGGCAGGCGGACTCTCAACCACTGTGCCACCAGGGAAGCCCTACAAGGTTTTTATAATTAAACATCCTGACATCTGACAATGTGTTCAACCTCTTCTCCCTAATGTAGAAAGTTTATTTCTAATGCAAGCGCAGGACTTGCTTTCTTCCTTCTAAACGGTAGAGGAGAGAGCATATAAATTTCTCTGTAGTGGCTATTGGTACAGCTAGTCAGAGTGAGCAGGACACAAACCAATTACTGTGAGCTTTGCGAAAAAAATAGTTATGGTTCCTGTTTCTGTACCATTTGATAGAGGAAAGGGGACAGATGTACGTGAGGGTGCTACCTTATGAATTCATACTTCTAAAACCTAGACCAGGCAGAGTAATCTTCACAATATGCGACCCAGTGAGGGTGGGGGAGCCCTGTCCAATGAGAAAGAGAGGACCCTGGCCTGAACACTGAAGCAGTCCTGGGGGTCCCTGCTGTACCAAGTGTGAGCCATTTACTAGCTGCATTGCAGATGGTCTGTGCATCTCAGGGAATGGCAGGGTGTTCCAAGTCTTAGGATGGGAGGACACTCCATTTGGTTGCAGGACACTCAAGGGAGGTTGGGGCAGGGGCTATTTGCCAACCAACATACCAATATTTAATACTGTAACAACTTTGTGGCCATAAAGGCACCAACTGGTAAATGTTGGCCTTGGACAAGACTGTAATGAATTAGACTGGCACGATGATGGCAGGTGACTCCTGAGCAGTCATGTAATGGAAATTGCAGAGAGATATAGGAGGGCACCACTGGGCATTGGTGCAGGCAGCGTTTGTTCTACAGAGCCAAGGAGGCGGAGTGTTAGATCCCTCAAATTCTATTTCAACACATTTTCTAATTACATTCACGTAGGAACAAAATTTCCTTGTTAAAAAATTAAAGCATTTCTATTAAAGCTAAATACCACTTGCCTTCCCAATTTTGGTCTACTCTCCAAAGGTAACTACTGTTACTAATTTAGTAACATCATTTCAGATACCTTTCCATGTGTATTCACATGCATTTGGTATGGTCTAGGGTGCTAGCTATGTGTTTTACATGTGTGGTAAGCAGAACTCTAAAATGCTCCCCTAAAATTTCCTGTCTCTTTCCCAGGTCTATGAATATGATGAATTATCACGCTCTGATTATGTTATGTGGCAAAAGGAATTCTGCAAATATAATTGAGGTTACTGACGAATTGACTTAGAGTTAATTAAAAGAGATTAGTCACGCATTTAATCTAATCACACATGCCCTTTAAAAGCACAGTTTTCTCTAGGTGGTAGCCGAAGGGAAGTCAGAGAGATCCGAAGCACAAAAGGAATTTGATGCATTGCTGGCTTTGAAAATGGAAGGGATCCTGTGCCGAGGAATGCTGGTGGCCTCCAGAACCTGAGAGTCACCTCCACTGACAGCCGGCAAGGAAACGGGACTTCAGGCCTACAACTACAAGGAACTGAATTCTGCCAACATCTTGAATGAGCTCAGAAGCCGATTCTTCTCCAGAGCCTTCAGATGAGAACCAAGTCTGGCTTATAACTTGATTGCAGCCTTGTGAGACCCTAAGCAGAGAACCCAGCTGAGTCCACTTAGATTTTCTGACCTATAGAAGTCTGAGACAGTAAACGGGTGTTGTTTTAAGCCACTAAATTTGTGGTAATTGGTTACACGGCAATAGAAAACTGATACCACATATCATTCTGCAGTTTGTTTTTTATTCAAGAATATGTTTCATAAATCTAAGCACATTAATTCATTCTTTTGAACTGCTCTACCATATTTCACTGTAAATGTGGTACATCATCTCCAAAGATGGCTACTACCAGTTCCTGCCATCACTGTTCAAACCTGGCACTTTGCTCTTTCCCTGCTCTTTGAATCTGGCCTGGCCTTGTGATGTGTTTTCATTGATAAAATCTACTGGAGATAATGTTCTAGAACTTCTGAGTTCAGGTCTTGAGGGACCTTGAAGCTTTTGCTTCTGCCCTTTTGGGATCCAAGTAGCGTGAATAAAAGCTCAAAGTAAACCACATAGTGAGGCGGTCATGAAACAGGAGAGGGAGGGGAGGGAGAGAGGGGAGAGGGAGGGTGAGGTACGTAGACGGGGAGAGAAATTAGGACCCCACGAGCCCCAAGCCAAACTCCAGGTAATCTTGAAAAGACTGTATGTAGAGCAGAAGAACCACCCAGTTAAGTCCAGAAAAGCCCAAAGAATTGTGAGACATACTAAATCACAGGTGTTTCAGCCACTGAGTTCTGGGGTAGTTTGCTATGCAATAATAAATAACAGTATAATAGATAAATCATGAACATTACAGTTTATCCATCCTCGCACTGATGAACATTGTTTTCAAAATATTAAATTGAACCACATGAAATGCCATTTTTTATAAGTCAAAATTGCTCAGATATCAGCAATTTTGTGAGGTTTAATACTACAGTAGTTTGTTATGCAATAATAGGTAACATTATCATAGGTTTATCAGGAATAGATACATCATGAATAAATTATGAACATTACAGTTTACTTATCCGTTTTCCTACTGAACATTTTTGTCTTCTTTAAATTATTAAATTGAACCACATGAAATGCCATTTTTTTATAAGTCAAAATTGGTCAAATATCAGCAATTTCATGAGGTTTGATCCAACAAACAAAGCTGCCACAACTCTACCTTGATGTGTCCCTTTGTGTACATGGCGTGAGGTGTCACTGGAGAGTGAGTACCAGGCAGTAGAATTGTTTAGGCATAGAACAGGCACACTCTAAATTTAACACATGTTGCAAAATCACCCACTAGAGTGACTACCGATTTACGCTCCTACTATCAGTGCATAATACTATCCTATATCCCTTGATCCATATATTTACAGAATTCCATTATAATAAAAATAGTTACCTAGGGCTCAAGACGCAGCCAACCTAATACAAACTAATCTAAAACTCAAGAAGTGTTGGAGAATCTGATGTAAAATTCCTGATAACCCACAAGGCATTTTGATTTGAGTTTTAATATTCTATTGTAGGTGACTATTTTAAGATAGATATACCTTCCTATTTGTAGAATAGTTACATGAATATAAGCTGTGTTAATGTCCCATGAGTAGACATCACCTAAGTGCTGGGAGGGACACTGGAGTAGGTAAGCAGTGGGAGAGTGCCCCAGCCTAGGAGGTCACACAGGTTCAATAGATGGGAATGCGTGAAGATGCCTTGCTCCACGGACAACAGGGTTATCCATCCACGTGCCAATATCAGAGTTGATATTGCTATTGCTATCATAGTTGATAGCTGGGGGTCTGCAGAGTTAACTAGTATCTAGAACATGTTTATTAAGAAGTGTCTTACTAAACGTTTGCTAAGGCAGAGGCGCAGACTCTTCCTATACATTACTTACGTGTGGCAGATTGTACTTGTCCCCCTATAGATCAGCTCTGCTCGTTTTCTCTAGTGCCAAATAAAAACTGTCACTTGCCATCTGCCTTTACAAGGATTAGGTCACTAGCCACTGCAGTCGCTGACATCAACACACCCTGAAAGGAGTTCACGGCGGAGATCAGGAATGAGGCACTCTGTGCTCCGGGAAAAACTGTCAGATATTTTTAGAAGATTTTATGAGCCCCAATTCTTGCATCTTCTCATATCTAGAAAAGCACTAAAATCGTTAATGGAGACATCTGTGCCTTGTGACTAGCAGCAACCTTCTTGAGAGTAGCAGCCAGCCTCTGCCAAAATGTGTGCTTGACTGAACGTCCCCCCTTCACTAATAACAGAGAGAACACTGCCCTTCCCTGCCACCTCCTTGGAACAGCTCCTCAGAGCTATCTCAGATGCTGTCTCCCGGGCTATAGTCCTCATTTTGCCCCAAATAAAATGTAACTCACCACTCGCACATTGTTGTTGTCATTGTTGTTTTTTCAGTCAAGAGTAGTAATACCAATCTACCTAGTCACCTGATCACACTTCCCACCTCTCTTACTTGATTATCAGATCCTTTACTGTGCCAAAGACACAAAGGATGTAATAATAATCAACTCCTCCTTCACAGCGTGGCCACATACCTCTGACCCCACGGAGGTACAACAGAACCATAAAGCCACCTTTTGCCCTAGGTGACTGGCAGCCTGCTATGAAATGAAGATTAAAAGAACACATGTTGTGAAGCACATGGCGATTAGCATAATCTATCAGGGGACCTGTCAGAACTGGAGTTGCTGGAGATTCCTGTTTCATAACACGTGCATCTTCTACATCTGGGTGAACCCTGTTACCCAGGGAGGCAGCTGATGCTTTCTCATCCCAGTGAACAAGCTCCTTGCTGGCAGGTCACCTGAAAAGCACCCTCTTCAAAAGTTGCATATGTTTAGAAAACACAACAATTTGCTTTCCCCAAAGCAAATATGCAGAAAAGATAATAAAATTCCAAGGAAAACACTGAAGTAAATTTGAACTATTCCAAAAACGGGATGAGGAGCGCCTTCTGAAATACCAGCATAAAAACCTCAAGTAAAAAAAATTTCCAATGTAATGTGTTTTTAATCAAATACATCCATCTAAAGTTTTTGCAACATTTGTAAACTTGAACGCTATAATGTGACCAAAATGCATTAAAATAATTGCGTTAGGGTTTTTGGCATCACTTTATAATAAGTGGACAGTAATTGTTGCTAAATTACAGCTGAATCCCTGCAGAATTAGATATTACGTCCATATTAGGATCAAATGACTCTATCACGATTAATGATACTGCAGTGACTACCAAGAGAATTAAAATGATTAGCCACTTATCCTAAAGTGTTGACATTTTCCCACAATTTTAGAGTTATGTTTCATGAAAACTTTGCAATTAAACTTATTGCTAATGGTTACTGCGTTAAATCCAGAGATAAATATTCCTCAAAAGGTCAACCTTATTGAGTAAATATTAAAATTTAAAAAAAATTTTAATTAAAAAATTAAAAAAAAACAGCTGAACTATCCACTTAAATAACTAATAGCAGATAATGTGTTTAACATATTAGATATATTTGAACAATATAGCTGTGTAATTAAAGATACTTGGCTACAGTTAAAGTCTTGATACTAATTCTCTTGCAAAATAATTCATGCAATTCAGGCTATATATATGCAGTGAGCTAGAAAAAAGAAACGCATTACCAGTTTTGCAGGAGCACATGTTATTTGATTGTTAGGTTTTTTTTGCAATGTTTTAAGAAATTACAGAGAGTAAAAGCATAAATTGGTGTTTAATTGTTTATGGAAGAAGCTTAACTTATAAAACACTTGCAAGCACTTCTCAGGAGAAGACTTGGTAGCAATTCATCAGACCCAGACTTGGCAATGTCTTAGTAATCATGTACTTGAAAATGGACATTAAACAAACAATGGAAAATGATTTATTTTTTTCCTACTGTTTTAGTACGATTGGATGCTAGTTCCAAAGATAAGTACAATATTTTACAAGATATTGTGGTTCTTAGAACTAGCTTTTCTCAGCCCCAAGAGTAACTCTGTAAATGACTGAAAAATGCAAATGCTATTAAGAGAGTTAGCGTATGTGGAAAGAATAGCTTTGAATGGGTATGAGAACAGCCATGGGTTCAAATTTGGAATTTAATTTATGCAGCGATCCCCCTGGAATTTGTCTTCTGCATACGGATTCAGTATTTTTTCCAATTTGGTTTCCCAGTTCAGAACAATATAAAGGAGATAAATGAAGTAATGTCGAGAGAACATTTTGAGCTCTTCTGAACAGAGCTAACTGACTTCCTCCGGTGATGATCACTGCGGTTAGAAACCCTGTCTCCATTTTTCCAGCAGCTGCCTTAGACAGTGGAGAGAAATTTGAGCAGATAATACTGGGGTCACTGCCACTAACTAGCTACTGGTCTCTGCTACACTGGCCCCAAGTCAACTGTAACCTCTAAGAAACACAGACTATATCTCTGATATCTTTATTTTTATATTCCCAACGATGCCTAACAAAAGATTAGGTAGACAGTACAGTACATTCTCATAAAACCCTTTTCACTTGCTGGGGCTCGCAAGGCGCTGCTGGTCTTCAGCCTACATTCCCCTAATGGATGATCTCAACCTTGTCTCCATTGTTACCCACACTCCTCTTTCCTTACATAACTCCCTAGAGTAGGCGGTTGGCCAACTAAGACCTGCAAGCCAAATCTTTGCTGCTGCCTGCTTTTGCAAATAAAGTTGGACTGGGATCCAACTCTTCTTGCACCTATAATCGGTGTCTACGTCTGTGCTACAAAAGCAATGTAGCCGTGACAATGATTATACAGCACACAAAGCCTTAAGCATTCACTATCTGGACCTTTACAGGACAAGTCTGCATTCGCACACGGATCCTCAGTGTTTTTGTACTGCAGGACTCCTCTGATCTTCATCTGAAAGCAGCTGGAAATGTCTAAGATGGGGGTTAAGGGGTGGACGGGAGTTACTCCTGATGAAACATGGGCATATGTCAATAACCTTCTTCCAATAATCCACTTGAAATAAGCATTCCAAGGAAAGTAGCAGTACTGCCATTCCCGGCCATAAACTGCCAAAGGGGAGGCACTCGAAAGTGACCCATGGTCACCACTTGATGTACTAGGAGGTTCCTATCCTCATTTTAATGTCAGCTACTGATTATTAATCATCTGATAATTATATATCACCTGTTCAGTTTTACTGAGCTCTTTTGTTAGTCTGCACCAGATACTTTATATTATTTAGTCTCCTCAATAATCATATGTAGTTAATCCATTTTACAAATAACAAACTGAAGTTCCCAGAGTTAAAGGAATCTGTCTAAGGATGTATAAGTGGTAAAAAGCAGAACTGGAATTGAGCCCAGGCGGTGGGACTCCAGGGTCCAGGCATGACAGTGCGCTGCCTCTGAGGTCATTTACATTTCTGCCCCCCGAATATTCCTGAACTGCGGGCGCTCAAATTAAAAGGAGTAAAAACTGGATTGCAGCAACAGGATAAGACATTTGTATTGCTTATAGCGAACCTGCAAAAACCTGCAAAAAGCATCTTGTTAGTTTTAAACTCCTTATAAATGATATTCTCTAATGTCATTTCTCTTTGGATCAAATTAGCAGTAATACTTTCTATTTACACAGTTCAAATGAACTCTCCTGTGTAGCTTGGAAAAATAAAGTCGTATCTCAAAATGCTTCTTTACAATGATTTTCCCAGTATAGAGGTGAGATTAAAATTACCATTTTAAAAATATTTTGTTGATGGTTGTATTCTTAACAATGTTTTGGGTCACATGGATATTATAAAGGAATGTTAATTGACAGAAATAATATTTTTCCATTGAATTAAAAAAATTACTAAAAGCAATGTCTGAGGCATGTGGAAAGGCAGGAGGCCCCTGATGTCAAAGGATGTTTCTGGATGTAATTGGAAGACTGCTCCACTGAGGCTTCAAGTCTCCCACGGAGGCATATGTTGGGCTAAGTAGGGAAGGCTGTTAAGAAGTCAAGATGTCCCCAGGGAACCTGGGCTGCAGAACGCAATGAAAGACACAATGTTCTGAAGCCGAACCTGTCATGTGGCATTCGAATCGGTCACTAACATCCTCAACAGCATATCAGCCAGGCTCCTCAGAGCACACCCAGATTCTGAAAATCGGGGAGAAAAAGGAGTTTCTGGATAAAATACATTTTAGGAAAAAAGTGATTTTAAAGGTTTTGTAAAATCTTAGCAAAGAATGCAATGATTGTAGGAGAAAGCATGAGGTCACTAGGAATGAAATATGCTAAACTAACTTTTTCTTTCTTTTCTTTTTCTCTTTATCAATGGGCTCAACTCTGGGAAATGACAGGTTAAAGAATAAGGGAAGGAAAAAAAGGAAAGAAGGCACTGTTTTTGGTTTGCTAATTAATTTCCTACATGTGTTTGATAATCTGTTATTTGTCCAAGACTTCATTCAGTTCTTTGTTCAGGATCCGGATTACAAAGTCCAAGTTCAAACTGATTTTTGCTTTAATACATCTCCCACCACCATTTATTCACATCATCCACTGCCTCTACACACATGCCTTTGTCTCTGGCATTGCTAATTGGATCATTTTAAATTGATAGTTCAGACAAGCACATAAACACACACACACACACACACACACACACACACACACACACACACACACACACACATCCATGGATGTATGCAAACGTGCTGGTCCCCTGAGTCCTTTCCACTAATAATCAAAAGAGTCTGCAATGGTACACATTTGGGACTGAGCTCCTGGAGAACCAGATTCAGGTCCCAGCACGGCACTTAATCGGTAACTTTGGAAATGTCACCTTTCCTCTTTGAGCTTCAATCTCCCCATTTGAAAAATGGTGGGTTTGGATCCGAGGATGTTCCTTTCAGCTCTGATATTTTGTCATCCATGAGTCACGTCTGCTACTTCACCCTATTTCTATGGTGCTAAAAGTTCATTTCTTTTCACTTTCCCCAGTGAGAATGATTGATAGCTTCCCCCTTAGCAATCTCATTACACATTTTTTACATATTTGTTGGTTATTATGTTTTCCTCCCATCACTTTTCCACATCTTCATCTTTGAAAGTTCTACCTTCATTTTTCACTGTTTTCTTTTATGGCTACTTTTTGAATATTATTTCCTAAAACCCATGTAGGGTAGTGGTTAGGAGTCAAGGCTCTGGATTTAGACTTCCTGGCTTTGAAGTCACTTGATCAAGGTGAAATGCTAGACAGGTCACTTAACAAGGTTAAGTATTCTTATCTATAAAATGAGTACTATAATAGTGCCAAACTTGTCAGTTATTGTGAGACTTAAAGGAGAGAAAGCGAACTTCCCTGGTGGCGCAGTGGTTAAGAATCTGCCTGCCAATGCAGGGGATACGGGTTCGAGCCCTGGTCCAGGAGGATCCCACATGCCGCGGAGCAACTAAGCCTGTGAGCCACAACTACTGAGTCTGTGCTCTAGAGCCCGCAAGCCACAACTACTGAGCCTGTGCTCTAGAGCCCACAGCCACAACTACTGAAGGCCACGTGCCCAGAGCCTGTGCTCCGCAACAAGAGAAGCCACCGCAATGAGAAGCCCGTGCACCGCAACAAAGAGCAGCCCCCGCTCGCCACAACCAGAGAAAAGCCCACGTGCAGCAACGAAGACCCAACGTAGCCAAAAATAAAATAAATAATTTTTTTTAAAAAAGGAGAGAAAGCACCTTCAGACGCACTGGATGCCAGGTACATGATCAACACTATTTATATTATTATTTGGGATGTTGTTATTGCTGTTTCTGATGCCTCTTCATCTCCACAATGCCCCAGAACATTGATTCAATAGAATTATTCAAATAAATCAGGCTAGATAGAGAGAAACAATTCCATCCACTTAGGGAATCAAGGTACTTTCTTTTTAAGAATAAACTAAATGACTGAGGTCACTTCTATTTTTGATCATACCCTATGCCCTTGTTTCCACTGCCCATGACCATGACCTCAGGAATAATCTTTCAATATTTCTGGCTAAAAGTTGATCCTCCCGAGTGAGTAGAGGACTCTTGCTCTCTTGACCTGAAACAAAATCATTTAAAGGACCGAGAAAACTACAAATCTCAGAAAAAATCAAAAGTATGATTTCTTCTTTACTGACACAGAGAAATCAGACAGCTCCAGTGCCACCTCTGGTTGGACCCTAGACATAGCACCAAACAGATGTGGCTACAAACCCACCAGAACTTCTACCTGCTGAAAATTTAATTTTTGCCGTATGCTTAATGGTACATCCTTGACTATGTTCCCCATCACTGATCAGGAAACTGGAGGTGTTACTGGTGAGCCCAGCATTTCACTGCTTGATAAAGCAGCTCACAGCTTCTAAATTTCAAGCTGGTCACTTCTTCCTGAGCAACAAAATTTGTTACGCCAGGCTGAGATGTAGGTTTCAGAATCACGAGTGTGCAAAACCACACGTGGAACTGACATCAAGGTCAGGGGTTTGTAGAAGGTGGCGGTGAGACTGGCCATGCTTTCCGTGTACATCTCATGTCTGCTTTTTTTCTTCCTTGATTCCCTTCAGGATGTGAGCCCCTGATTCTTTATATCACTGTTCTAATCTGCCCTTTCCTATAGTTTTTTATACATCTAGCTTCTTATGCAACAACAAACTTACCATTTTTCATCCACGCACATCCTTCCTAAATACTCAGAGACCATTTCACTCATTCTGTTTCCTTTAGGACTATTAAGTGAATTTCACCAAACTTCAATGATTTCAATATATTCAGTTACTGAAGTGTGTCAACCTGCTCCAGATGAGAACTTACCCGTTTGCTCATTAACTGTTACTATATTAGCATCCTTTGACGATTAACCTCTGTAGTGATGGCTGAACAGAAGAGTTGTTAATGATTTCACAGCCTTCCTGCCATGTCTCTCCCGTTCTCTCCCCCCCCACCCCTCTCTCTCTCTCTCTCTCTCTCAATAAGTGGCCGGCATCCAGGAGAATCCTCTTCTGTCTTGTGGACACATGCTATACTCTGTTTCACCTCATTTTCTAGGAAAATCACATTGTGTCTTCTTTTTTTGCTCTATACTTTAGTCCTTCATATTTTTAGAAATATCTTTAGATTCTTACTACCAATCATACCTAAAATATTTACATCCTCATTACAACTTGGACATGAACACATGCATCTTCATCGGACTTATTCTTTATTTTTAACCTTCACCCAGTGAACACAGATGCTTAGAATCATTCTATCCTAGACTGGCTCAGGGACATTACTTTTTTTATTTACTTGCTAGTGGTTTAGAAGGACAGTAAGTACGTGGATGTAATGACTGTCTTTTCCACTGGTTTTACATTGGGGAATTCTAATTGTTCTCATCTATAAGAGGATAAAATACGAATTTTCATTTCAATCTATCCATCTGACTTTATCACTCTACCTGGGAGGATTTCCTCCATCTATTCCTTTGACCCCCTGTGTCTCTCCATTCCCCACCTCTCAAAATTGAGCTCTGTCTGCTTTGGCCATTTTATTGGGTTGGTCATTTGAGTTTTTCCATAAGAGATTATAGAAAAACCCAAATGAACTTTTTTGCCCAACCCAATACTTGCGTTAATATGCTCTTCATTCAAACAACTCAGACACAGAGTCAATCCACTGGGCATCCCACCACGCTGACCAGAGGGACACCAAACTCTCAGAAGACATGCTGGTTTCCACTGTTAAATCCAGTGAGTCCCCAAACAGTGTTCAGCACGTGCCCTGATAGACACAGGAGCAAATGGGCAGAGGGGCTGAAAGGAGGATCTATATAGCACCTATTTTAAAAAATGTTTTGGTTGTTACTATATTTAAACTTCCTGCTTATGTTCCTAGCTTAAAAGGCTTTTTCCCCCTCTCTCAACATGTTTATATTAAGCTTTCACAGTCATAGAAATAAAACATAAATCCTGTTCACTCAAGCCAAAATCCTACCGTATGTGCTCTTCTCACCTACCCACCCACCTTATACTTTATTCCTTCCTTCCCTTGCCAGCTGTCTTCACTGTTAAGGAAGTTAAAAACACAGGAAGCTGACTGTATTGGAGAAAGACAGTGTGAGCTACACCACAGATAACTTTTAGGGGCTATTGAGAAAAAGGGGCCACACCCGTGCATCTTTTAGGAGGCATCAGGACCAGCAACGTCTGCTTAATGGGCAATTATTTGAGACACACTTATTAGGCATCCGCCCAGGTGCTTTCTTCGTATTCATGCAGATGCCAAAGAAAGGTCACCTATTTCAGAAAACATGTGAAGAGTGATATTTGACTTCGGTCATTTCTAAATAATGACATTCTTTTTTTCCCCTTAAGTGCTGCTGGGAAGTAGTGAGGCAGAACTTGTGTGACTGCAGAAATAGCAGTTTTTAAAAAATATGGTTCAACCAGACTATTGAAGGAGGGAACAGAATTGTTGAAAACCGCTGCTCTGGAAGTTTGAAAATTTTTATTGACTCATAAAATGTTACAGTGAGAAAGAACCCAAGAATTTATGTTAGAAATGAGGAAACTGGGGCCCCAGGAAATTAAGGGAATTGCTCAAGGTCATTCAGTATCTTATTCGTGGAGTTGGAACCACAGTGAAAACAAGTCTGGTGAGTTTTCCAGTATATGACATTGTCTCACTGTTTTCTTTTCAAATGTCAATCTTTTTGTTAATCTGGCCTTAGATGGGAGCAATTTTTAGCCTACTCTTCCACTGCTGCCTGAATCCAAAGTAGTGTAGTGTGAAAAGGTCATTTTTAAATCACCAAAGCTTCCAAAACATTGGGTCAGAAGGGATGATCTAAAAGTTCTTGCTGCCTCCAGGTAAACCTACAGCAAACCCTCTATACAGTTTAAGTCCCTCACATACGAACCTTCAAGTCGTGAACTTTCAAAGATGTGAACGTGCATCTGGCTCCAGCAAGGAACCAGCACCTGTGCCATCCACGTCAGGCGTGAGTGACATTGCAGCTTGCCCTCTGTCTCCTATTGCTGACGATCCTTCAGCTCTACCATCTCCCACCACCTCTCCCTCCTCCAGTCAGTAACTCTTCTTGCCTGTTCACGCGATGCCAGCCCCTGTACTGTACTACTGCACTTTTCAAGGTACTGTATTGTAAGATTAAAAATGTTTCCTTTATTTTTTGTTTGTTTGTTTTTAAACCTATTACAGTATGGTACTATATAGCTGACTGTGTTATTTGGGTACCTAGGTTAACTTTGTTGGACTTATGAACGTGCTCTCTGAACAGAACTCGTTAGTATGTAGGGGACTTACTGTACTCTGCTCTGCAAAGTCCCATGGGGCAGGAGGGACCACAGCCAGCTCCCACAAGCTCCCTGTCATCACCTTACTTTACAGCCTGAAAGGGCGCTGATGGGCTCCAACATGTTCTATGGGTCATAACTGGCTGTAGGTTCAATCGTGGACTCTGCACCCATATATTTTGCTTTGCATAGAAGCAGTATTACTGCAAAGCTGTAGGACACAGTGCAAATTCCATTTTGTACATTTGAATTCTAGCTCAAAAGCAGCAGAGGAGCTCACTATTTAAAGGAGTTTTGCATTAAAACTGCACAAAATGTAAATAACGTGTTAATTTCATGTTAGTCAAGCCATATGCTCATTTGCTGAATTTTCATATTTAGAGCTTTGGAAAATAGTGGCCCGTCTGCACAGAGTGGAGAAAACGCCCTGGACAACACCACCACCCCAACAGCCATGGAAGCATCTCCAGTCAGACATTTACTGGGTGGCCACCACGAGGCGGGTTCTGTGTATGTTCCATGGATACAGGTTTAAATACAGCCCTCAGCCTTGGGAAGCTCGAATCTGGTAGGAGAAATAGACCTTTAAAAACTTCGTTAGGGCATCATCTAAATGGTTCTGTTGAAGAGTAATTTCACCATCTTCTTATTTCTGCCCATCTCGAAGGCATATCCTTTAAGGTAGGAAATAACCTTTAAAATTAGCTAGTCCATCTCCCTGGCCTTAGGCAAGAGTAAGATTTAACCACTCCTACCATTTAAAAAAAAGAACCTCTTTCCAATAGTCACTCTAATATTTAACTATTAGGATATAATTATATTACTTCTAGCCTAAATCCCTTCTGCTGTAATTCAAGTTCCCGTCCCTTCTTTTCTGGACTCTTTAGAGAAGATGATGAGCATTTTATCATTCCACTAATGTAACTTGAAGACCATCTCAGTTTCTTGTTTACTGGAATCCATAGGTTTGATTTATAAGTAGGTAGGTAGTGTGCATAATTCTCCTCTCTGTCTGTCCTAATCAAGGAAGCCTGAAAATTGTGCAAAGCTGACACACAGAAATACTTGCCAAGACAAGGAATGTTCTGGTGACAGCATGACCGGCTTGGAATGAGAGAGAAAGAAATGCTTGAAGACACTATCTGTGTTTATATGCCACAGCACAGCAGCAGAGCACCCCTCTTTAACAACAGTCTTCCAGGAAGCCCTTGAGAGGCTAAGAACCACGCTCTTACATCTCTTTAGCTCTTCTTACCGACCTAGGATCAAACACCGTCACTAGCACACTGGAGGTCTTCAATCAATTTGAATGAATGAAAACAGAGAATTTCCGCTCTCACTATAATGACCCCCATTAGCTCTTTCTTATGTAAAAATATCTTTAATATTTGAGAGAAATTATGCCACGGCCCATAATTTTTAGTCAAGTCCATACTCATTCTCCTGTGGCTTCTTCCACATCTTGTTAAGGTCCAACCATTCACTCTTGCACTGACTTGTAAAAGAAGCAATTCCACCAAACCCTTCTTGAGAGTGGATTAAAAAGTCCCTGATCATGTATCATAAGGCCTCAAATTACACAAACATTAACAGAAACAAGGTAAGCTCCCTGAGCGTCTCAGGATAAAGGTGCTTTACAGAATTCAGACATTATCTTCTGGGCTGTAATGTATCTAAGAGTGACAGAGTCAGACCTTTAAACTCACATGAGGTGATCCGTGCTGCACAATCTATAGAAACAAAATTCTACAAAGCAATTTGGAAATTACAGTATGTGCTACTGGAAACCAAAATACTGTAAATTATTCTCAGTAATAAATCAAAGAATCAACAACTCTTGACCACTAGATCAGTAATACTTTCTGTAGAGAATTATGAGAATTACATCTGCCGTGTGCCTGCAAATGTAAACTATTAAATAGTTACCAGCTATGGATATAGAAACTAAAATACTAGAAGGTGTTAAATTCATGATTTTGATCTACTTTTAAAAGTTTCATTCATAATTTTTGTAGGGGTTCAAAAAGCCTAGATTTCATTTAAGCATGACTATATGCTATAAAAAATAGCTATCATAATTTTGAGTTTGATATTTTTTAAAGAACTTTTTCAAATGAAGCATTTTCTTGAATTCAAGTAATTAGGAGAATTAAAAATATTTATCAATAATTGATTCCATTAGGCATTCTGGATATAATCACTTTTGATAAAAGATATAAAACCAAATATTAAAACATTTCCATGTGAATACATTGGAGAATATCCTAAAATGAAGCTCAGAAAAAGGAACAGTAACATAGCTTCAATTATTTTACCAAGTAGCCATAGAAACATGGTCATTCAAGTAAACTAATTACTCTGATTTTGCTCCTAGCTGACACAAATTACTCATTTCCTTGGACTTGCTACAAGAAGGCTTCAGAGCAAAAGAAGAAATGCAATCAAAATGCAAAAAAAAGTACATTATTTGCCAGCCTTGCAGTAACGGGTTTACTATCACCCCTCGTCCCCCACAGACTTGCAAGAGAGGTTCATAGGCCAGCCTCTTACATGCTTAAATGATCTCATTCATAGACCTGACTTCCTGCAGCAGTTCTCAATGGAGGCATTGGGACTTGCATTCAATTGGAAAGTGCCTCTAGTTACTTGTTATAAATAAAGTATTCAAGCTTGCAAATGACTTACTTTAAAAAGCTAGTTCAAATTTATCTCTAAAATAAGCAGAGGTGATAAAGTATTTACAACTAGAAGGGCCTGGGCATCTACCCACAACGCTCGCCTGAGTGGTTGCTGCTGTCCCAGGTGCTCGATGATGAAGAAGTTCAGGGTACTAGAGAAGAAATGTGTCAGCACAGAGGGCATTGAGAGGAGGGAGGCTTACGAAACCTAAGCTTTTATCAACTAGGAGGGAAGTATCTTGGCATTTTAACAACCCAGTACATCTGTCTGTTAGGGCGAGAAAAAGGTGAATATCATTTTTTGAAAATCACATTAGTCTCATTTACATATTTCCTGCTGTATTTTCTTGAACAAAAAAGGAGGTGGAGTGACATGATGGAAATGACACATAACCCATGGCTTTTCTCATCTGTGAACCCGGGGAAGTATGCCACATATAAATACAGGAAGGCAGGGTTACAACTCTGCCCTTCTACTCCCACACACTGTATTACTCTGCTAGGGCTGCCATAATGTCATAATGCAGACTGGCTGGCTTAAACAACAGAAGTTTACTTCTGGAGTGTGGAAGCCCAAGACCAAGGGGTCACCAGGGTGGGCTTCTGGTAAAGATCCTCTTCCTGGCTTGTAGACAGCCGCCTTCTCGCTATGTGCTCACATGGCCTTTCTTCTCTGTGCATACGGAGAGAGAATGATCTCTCGTGTATCTTCTTCTCCTTACATGGGAACCAGTCCTATCAGATGAGGGTTCCATCCTTATGACCTCACTTAATCTTAGTAACCTCCCTAAAGACCCTATAGCTAAACACAGTCACACTGGGGGGTTAGGACTTTTGAACTTTGGCGGGACACAACTTAGTCCACAACACACATCAAGTGAGAGGAAGAGAGAGAGGCTTTTGCTCCCACACATTCTCTCCTCTGACCAAATTAAGTGAAGGTGAATTCAGAACTACTGCTCCAGGCAAAGAGTACTTTTAAAGGAGACCACCACCGTAGAATCACCCATCTATGGACACATTCTGAACTGGATCTCACCGAGGCCTGGGCCACCTTGGCTAAAACCACACCTAATCACAGCTGCTGTGCACCCAATTTATCAACCGGCAAATACTTATTGGATACCAACCGTATTCCCAGACCAAGGAGATACACAAGAAGTATAAGAGCCACATAGTTTGGGGGCTGGGGGAGAGAGAGTATATTCACTGGTGAATCAACCAGGGACTGTATCAGCTCATTTCTGTTTAATCAGTGTGGACCAGAGTCTTCACGAGAGCCATGTGGAATTTTCACAGGTAGAAATACCACTCTACAAATACTACTGTGATGACCACTTCCTTATACCTCTCTGTCATGGTTTCCATGGAAACAAGAATATTCCTCATTATAGCAAAATGACCCAAAGCAGACTGAGCCCTGGAACTTTCGGTGCAGAGAGAGGTGATGTCAGCGGAACTCGTTCATTATAATCAGCTCCAATTTCACTCGAGTCTCATTCATATTGGACTGTGACGAACATTTGGCCAACGGGATGCTTAAATGAGAAATATAAAAAAGTGACCAAAGAGGAAAAGATAAACTAGTGGAAAACCATATGACATTTTAAGTCTAGGAAAAGAGGAACATAACAGAGTATGAATGGTAGAACACCTCAAAAATAGACAGTAAGATTCCAGGTGAATTAAGAGACTATATGAGAAGATACTGAAACAGAATTCTGGCTGGGATACAGAAGTACAAAATTCTCCATAGAAGAAAATGCAAAGATCAAGGCAGTACAGCATATAAAAAGAGCCTAAGACTCTGGAAGTGGAAAACAGTGGGTCAAATACAATACAGAAGTTCTCACTGGTTTTATGTCCTTAGCTCTCTGAGTTTCAGTCTACTCATCTTTAAATAGTTATGATGGTATTCATTTCATTGATTAACTGCAAGGGGTAAATGAATACACACACACACACACACACAAATGCAGAATGTCTGTAGCAGTGCCTGATACACACAGTAAAACCACGCATAAAAATCTGCTGAAGGAATACATTAATAGTATAATTAGTAGCTATATTTCTGATGCTAACTTTGAGCTAAAACTATCAGCCACAATAACGGCAATGCCATCTGCAGTGAGACATGGAAGATTAGAATCCCTTCCATGCCTTTGCGTAGACAGATGAGTAGCAGTCATTTGGCTTAATAGAAAATTATTGTCAGTACTACCCTACCATTTGCCTTCTACAAATGTCCAGATGCCACTAATTGAGCCCAAGGTCACCATGGTGGAGTCCACTGTCCTGTAGCTGACTGTCTTATTTCTATCTGAGCTGACACAGGGCCAGATGTTTGCATGGTGTCTACTGCTGGCCTTATAATTTTCAGCAACTTTTAGAATGAAATTTGTCCCCAGATGACTGACCGGAGGGCAACCAGGGCAGTTATCCCTGCTGAATTCTGTTTCCAGCTGTTCATGGGATTATTCTCCCCCGTTCTGGGAGTTTTCTGCCAACTGATCAAAACACTGTCTCTCTCTCTCTGCTCACAGTAGCATTTGTGTTGTAGACTTCAGGTGGGCCGGAGCCCCGGCCTTAGACGCTGCTCAAACAAGAATCATCTCTTCCTTGAAGGACGGTTTAGAAAATTAGTTTATTTGCTCGAATATGTTTTCAGCTGGTGTTAATTCCACCCAGCGGATGGGCAGCTAAATCCTTTGAAGTTGTTAAACGTATTTGAGAGCAAAAAAGAATTTTTTAGGAGATGACAAATGTTCAGTTTGTAGTTTAGCTCAATTGCTGTCAATATTTGCAAAAACTAAATGTCAAAAGGAATGAAAAATGTCCAACCATGTGAGACAAATTAAAGGTTTCTTGTAAGAATTGCATTCATAGAATTTAACCTAACAGAGGCCTATCTCCCTCGGACCCAGGCACGAGACGTCACACTCTAGGCCCTGAGTGTTAGAGGGCTCTGCTCTGACCCTCCTGCCGTTACCAATTTCCACCAGGTGAGGGTTCCTCAGGGTCAAGAGGATGTGTCCCATGCAGAATCTGTGCTTCCCCTCTGCCTCAGGTTGCTCTGGGCACTTGTAAATCAGGAATGTCCTTCCAAACAGCCCTGAGCCTGTTTCTGGGACCTGTATAGGCCCAGATATTCTTTTTTAATGAAAATTGCAAACATCTACAAAAGTAGAGCTTACAGCATAAGAAACTCTCATGCACCCATCACACAGCTTAATTATAATCAACTCGTGGCCAATAAGATTTCACATTTCCTCCTTATCCTCCTTCTAGATTGTTTAAAGCAAATTACTTATTTACGTCAGTATGTACAGACTACAAAGACTCTCTTTAAAAATGTAACTACAGGGCTTCCCTGGTGTCGCAGTGGTTGAGAGTCCACCTGCCGATGCAGGGGACACGGGTTCGCGCCCCGGTGCGGGAAGATCCCACATGCCATGGAGCGGCTGGGCACGTGAGCTATGGCCGCTGGGCCTGCGCGTCTGGAGCCTGTGCTGCACAATGGGAGAGGCCACAACAGTGAGAGGCGCGCTTACAGCAGAAAAAACAAAAACAAAAACAGCCTCAGAATAACAATTGCACAGGACCTCCAAAAATATGATTACTAAAAACAATTACACTTTCCGTGTTTCTTTTTTTCAGATAATTGATTTTATTATTTTTTCATTTTTATTTATGTATTTGACATATAATATTGTATTAGTTTTAGGTGTACAGCATAATGTGTCTTTCTTTTTGTCTCTAATATATCCTACTATGAATGTATGAACTTCTCTGTCTTGAAGTCACTTCAAAGGATTCTTCTCTACATAGTTTTGTCATCAACTCAATTTACAGTTAGATGTATTCTGTTGTGCTTTCAGTTTTTCAGAATTTTTAAATTAGATGTTATGCTATAATTACATTCAACATTCATGTATTTTAAAAGTCAAATTCTCAAAACAAAGTTTATTCAGAGAAATTAAGCTTCTATTCCTGTCCCATCCTCTCTCTTTCTCACTATAGTTAACCATGTTTAAAGTTTTACTTTATTCTCCCCAATATACCTCTTTCCATATATTTTTTACACGTGTACATACACATATGTGCACAAAACTCACTTCCTTCTTAGATAAATTGTAGCATAATATATATACCCAACTTTTTCTACTGGTATTTCTTCCTTACTTCTGGCGATTTGATGATTATATTTATATGAAAATATGGAGAAAAAATATTGATAGAAATGTTGAAAATAAGGACGAAAACTGGGTGAGAATATTTTCAGAAGTAGTATAATGGAAATAATATTGACTTCATAAATCATATGTACATCTAATATTTACTGCAAATTTAACTAAAGATGAACTCAAATTGCTAAAGGCTCCTTACTCAAGTAATTCTGAAAAAGGGTGCAATGATATTTGAACTTTATTTATAAGTTTTAGGGTGAGCTGGCTTGAAAATATATGCCTGAAACAACGTTTTGTGTCTTATGCAAAATGACAGAGACATTTGTCGACATGCAGAACATATCACAAGCAATGAATAGATACACATTGATTCTTGAAAACATTGGAAGAAAAAATTTTAGTAAACTGGTATATATCCAAAACAGTAACTATATATACTTGCTCCAAAGATAAAGATGGCACTGAAACAAATACTGAAGTTTTGAGAAGCTTAACATCTAGTACTTTTTGTAGTGTACAACAGGGAGAAAATATATCTCAAGGGACAGACAGACCTGTTGAAACCTGGCTCAGCTGTTTATTGGCTGTGTGACCTTTTGTAAATTACTTAACCTCTCTGAGCATTATTTTTCTTATCTATAAAATATGGACACTAATACTTCTGCACAGGATTGTAAGCAATGAGATTCCATGTTTAAAGCAACCCCCAAAGTTACTGGTACAGGGTTAATACTCAATAAATACTAGTTCATTTGCTCTTTTGTAGGTATAACGGAAACAGGAAGCTATATAGAGTAATGGTTAAGAGGCAAGGCTATCTGAGTTCAAATCCCATTGTCACACTCAAGCCGTGTGACAACAGTTATGTTATTCAACCTACATGAGCCTCAGTTTCCTCATCTTTGAAAGAGAGATAATAGGAATATTTTTCATGGAGGGTTAAGAATTAAATTACATGTAGTATTATGTTTCCTTCATGAGGAAGGGAACTTCTTCTCTTCTGTTTCACTGCTATATCCCTAGCACCTAGAAGAGTATCTGACACATGGTTAGTTCTCCTTAACTGCCAGTAAAAGCTAGATTAAACATTTGCATCTCACGTATCTTCTGTTTAAAGGGTCACCATAGAAGTGTCAAGTGTACTGCTTTGCCGCTATTCACATCTAAGGACTTCTCCCCTTGTGCACTTAGACATAGTCCTTTGCCTCTCTAGGTTTTATTAAATGATGGATGTCCTCACCATCCCTGTAATCTCCAAGGTCCTGGCCTTTCCTAAATCAGGCTTTAGGTACACTGAGGCAGTTCCTACAACCTGACTACTCTACTACTCAATTCTTTACTCAAGAGAGACTGTTCAGAAAGTCTAGGTCTGCACCAACTTGAAGCCATTCAAATCTATTAAACAGACCTGTAGGGTATTTCCTGATAACATATGCTTTGGTGATTGTTTCTGAAAAGGCAATAGACTTGTAAGTGTTATATGTCATACATATTGGAAGTGTACTAAATATATTACTATTTCACTGGGGACTCTCTTGACAATAATGTGAATTGCTGAGGGAACAGAAATCAATTCTTAAAGTGTTTTTGACATCAAAGGTGACCTCTGGGCTTCAGGGAAAGGGTTCAAAGTAAGATTGACTTGAGTGATTGAGATGTTCCCAAGATCAACGCTACAAAGGTAGGCCAACTTCTATTTTGTTTGCTGGGAACCAGAAATAAATGCAAAAATATAAGAGTTGTATAAAGGAATGGATAAAAGGGGAAGGAAGGCAGAAAGCTAATTCACAAAAGTAAGTTATTAGAGGTACTGGAAGGACTACATGCTGGGGTTATAAATTTCTTCTGTAGTCATAAAAGAGAGCAGTACAGCAAAGCCTAGACCCTGGGAAGAGGAAACAGAATATCTTGGCCTAGACCATGTACGGATAAACCTCTACCTTTGTGTCTGAGAATGGACAGTACCCAAATAGACAACAGGTAAAATCAAAGGAAAGCCACATTCCTTATCTTTGGTAAAAGCAAACATTAATTGTGCCTATCAAGAATGAATAAAAGGAATAAACATGGTCTATGAAAATGACTATGTGATAATAAATATTCGTGTTGAAGCTAAAAAAAAAAAAAAAAGGTAGGCCAGGCATTCTCTCACTATCCAAGATGCAAGGGAATGGTGAAGGCCTGATTCAAAGGGCTAGTGTGATTAAATAAGGGCTTTATAGGAAGAGTCCCAGCCGCACATGACAGTCAGCTGCTTCTAAAACCCACTGGGAATACTCACACCTTTAGGCCCATCTTTGTCTTCTGTTCTCTTAACCTAAAATGCCCTTTCTTCAGTTTTCAATGCTTCAATACCCATCTCAAATGAATCTCTCTCTGGCTAGCAGAGGTTTTCTTAGATTATTTTTCTCTCCCTTTCTTGCAGCGAAGATTTGGTTTCATCTAACCTGGTTTTTTTTTTTTTTTCCAAGTGTGACTCTAGCTTTACCGTAAGATCCTGAGGGGCAGGGGACAGAACTGACTTAATTTGTGCCCGCCCTCCCTCCCCATCTCATTTAACACAGGGTCAAATCAACTTTTCCCTATTAAAAAAAGTTGTCACAGTTGGATCTCAATAGTGCCTGCAAAATCTTCCTCCTAATGTAACAGTACCACCTGAATGGAAAGAAAATTTTTTAATTAAATAAAATTAATCAGACATCTGAAAGTTATTTAGGTAAATATGATGTACCAGAATGGCCAGATGTAATCCACAGCTAGGGCTTAATAAATGATAGCTAAAACAGCAACAGGGCACATTAGAAATACTATTAATACTTTATTCATTTATTACATTTACTGAGCACCTACTATATATCACTCTAAAACCGTAAGAAGTTTATGGTCTACTGTAGGGGAACGCATAGGTTGAGGTCCAAAGACGCTAGCAAGAAAAATATATAATTATGTGACTAAAGTCTTGCAATAATCAGGTGAGGAAAGTAGAATGCTCTAAAAGGCATCAAGGAGAAAGTAAATCTGGAACTGGGCTTTGTTAGCTAAATACATATTGTCCAAGCCAAGGGCAGAGGGGCAATCTGGGTCATCTTAGCTCAATTCAATGATTAGGCAGTCTATATAGTAAATGCAACTGTAATTTGAGGGCAGTCTGGATGTTTGGAAATACCACCTTTACCATCAGCCTAGTTAATTTGATAACGCAGTACAAAAATCTCCGCCGAGATAACTTGATAATGCAGACCATAAAAGAGGCACTAAAGATACGACGACTGAACTTTCCTTATGAATTCTGAAAAAAGAAAATGGTACATGCCAAGTTTTCTGTTTAATCTGATATAATTTCATTTACCCCCCCAGCCCATGTTTCTCCTGGGTACAGTCTCAATCGGGTGATGATGATCAAGTTTAAGAAAAACCATCAGGGACCTCCCCTCCAATGCAGGGGGGCCCAGTTCAACCCCTGGTGAGGGAACTAGATCCCGCGTGCCACAACTAAAAGATCTGCATGCTGCAACAAAGATCCCACGTGCCGCAACTAAGACCCAGCACAGCCAAATAAATACATATTTTTTAAACAAAGAAAAAAGAAACACCATCAGTGGCAGAAAGTATGAATTTATGATCAAGGCTGAGATCTGCATGAACTACAATTGCTTCTGATATCATCTGAAACTTCATTTTCTACCATGGATTATAAACTACAAAATGAATGGAAGTGGGAATAGAAAGGGTATTTGACCAGAAGTCAGAAGTCCTAGGATTTAGATTGGTATTTACCTCACCACGTGACCATGAACAAGTTACTTCATTTTTTACGTTTCAATATCGTATTTATTTAACAGTTGCCATGTGATCCAGCAATCCCACTCCTGGGCACGTATACGGACAAAACTATAATTCAAAAAGATACATGTACCCAATGTTCACTGCAGCACTATTCACAATAGCCAAGACATGGAAAGAACCTAAATGCCCACTGACAGATTAACCGGTAAAGAAGATGCAGTATATATACACAGTTGAATACTACTCAGCCATAGAAAAGAATGAAATAATGCCATTTGCAGCCACATGGACGGACCTAGAGATTATCATACTAAGTGAAGTAAGTCAGAAAGAAAAATACCATATGATAACACTTACATGTGGAATCTAAAATATGACACAAATGAATTACCTATGAAACAGAAACAGACTCACAGATATGGAGAACAGTCCTGTGGTTGCCAAGGGGAAGGGGGGGTGGGGGAGGGATGGATTAGGAGTTTGGGATTAGCAGATGCAAACTGGTATAAATATAATGGATAAACAATGAGGTCCTACTGTATAGCACAGGGCCCCATATTCAATATCCTGTGATAAACCACAATGGAAAAGAATACGAAAAAGAATGTATACATCTATAACTGAATCACTTTGCTGTACGGCAGAAATTTACACAACATTTTAAATCAACTATATTTCAATAAAATAAAATTTTTTAAATATTGTATTTATTTAAATTATGATATTGCAATATGTCCTGCCTACTACACTTAAGATCACAGTGAGAAGTGAATGAAATAATACAGGGAATGGTTTTGGAAACACTGAGCAATAAAAGAAGTGTAAAAGTCACTATTTTGTGGCCATGTTGATATCAATATTAATAAAAACACTAACCATAAAACCTAACAGCTTGAAATGCTATTGAAACTACGCAAAATGAAACTCATATTGATGTTATGAGAAAATGCCTCCTGTCTCTCGCTGCTACTCGAACCAACAGGTGAAAAACCTTGGGTCAGGAGAAATGTGAAAACAATTCTGAAACACAAGTTAATGAAAACTACGACACATTTCTTTTGTCAGAACCCCATAGCTTTAGCATAGCGAATTCCCTACCTTATTCCCTGGAAACATCCTTAAAAGCTTGAGGCTGTTTGTTAGTGAGAGATGTAGACATTTATAACCAACGACCATCTTCACTGAATTATTTTTCCCAAATGAAACAGAGGATCCAAAAGAACAGTTCCAAGTGTTTACAATCAGCACACAGACATACGCTCTGTGGGAATACCATTTGTTAAATGCACTGCCTATGGACCAAAAAGGTAATCAGAACAACAATCCTTGCTACTCAGACTGCTGCTGTTGCCTTGTCCCATATGCTACCCCAGACAGACCGGTATAAATGTTATCTGAGGGTCAGAAAACACTCTGAAAGTAAACTTTACCCTACGGGAAGCAAACTTTCAATGCACCAAATTCCATTTAGTGCCCTGCAGACAGAAATTCTGCAAAGAATATCCTGAAACAGAGAACTCATCTTTTATAGGTGAGCGCTCTATCACAGAGACCCAGGAACAGGAAATCGGTTCCTCACGCTCCCAGGCCATCATAGTTTATAACTCTAAGAATGATGACTATTATCAAAATTTTAAATATCCCCAGAAATGGCCATTCTAAAACCTCTCTTGAAAGCAAGTTTCTATCACAAACACACTATCTTTAAAATTCTTCCATGCGTTTAATCTAAGTCTTTCATACTACAATGCTGGCTGCACCTTTCTGCTTCAGTGAAGGTATTCATGCATTCTTGTATTCATGCATTTATTTTTCAACCAAATTCAAACAAAAAGTTTTTGAATGAACACCATGGCAAAGGTCATTAGTAATAGTACAAAAGATATATGGGGACATGAGAAGCGTTCTCTGCCCCTTGGATAGGCAACAAAAACTTTTAACTCTTCATTTGGATCATTATTAAGAACAATGTATTGAAACAGCTGCCTATTTGCAGAAAATATAGAGGACAGAGGAACATGTTGAACTGCCCCAAGAATAGTAATTAACAAATTTAGACTGTGAGAAACTCTATGGGTCAAATGCTCTAGATTTTTCAATAGATAAATTTGAAGAAAAAGCAAGTGATGTAGGGTAACCTGTTGGCTAACAGGAACCTAAAAGATAAATACAGTTTTAGAAAAAACAGACAAGATTAAAATGTCTGGGGACGCATATTAAATGAAAAAAAGTATTAAACCACCAACAGATAAATGGATAAATAATATGTGTGTGTGTGTATATTATATATATGTGTATATATATATATAATGGAATATTACTCAGCCATAAAAAAGAACAAAATAATGTCATTTGTACCCACATGGATGACCCCAGAGATTATCACACTGAGTGAAGTAAGTCAGAAAGAGAAAGACAAATACCACATGATATCACTTATATGTGGAATCTAAAATATGACACAAATGAATATATCTACGAAATTACCAAGGGGAGGGGGGCAGAAGGAATGACTGGGAGTTTGGGATTAGCAGATGCAAACTATCATATATAGAATGGATAAACAACAAGGTCTTACTGTATAGCACAGGGAACAGTATTCAATATCCTGTGATAAACCATAATGGAAAAGAATATAAAAAGGAATAGATACATATATATATATATATAAAATGAATTACTTTGTTGTACATCAGAAGTTAACACAACACTGTAAATCAACTGTATTTCAATAAAAATTTTAAAAAACTATTAAAAACACTGGGAGGTTAGTGCTCTAAAGTCAAAATAGTTATTATTGGGGGAAGATAAGGGTTGAGATTGGGAAGAGGGATGTGGAGGGGATTATGGGGGGCTGGCAGAGTGTTCTTTCTTGACTTGATGCTGCTTACAAGAATGTTCACCTTAGAATAATTCATTAAGTCAAAAATTCAAGGCAGAAGGGGAGAGGCAGCACGTCAAAAGGAGGACCTCTGGAGTTTGGAGTTCCAGAGTTTGGAGCCGTGTGGCTGACAGGGTCTTGGTGCTCCAGCCGAGTGTCACGCTTGAGCCTCTTACATGGGAGAGCCGAGTTCAGGACATTGGACCGCCAGAGACCTACCAGCCCCACGTAATATCAAACTGCGAAAGCTGTCCCAGAGATCTCCATCTCAATGCTAACACCCAGCTCCACTCAACAACCAGCAAGCAAGCTCCAGTGCTGGACACCCTATGCCAAACAACTAGCAAGACAGGAACACAACCCCACCCATTAGCAGAGACGCTGCCTAAAATCATAATAAGGTCACAGACACCCCAGAACACACCACCAGACGTGGACCTGCCCACCAGAAAGACAAGATCCAGCCCCACCCACGAGAACACAGGCATCAGTCCCCTCCACCAGGAAGTCTACACAACCCACTGAACCAACCTTAGCCACTGGGGTACAGACACCAAAAACAACAGGAACTACAAACCTGCAGCCTGCAAAAAGGAGACCCCAAACACAGTAAGTTAAGCAAAATCAGAAAACAGAGAAATATAGAGCAGATGAAGGAGCAAAGTAAAAACCCACCAGACCAAACAAATGAAGAGAAAACAGGCAGTCTACCTGAAAAAGAATTGAGTAATGAGAGTAGAGATGATCCAAAATCTTGGAAATAGAATGGAGGAAATACAACAAACATTTAACAACGACCTAGAAGAACTAAAGAGCAAACAAATAATGATGAACAACACAATAAATGAAATTTAAAATTCTATAGAAGGAATCAATAGCAGAATAACTGAGGCAGAAGAATGGATAAGTGACCTAGAAGATAAAATAATGGAAATAACTACCACAGAGCAGAATAAAGAAAGAAGAATGAAAAGAATTGAGGACAGGGCTTCCCTGGTGGTGCAGTGGTTGAGAGTCCGCCAGCTGATGCAGAGGACGTGGGTTCGTGCCCCAGTCTGGGAGGATCCCACATGCCGCAGAGCGGCTGGGCCTGTGAGCCATGGCCGCTGAGCCTGTGCATCCGGAGCCTGTACTCCGCAACGGGAGAGGCCACAGCAAGTGAGAGGCCCGCGTACCACAAAAAAAAAAAAAAAAAAAAAAAAAAAAAAAACTGAGGACAGTCTCACAGACCTCTGGGACAACATTAAACACACCAACATTCGAATTATAGGGGTCCCAGAAGAAGAAGAGAAAAAGAAAGAGACTGAGAAAATATTTGAAGAGCTTATAGTTGAAAACTTCCCTAATATGGGAAAGGAAATAGTCAATCAACTCCAGGAAGCACAGAGAGTCCCACACAGGATAATCCAAGGAGAAACACGCCAAGACACATACTACTCAAACTATCAAAAATTAAAAACAAAGAAAAAATATTAAAAGAAGCAAGGGAAAAGCAACAAATAACCTACAAGGGATCCCCAAAAGGTTAACAGCTGATTTCTCAGTGGAAACTCTGCAAGCCAGAAGGGTGTGGGAGGACATATTTAAAGTGATGAAAGGGAAAAACCTAAAACCAAGATTACTCTGCCCATCAAGGATCTCATTCAGATTTGACGGAGAAATTAAAACCTTTACAGGCAAGCAAAAGCTAACAGAATCCAGCACCACCAAACCAGCTTCACAACAAATGCTAAAGGAACTTCTCTAGGCAGGAAACACAAGAGAAGGAAAAGACCTACAATAATAAACTCAAAACAATTAAGAAAATGGTAACAGGAACATACATATTGATAATTATCATAAATGTAAATGGATTAAATGCTCCAACCGAAAGACACAGACTGGCTGTATGGATACAAAAACAACACCTGTATATATGCTGTCTACAAGAGACCCACTTCAGACCTAGGGACACATACAGACTGAAAGTGAGGGGATGGAAAAAGATATTCCATGCAAATTGAAATCAAAAGAAAGCTGCAGTAGCAATTCTCATATCAGACAAAATAGACTTTAAAATAAAGAATGTTACAAGAGACAAAGAAGGACACTACATAATGATCAAGGGATCAATCCAAGAAGAAGATATAACAATTGTAAATATTTATGCACCCAACATAGTATCACCTCAACACAAAAGGCAAATGCTAACAGCCATAAAAAGGGAAATCGACAGTAACACCATCATAGTAGGGGACTTAAACACCCCACTTTCACCAACGGACAGACCATCCAACACGAAAATAAATAAGGAAACACAAGCTTTAAATGATACGCTAAACAAGATGGACTTAATTGATATTTATAGGACATTCCATCCAAAAACAACAGAACACACTTTCTTCTCAAGTGCTCATGGAACATTCTCCAGGACAGATCATATGTTGGGTCACAAATGAAGCCTTGGTAAGTTTAAGAAAATTGAAATCGTATCAAGTATCGTTTCCGACCACAGTGCTATGAGACTAGATATCAATTACAGGAAAAACTCTGCAAAAAATACAAACACATGGAGGCTAAACAATACACTACTAAATAACCAAGAGATCACTGAAGAAATCAAAGAGGACATCAAAATAAACCTAGAAATAAATGACAGTGAAAACACAACGACCCGAAACCTATGGGATACAGCAAAAGCAGTTCTAAGAAGGAAGTTTATAGCAAAACAATCCCACCTCAAGAAAGAAGAAACATCTTAAATAAACAACCTAACCTTACACCTAAAGCAATTAGAGAAAGAAGAACAAAAAAACCCCAAAGTTAGCAGTAGGAAAGAAATCATAAAGATCATATCAGAAATAAATGAAAAAGAAATGAAGGAAACGATAGCAAACGTCAATAAAACTAAAAGCTGGTTCTTTGACAAGATAAACAAAACTGGTAAACTATTAGTCAGACTCATCAAGAAAAAAACGGAGAAGACTCAAATCAATAGAATTAGAAATGAAAAAGGAGAAGTAACAACTGACACTGCAGAAATACAAAGGATCATGAGAGGTTACTACAAGCAACTCTATGGCAATAAAATGGACAACCTGGAAGAAATGGACAAATTCTTAGAAAAACACAACCTTCCAAGACTGAACCAGCCAGAAAAAGAAAATATAAATAGACCAATCACAAGCACTGAAATTGAAACTGTGATTTAAAATCTTCCAACAAACCAAAGCCCGGGACCAGATGGCTTCACAGGCGAATTCTATCAAACATTTAGAGATGAGCTAACACCTATCCTTCTCAAACTCTTCCAAAAAATTTCAGATGGAGGAACTCTCCCAAACACATTCTATGAGGCCACCATCACCCTGATACCAAAACCAGACAAGGATGTCACAAAGAAAGAAAACTACAGGCCAATATCACTGATGAACATAGATGCAAAAATCCTCAACAATATACTAGCAAACAGAATCCAACAGCACAGTAAAAGGATCATACACCATGATCAAGTGGGGTTTATCCCAGGAATGCAAGGATTCTTCAATATATGCAAATCAATCAACGTGATACACCAACCATATTAACAAATTGAAGGAAAAAACCATATGATCATCTCAGTACATGCAGAAAAAGCTTTTGACAAAATTCAACACCCATTTATGATAAAAACCCTGCAGAAAGTGGGCATAGAGGGAACTTACCTCAACATAATAAAGGCCATACATGACAAACCCACAGCCAACACTGTTCTCAATGGTGAAAAATTGAAACCATTTCCACTAAGATCAGGAACAAGACAAGGTTGCCCACTCTCACCACTATTGTTCAACAGAGTTTTGGAATTTTTAGCCACAGCTGAGAAGAAAAAGAAATAAAAGGAATCCAAACTGGAAAAGAAGAAGTAAAGCTGTCACTGTTTGCAGCTGACATGATACTATACATAGAGAATCCTAAAGATGCTACCAGAAAACTACTAGAGCTAATCAATGAATTTCGTAGAGTAGCAGGATACAAAATGAATGCACAGAAATCTCTTGCATTCCAATACACTAAAGATGAAAAATCTGAAAGAGAAATTAAGGAAAGACTCCCCTTTACCACTACAACAAAAAGAATAAAATACCATGGAATAAACCGACCTAAGGAGACAAAAGACCTGTATGCAGAAGACTATAGACACTTATGAAAGAAATTAAAGATGATACAAACAGATGGAGAGATATACCATGTTCTTGGATTGGAAGAATCAACATTGTGAAAAGGACTATACTACCCAAAGCAATCTACAGATTCAATGCAATGCCTAACAAACTACCAATGTCATTTTTCACAGAACTGGAACAAAAAATTTCACAATCTGTGTGGAAACACAAAAGACCCCAAATGGCCAAAGCAATCTTGAGAAAGAAAAACGGAACTGGAGGAATTGGGCTCCCTGACTTCAGACTATACTACACAGTAGTATAGTAGATTACTACAGTAATCAAGACAGTATGGTACTGGCACAGAAACAGAAATATAGATCAATGGAACAGGATAGAAAGCCCAGAGATAAACCCACACACATATGGTCACCTTATCTTTGATAAAGGAGGAAAGAATATACAAGGGAGAAAAGACAGCCTCTTCAATAAGTGGTGCTGGGAAAACTGGACAGGTACATGTAAAAGAATGAAGTTAGAACACCACCTAACACCATACACAAAAATAAACTCAAAATGGATTAAAGACCTAAATGTAAGTCCAGACACTATAAAACTCTCAGAGGAAAACATAGGCAGAACAGTCTATGACATAAATCACAGCAAGATCCTTTTTGATCCACCTCCTAGAGAAATGCAAATAAAAATAGACAAATGGGACCTAATGAAACTTCAAAGCTTTTGCACAGCAAAGAAAACCATAAGCAAGAAGAAAAGATAGCCCTCAGAATGGGAGAAAATATTTGCAAACGTAGCAACTGACAAAGGATTAATCTCCAAAATTTACAAGCAGCTCATGCAGCTCAGTATCAAAAAAGCAAGCAACCCAATCCAAAAATGGACAGTAGACCTAAACAGACATTTCGCCAAAGAAGATACACAGATTGCCAACAAACGCATGAAAGGATGCTCAACATCACTAAGCATTAGAGAAATGCAAATCAAAACTACAATGAGGTATCACCTCACACCAGTCAGAATAGCCATCATCAAAAAATCTATAAACAATAAATGCTGGAGAGGGTGTGGAGAAAAGGGAACTCTCCTGCACTGTTGGTGGGAATGTAAATCGATACAGCCACTGTGGAGAGCAGTATGGAGGTTCCTTAAAAAACTAAAAATAGAACTACCATACGACCCAGCAATCCCACTACTGGGCATATACCCTGAGAAAACCATAATTCAAAAAGAGTCATGTACCACAATGTTCATTGCAGCTCTATTTACAATAGCCAGGACATGGAAGCAACCTAAGTGTCCACTGACAGATGAATGGATAAAGAAGATGTGGAAAAATATACAATGGAATATTACTCAGCCATAAAAAGATACGAAATTGAGTTATGTGTAGTGAGGTGGATGGACCTAGAGTCTTCCATACAGAGTGAAGTAAGTCAGAAAGAGAAAAACAAATACCATATGCTAACACATATATATGGAATCTAAAAAAAAAAAAAAAAATGTTCTGATGAACCTAGGGGCAGGACAGCAATAAAGACGCATACACAGAGAACAGACTGAGCATATGTGGAGGGGGAAGGGTAAGTTGGGACAAAGTGACAGAGTGGCATGGACATATATACACTACTAAATGTAAAATAGCTAGTGGGGGGCTTCCCTGGTGGCGCAGTGGTTGAGAGTCCGCCTGCCGATGCAGGGGACACGGGTTCATGCCCCGGTCCAGGAAGATCCCATATGCCGCAGAGCGGCTAGGTTCGTGAGCCACGGCCGCTGAGCCTGTGCATCCGGAGCCTGTGTTCCGCAACGGGAGAGGCCACAACAGTGAGAGGCCCGCGTACCACAAAAAAAAAAAAAAAAAAAAAAAAAAGCTAGTGGGAAGCAGCCATATAGCATAGGGAGATCAGCTTGGTGCTTTGTGACCACCTAGAGGGGTGGGATAAGGAGGGTGGGAGGGAGACATAAGAGGGAGGTGATATGGGGATACGTGTATACGTACAGCTGATTCACTTTGTTATACAGCAGAAACTAACACACCATTGTAAAGCAATTATACTCCAATAAAGATGTTAAAAAAAGAGAAAAACCTTCAAGAAGGATTCGTCAGTATGGAACAATGAGAACCCCTAAACATTGAGAGTGGGAATGCAAAATGGCATGGCTACTTTGCAAAACAGTTTGGCAGTGTCCCGTAAAGTTAAACACAGGCTTACTATATGACACAGTAATCCCATTCCTAAGACAGATGGAAACATACTGAGACCTGGGAATGAAGGCTGAATGTTTATAACAACCTTATAATCACCAAAAACTGGAAGAAATCCATCATCAGGTGAATGAATAAACAAATGGTGGTACTTCTATACGATGGATTATGACTAAGCAATGAAAGGGAATGAAGTACTGATATATGCAACAACAAGGCTGCATTTCAAAAGACATGCTAAGTGAAAGAAGCCAGATACACAAAAAAATTAAATACTTTATAACTTCAATGATAAGAATTTCTGGAAAAGGCAAAACTACAGGGAGACAAATCAGATCAGCCATTGCCGGGGTCTCAGGGTGTGGAGAGGGAACAGACCATAGGGAGATGAGGGAACTTTTCAGGGGCATGAAAATATTCTGTAAAGATTGCAGTGGTGGTTGCATGATGGCATATGCTTGTCAAAACTGGTCAAACTATACACTTAAAAGATGGATTTTCTGTAAACCTGACCAAAACAACATTTATTATTTAGAGCAGGAATGAATTTAGTTTCCAATTTTAAAATGAAACATATTCTCCCATATCCTGCATCTATTTTCTTAAAAGAAAAAGTGTGTTGGGTAGGGATAGTAATACATTAAGAGTTATAATAGGTAATTGAAAAAGACATTTGAAGGAGAGACTAAATCAGTGGTATTTTTACTGAGGACTATGTCTTCAGAGAAATTGTTTAGAAGTGAAAACAATTCTGGTTGTCATAAAGTTCTCTCTGTTCAGGCTTTTCCCAAAACTGTTTCAAATAAATCCTAAAGCAGACAACATCAGAGCCAAGAGCAATAATGGTTATGTTCACAGCAGAGGATCTTCGCTTCCTTTTACCAGCCAGGTTTCTCAGTATTCAATTTGACTGTCCTCAACAGAAATATTTCATCTGGGCATGGCAGTTTTCTCATCTCAACTTCTCCAGAGTCAAGTAACCAAAAGAGACATGGTGAAAGCCCAGTCCCACAGAGTATCACTGTCATCAAAACATGGAGAATAAGACAATCCACTCCAAGTTCCTACCATGAAACCTGGTTGTTAGAACTTCAAGAAGCCCTGGTTATAACAGCGTAATTATAACTTCACGCAAGAAATGCATTTCAGTTCTAACACATGGCCTTTTCAAAAGCCTAAAAAGCATTATAAAACTATAGTGCAATTCAACTTCCTCATTTTACAAATGAGCGAAATGAGATCCAGAAAGGTCAAATTACTTAACCGCCGTTATTAAGCTAGTTAGAAGTGGGGCTAGAACCAGGTCCTAGAAAACCCATTCAAGAGGACAGTGCTCTTTCAAATGAAATTGGAACTAAATTTTATGTTACGATTGTTTTCTCTGCCAGGCTTGAATAATAGGTGATGTAATTTTCATGTTGTCTACTCAACAATATATAACTCCGTTAAGAATTTTAAAAACTTGTGACAAGGTCATCATGTCTTATACGGAAGCAGAACTACAAGGGAATCAAGGAATGTTTCATATTAAGTTAGTAACTGCTGAAAAAGGTCTCCTTTCTTTCCATTCTCTATATAATTGATTTTAGCCCCTCTCTGCTGTGCTCAAGTGAGAACTTATACGCCAGATACTAAGATACACATTTCTGACATCAAAGTATGATCCATATTATGTTAACCAAGCATTTAAAGAAGATGCCATGTAAACTCCTTTCTTCCGTCTGCTGCCATTTGAAGAAAAGTTATCATCTGACCAGTGTTGCTTTGTCATTTTAAACTTCTGGTAAATTCACCCAGAGGAGCAAATGAGAGGCCTCCATTTTTACGACAAGTCTCCATTTTTATGACAGCAAGAAATATTGCTGATCATGTGGAAATAGCAACTCCAAATCAATAGAAAATTGCCCTCTACATTCATCAGGAGGAACAGGGCACTGAGGAGAGCCAGCGTCTGTGACAGGTTACAGCTGATGAAGACTCTGGGACAGGAACAAGTGTAGAAGAGGGGCAGAAGGGCCTGTGCTGTTGACTGCCCAAAGGTCAACGGACGGCTGTCCTCATCTTGTTACATTTCACTCCTTCTAAAAATGCAGATAAAATGTTCTTTTAATGTACCAGACAGATACGGAGGTAGAAGGGACTACGTGGGCAGAACCCTGAAGGGCATATTACCTTCTTCAACACACACGTCTACGCCAGATGCCTACAGCTTCCAAATGGGCAGTGGAAAATGAACCCCAGGATTCTATAAAGTCTCTGAGAGCTGATAACGTGAACAGCAACCAGTGAACGAGGCAGTAAAACCAGCTCCACGTACATCTCCTTGAAGTTCAGCAAGCAGCAGACTGCGCTTCAGCATAGCAATCAACTGTGAGAGGAGAAATCCCCTTACAGTAAGCAAAGAAATAGCTTCAAGGCAGCAGATAACAGTGCAGGGAGAGAAGGTCAAAACAGGTGCAGAGAAATTCTGGAGGCAGAGAGTGCAAGCCTGGATTCCATCTGGGTGATTTTTAACTATCTTAGTCAATTAGGAGTGACAAAGCTTAATTGTTCCCTTTACTGAAATTTACACTGCATCGTGTAAACACACACACACACACACACACACACACACACACACACACACAGACACACACACAGACACACACCCACACCCACACACACACCCACACACCCACACACACCCCCCACCCCCCCCCCCCCCCGGAACTTTTCAAGGCTGCAGGGAAACAATGATTGATTCCTGATGCTTTGGGTGTGATGTGGTTTGCTAACTGCATATCTTTTATAAAACATGTCTGCTTGATGGTGAGAGTACCAGGTTGATTCTAATTCAAAGCTTCAAATATACTGCAGCATAGAGCTGCCACATGATAAACACGTGTGTTATTATTGCTAGTATCACTACCCAATCATTAATTTCATCTGATTTGACTCATGCCTTTGCACGATAACGTACTATTAACAACTATGAAGTCTGGCTGTCCAGAATTTAGACAAAATTTCCCTTCATTTATAGCTAAACTATAAATGTGTTGTTTGGCTCATATATGTACATACGGCTTCTCCATCTGGAGTCTACATTTTTTGAGGAGACATACTATGTTCTATCTTATTGTGCACACAAAAGCAGTTGATTGTCCTATGTGAACAGCAGCTTTCAGTAATAGCCTACACATTGATTAGATTGTTTCCAAAGGGACCAACTCAAATACTTGTGCAAATCATGCACGGTTTGCATGAAATCAACTCTGTAGAGTCGCTTATTTCTTCAGAAGTCTGTTTTTTAGAAGTCATTGTTACCCCACCTCGATACACCCCACCTGGTTGGAGACACTGTCCCTGGAATCTAACTGATGCACAAACATTTCATTCACTCAAGGTGGAGTAATGAAGCTGGGGGTTCAAACACTAATTATCCTTACATACACAGCCTCAGTTCGCCCCATTGACCTTGGCTGGCTCGACAATCACACTTCAACATGGTTAAAGGGAGGATAAAGACAGTTACGGAATACAGGGGGGATCACAAAGCGAATCCCACATAAAATATGCCCAGCCATGTATACTACACTGACAGTGGGTTAAACAATCCTTATGACATCTGGAAAGCATCTTTGATTTATATCACTAAATAGTAAGAGAAGGAAGGAGCAGCCTGAATGATACCAACACCTGCCCTTCAGTACCACCTTACTGCATCTGTCTTGATTCATACTTTCATCTATGGGGAAGGCTTCATTTGAAAGTATCCTTTTTCTTCTCTGTATTTACATTAAAGAAGGTAAATGGTCTAAATTAAGTTTGTTATGGCTGCCTGAATCACCCTCAGCGAAGACAATTTCTGATTTATGAGCTTAGAGCTAATTATGTAACCTCTAGTCACATTTTTTTTAATTGCCCAAATTTTGGACCACTGCTGATCATTATATCCTAATCAGAGGTCAGGAGGAGGAAGGGCTTATGGATGAAGGTTTGGTGATGACATACAAGAGAACTACTCATTTCAACACTTTCATAGGTTTTTATCACCTACGTGATCCCGTTACTCATTACCACAGGTGACCACAAACGCTCAGTTTTGCCTAGTGCCAAGCCCATCACCTAACTGAAACTGCATAAGATCAAGCCTCAAAGTAATTCTGAATCGCTCATTCTGACACCTGAATTCTACTTCACACATATACCTAATTGCCCCAGCTTCTAACTTCATTATTCATTTTCCCCTTCAATGCCTCGCATCAGCCCTGAATCTGAGACTCAGAATCTCCTTGACTACTGTTTAGATGCTCCCACGGCTAGAGTACAATCAAACATACCAGAAAAATACCTTACCCAACTCAGCCCGGGCCTCAGCATCTCATGCCTCTGTGCCCTAGGTTCATAAAAGAGGTACTGGAAAAATACAACACATGTATATTTACATGTCCCCATGAACTTGAAGTATAGTGCTTAACTTGAGAACCTTTAGCACTGGAGTTCTTCCTACTTTACTTGTTTTCACTTAGGCATAGACCCAGAATTCCTAAATCATATAGTGTGAAATTACTTAACTTCATAGACGTAAGTGACATGGCAGAAGCAGTAATACTTTTACGAATTAATCCTAATTTGCACTATCGTGGACCACTGTCTATTATACCCTTTAATGCCACCTCTGGAGGGGCCTATGAGATGCATTCTAGTATGAGTTTATTGCCAAAGATAATGTTTCTCTCTTTAGGGAGTAGTAGCCTTTGTCTACGAAATTAGAATTACATATCCTCTTGTGTTTTCCTTTTAATCTTGTCTGCCATGAATCTTAGAGCTAAATTAAATGTTCACTCTCAGAAAGCATGCTGGGCTGTGTAAGTATGATTACTCACCACGTTCCCCTTTCATGGTCTTTATTTTCCGTTTTTATTTTAACAGTCTTACCGTAAAACTACCTTTTCTTGTAAGTCACTTCGCATCCTTTGAAAAGGTAGGCTATTACATTACTCTAAAAAGTAAACTCATCCCATGAACAATACTCAAAGTATGCCTACATTACATCTCAGGTATCATCATGTACAAAAGGAACTTGTCAACCCGGGAAAAGAAGGAGAAAATTATGACTATGAAAGTTTTAAATTTAATGCAATTATTTGGATTATAGAACTTACTTACATGAGCATTTAGATACTGACCATGTCCAAGGGTGACATGCTCTAGACAAGCTCTGTAATACTGAGAATTTTACAAAGACTTAGATTATAGTAACAGGATTGTTTGAATAAGCCTAACTAGAAACATCTTACAAACCAAAGTTTAAAAGGTAAAAGGCCATCAGCAATGGTTTAGTGGGTCTACTTAAATTATCGTGTAATTATCTTCTCTGCTACATATGCTTTCTCCCCCCATCTTTTGCTGATTTACATTAGTTGTCTGGCTATAACTGGACTTGAACTTTCAATGTCAATGAAGCTTTCTAAGAAAACTGATTATGTCGTGGCAAAAAATCTTCACAAAGGCAGTATGTAAAACCACCCACTATTTGTTTTACAAATAATTATCTTCTCTTTCAACCTGGAATGTAGCCTCGGCTCTTGTGCAACTCAAATCTGTATGGGGTTGTCATGTGATTTATAGCAGATGACCAGGCATCGTATGAAAGCAACTTACTGTGCCGGGTGCCTCACGTCCTGTAAATCAATAGCTTGAGTACAGAGACATCTCAATTAGACAGTACAAGGGTAGCAAGATCTGCACCTTCCTTTCTTGTATCATTAAAATGGCAAGTATCGGGCTTCCCTGGTGGCGCAGTGGTTGTGAATCTGCCTGCTGATGCAGGGGACACGGGTTCGTGCCCCGGTCCGGGAAGATCCCACATGCCGCGGAACGGGTGGGCCCGTGAACCATGGCCGCTGAGCCTGTGCGTCCGGAGCCTGTGCTCCGCAACGGGAGAGGCCACAATGGTGAGAGGCCCGTGTACCGCAAAAAAAAAAAAAGAACCAAAAAAATGGCAAGTATTATAAAATGGTACTTGTTTTAAAGTTGCTTCGGAGAGTGGGGAAGAGCTATTATTTCAAGTTTGGAGACATAAAGTGAGATTTGCCATCGAATAGAATGAAAAACTGAGCACAAGGTTGTATAAGTAATAGCCTGGGAGGGGTGGAACATGCATTTGTTGAAGTACTGACTGGTGCATTTCTACAGCACCTGTATTATCGTGGGCTCCAAGAGTTGAACAGGGTGTTAAATTATGACTCTGAAACCGAGGAGTCATCCATCCTTCCTACCCTGTTCTTCCAAGATGCCTTTAAACCAAAATTCCAAACATTCGTGGTATGAGCCTCCATGAGATAAATCATCCAAAGGCTCAACTTTGCTCTCTCCCTGCAACGCACCTAAAAATTATGCTGTCAATATAAAAGCCTCATCAATGAGGAAGCACAATTATCCATCACCAATCATATCCAAATCCCAGTGGTAAATGAAAGATAAGACCCACCCCGTTCGCTGAAGAAAATTTTAGGGCAATGTCTCAAACTGGATTCTGCCTGGGATAACCTCATGAGGGAGAAAAGAACCAAAAATTATCTTCCTGGTTTTGCAAATGGTGAAGGGAAACATGAAAATAAAAGCAAACTGTTCCTCATAGGGTGCCCGTATCTGGTCCCAGGACTGTAACTGCACAAGTCTGTGTTTTTTCCATGAAAATGAAGAGATTTTAAATAATAGGTTGAATCTTTACCTGGCCCCATATATATATATATATATTTTTAAATTAATTAATTAATTTATTTTTGGCTGCATTGGGTCTTCATTGCAGCACGCGGGCTTTCTCTAGTTGTGGTGAGAGGGGGCTACTCTTCCTTGCGGTGTGCGGGCTCCTCATTGCGGTGGCTTCTCTTGTTGCGGAGCGGGCTCTAGGCACATGGGCTTCAGTAGTTGTGGCTCACGGGCTCAGTAGTTGTGGCTCGCGGGCTCTAGAGCGCAGGCTCAGTAGTTGTGGCGCACGGGCTCAGATGCTCCGCAGCATGTGGGATCTTCCTAGACCAGGGATTGAACCTGTGTCCCTACATTGGCAGGCAGATTCTTAACCCCTGTGCCACCAGGGAAGTTCTTGGCCCCCTATTAACTGTAATTGAAAGCTGAAAGATTCTTACTGTGCTGGAATTAAATTAAAAAAGAGCTACTTTTCCAAAATCCTTTCAAATTCAAGTTATGTCTTTTTAAAGGAAAGAAACTCATTGATTTTGATTTTTTTTTTTTTTTTTACAGATTCTAAATATTTACTCTAAATAAGGAGTAAATAAGGAGTAAGAGCTTACTGGATGATTCACATTCTTTCTACCTGAAAATAGGATTATGAGGACCAGTAAAACTGCATTCTTCTGGCTGGCCTTTCACAGATCATGCCAAAAGGCCACACAACCACCACATCTCACTGAAAGATACTTTGGAAAGCCATTGGGGAAGAAAAGACAACCAGCTTCAATAAAGCCAAGACTGAGGTGCAAGCGGAAAGTTCCAGAAAATTGGTCCAAATGCAATCGGATGGTTTGGCTAGAAGAGAAGGTCTAAATTGCTGGTCATTAGCTCCTCAAATGCAACACAAGCTTACACAATGGAAACTCAAGCAAAGGTGTAATTGGCGCAGGGAGAGATGCACCTCCTGAAACAAGATGCTCCACGCAGAACAATACCTGGAGAACTGCTGCTGCAGGCCACGCATCTGAATTCTGTTCCTCTCAGACTCCAGTGTCACCTCCTGCAAGCGCTTCTCACTCTGAAGACGTAAGTGTCTCTCCTCTTCCAATTCATGTATCAGCTTCTCATGCTAGAAAAGGCACATAGGGGATGACTTTTAAGAAACTGTTTCTTAAATATTATAAGAAAATAATTACCAGGCACTGTTGGTTACTAAGTGTTAACTTGGACTTCATATATTAATTTCATCCTCATTACAACCTCATCAAGTACATTCTATTATTAATCTCTTATTATCTAGGAAACCAAGGATCAGAGACCTTGAAGTAATCTGTCATTAAAAAAACAGAAGGTAACAGATTTTCAATCCTGGCTGATTTGACTCTAATGTATGAATGATTTCCACTAAACCAGGTGGCTTCTTATGCAGAGATGAAGATTCATGACTGAATAATACTAGCAGGTGAATAAGAATTCAAGTAATAATGATAAGTCCATTAGTGCCTGTTCAGGATTATTTCATCTTTTCAATCTCTGGTAAATGCTTTAAAGAGAACACTACTGATTTTTGTAGAAGGACCAGGAACTTCCACTTAATTATACCATGAAGCTGATGAGAATAAGGTTAAAGAATTAGTTTTGTATTTGCCCAATTAGGTTTTCCCAGATAGAAATTGGTTAAGCCACCCTCTTTATGTGTAGTCCTAGAAAGTGAGCTCCTCACACATGGGCATCATAGATTAAAAGGGGGACTGGATGACCCAGAATAGATGGTTCTTCAAAAACGCACTCCAGGAACTGGTAAAAAGCACACAAGCTCAGATCCTGACATTACAGACTGAGCCACGCTATGACTTTTTCATTTTGGTTGTGCTGCTGTTACCACCTGTTTTTTTTTTTTTTTTTTTTTAGAGCATGTCATGCTATTATGGTTATGGATGTTACTACATTAAGCACTATGTGTTAAGGATAAATATTCCATGATGAAAATCAAAGACTCAATGTCTGCTTATAAGGGACCTACATTCTTAAAGGCAAAGATGGGAAGCATATACTTCAGTCTCCAAATAAATCAGACACTATGACTCTGTACCACGAATCACCCAGATGAAACTTGATCCATTGCATAACTCACGGAGAAAAAATTCTCCTGAGGACCATTAATGAGACAGACCATTCTCGGAAATGAATCAAGGTCCTCTAAAAATACTCCACATCCTGTGCCTTCGACCATGCTCTCCCTCCTGCTTCAAAAGCCCTCTCTATTCAAAGCCTAGGGTTCCTTCCAGGCTCAGCTTACATATCAACCCTTTGCCAGATATATGATTTGCAAACATTTTCTCCCACTCAGTTGGTTGCCTTTCCATTTTGTTGATACCTTCCTTTGCTATGCATAAGCTCTTTAGTTTGATGTAGTCCCACGTGAGTATTTTTGCTTTTGGTAACAGATTCAAAAGATCATCACCAAGACTAACGTCAAATAGCTTACCATGTATGTTTACTTTTAGGAATTCTATGGTTTCAGGTCTTACATTCCATTAAGTCTTTAATCCACTTTGAGATAATTTTTGTGTATGGTGTAAGATAGCAGTCTAGTTTCATTCTTTTGCACATGGACATCCATTTTCCCCAACACCATTTATTGAAGAGACTTTTTTCCCATTTTACAGTCTTAGCTCCTTTGCCATAAATTAATTGACCATGTATGTGTGGCTATGTTTCTAGGCTCTCTATTCAGCTCCATTAGTCTATGTGTCTGTTTTTATGCCAATACCATACTGTTTTGATTACCATAGCTTTGCAATATAATTTGAGCATGTCGTCTCCAGCTTTATTCTTCTTTCTCAAGATTGCTTTGGCTATTTGGGGTCTTTGTGTTCCATACAAATTTTAGGATTGCTTGTTCTATTACTGTGAAAAATGCCATTAGAATTTTGACATGGATTGCATTGAATCTGCAGATTACTTTTGGTACTATGGGCATTTTAATATTAATTCTTCCAATCTATGAGAACTGGAATATTTTTCCATTTACTTGTGTCTTCATTTTCATTCATTAATGTCCTGTAGTTTTCAACATATAGGTCTTTCAACTCATTGGCTAGTTTTATTCTTAGGTATTTTATTCTCTTTGAAGCAAATGTAAATGGGATCATTCTTAATTTCTTAATTGTTAGAAATTATTCTTAATTCTCTTTCTGATAGTTTATTGTTAGTGTAGAGAAATGCACCAGAATTCTGTATATTGATTTTGCATCCTGAGACTTTACTGAATTTATTAGTTTTAACAGTTTTTTGTCAGAGTCTTTAGGGTTTTCTATATATAAAATCATGTCTTCCTCAAACAGCGACAGTTTTACTTTTTCCTTTATAATTTGGATGCCTTTTATTTCTTTTTCTTGATTAATTGTTCTGGCTAAAACTTTCAATACCATGTTAAATAAAAGTGGCAAGAGTGGACATTTTTGTGTTTTACAGCTTTTCACTGTTGAGTATAATATTAGCTGTGGGTTTGTCATGTATGATCTTTCTTATGCTGAGATATGCTCCATCTATACCTACATTGTTGACAGTATTTATTATAAATACATGTTGAATTTTGTCAAATGCTTTTTCTACATCTATTGAGATGACCATATGATTTTTATTCTTCGGTTTGTTAACATGGTGTATCACGTTGAGTGATTTGTAGGTGTTGAACTGAACTTGCATCTCTGGAATAAATCTCACTCGATCATGGCATATGATCCTTTTAGTGTATTGCTGAATTCAGTTTATTAACATTTTGCTGAGGACTTTTGTGTCTATGGTCATCAGAGCTATGGCCCTTTAATTTTCTTTTCTTGTGGTGTCCTTGTCTGGTTTTGGTATCACGGTAATGCTGGTCTCTTAAAATGAGTTTGGAAGTGTTCCCTCCTCTTTGTTTATTTTTTTTAAGAGTTTGAGAAGGACTAGTATTAATTCTTCTTTAAATGTTTGGTAGGATTCACCAGTAAAGCTGTCTGGTCCTGAATTTTTGTTCGTTGGGAGGTTGTTGATTACTCATTCGATTTCTTCCTAGTAAGCAGTCTGCTCAGATTTTCTGTTTCTTCATGATTCAGTCCTGGAAGGTTGTATGTCTCTAGAATTCACCAGTTTCTCCTAGGTTGTCCAATTTGTTGGCATATAACTGTTCACAGTCATCTCTTAAGATCCTTTGTATCTCTGTGGTATGAGTTGTAATGTCTCCTCTTTCGTTTCTTATTTTACTTATTTGAGCCCTCTCTCTTTTTTTGGCAGGGGTGGGAGAGTCTAGCTAAAGATTTGTCAATTTTGTTTATCTTCTCAAAGAGCCAACTCTTAGTTTCATTGATATTTTCTATTGTCTTTTTAGTCTCCATTTCATCTATTTCCACTCTGATCTTTGTTACATCTTTCCTGCTACTAACTTTAAGCTTAGTTGGTTCTTCTTTTTCTAGTTCCTTGAGGTATAAAGTTAGATTGTTTATGTGAGATATTTTCTTTTTTCTTGAAGTAGACATGTTTCACATTTGTGTGATAGGGGTCCTTCTGGGACTCCTAAAACACAAATGTTATTCTGCTTGATGTTGTCCCATAAGTCCCTTAAGCTATCTTCCCTTTTTCAAATTTTTTTTTTTTTTTTTTGCTGCTCTACTTGGATGAATTCTTTTGTCCTGTCTTCGAGATCACTGATGCTTTCTTCTACTTTATCTAGTCTGCTGATGAATGCACTTGGTGTATTTTTCATTTTAGTTATCGTAATCCTCAGCTCTGTTTGGTATTTTCTTATATTTTTCTACCGTGTTCATCTATTCTTCTCCCAAGTGTGGTGAGCATCTTATGACCATTACATTGAACTCTTTATCAGGTAGATTACTAATCTCCACTTCATTAAGGTTTTTTCTGAGGTCTTATCTTATTCTTTCATTTGGAACATATCGTTCTGTTTCTTCATTTTGCTTGACTCTCTGTGTTTGTTTCTGTGTATTAGGTGAAACACCTACCTTTCCCTGTCTTGAAGGACTGGTCACCAGATATAAAATCTGTGACATCAGCCACATGTAAAAGCTCTCCTCCAAGAGATGCTGGCACTCTGGAGCACAGCACAGAGAGTGAAGAGAACACCTGCCTTCCAAGGCCTTTGAAAAGGTTTGCAGTCAGTCCTCTGGCGTCTGCTTAATTAGAAGCCTGCACCTCACATTGCAGCTCTTCTGATAAGCTTATAGGCCTCGTTCACAGACAGACTGAGCTCCAGGGTCTGTTGCTGCTTGCTGTGTCCTCAAGGTGCTAGCTGTTTAAGAACACTTTCTCTGTTGGGTATGGTCCTGTGGGACCCACGAGTGTAAGCCCTGCTGGCTTTCAGAGCCAGTTGATATAGAGGTGTCCCCTGGTGGCTGCTGCAGAAATCAGGGCAGCAGACAAGGATATGAGCTCCTTTCTGGAAAATGCTGGAAAGCTGGAGTGAGGGAGAGGGAGAATGTAAAGATTATGTCCACCAGCCTTCATTCCCTGAGAGCGTTTCTGTGGGCCTCCCCTCCAGGCAAAGCTCCTGGACACACAAATGGGCCTCCTTCTCAGAAAGACTGGGGGTGTTTCAGCCTGCTATCTGTACAGTGTGCTGGGGGCAGTAGCCTGCCAAGAACGCTCGCTCCGATTGTTGCACTCCCATGAAACCAGGAAAGCAAGCCCCTTGGCCTTTAGAACCAGGTGTTCAAGGGGTGTCCCCTGGGCTGCCGCCACAAAACTGGGATACGAGATGCAAAAACTAGGGCACCAGATGTGTGTGAAAACTCTCCTCTGGAGACACTGGCACCGGGGAGCTTAGCAGAGGGAGAGCACAATGACGGCACCCTCTGTGGATGGCGATGGAGGAAGATCCTGAACTTACCTACCCGCACAGACACCCCAAATCTACGCTACATCTTGGACCACCTCCTAACACTTATTTTAAAAGTACACATTTGCCACAGTGCAATAGAGGGACAGTTTGAGCATGATGCGAATCTCACATTTGCTTAGGCCCAATCTCAATCATGAGAAACACAAGTGAACACAGAAAACTGCACCCGGCTGAAGCTAGTGTAGAAATACACGATCGCACACATCACAGATAGATGGACCAGTGACCTCTGTCCATCACGGGTGTTATGAGCTGCCCCATCCATATCGGAAGGTACCACTTGCCCTCTGACTTTACCCAGCCTTCTCTCCATTGATTCACAATAACTCACAAGCTGCAGCCCTTCCCATGACCGCTCCCACAAGCAAACTGCATGTCTTTTTCAAGGTAAAGTACCATATTTATTGTATTATTTCTATATTTCTTAACCACTTAACATTGTAAAACTCAGCTGCCCTTTATATTAGATGCCTATCTTTTTTTGTGTCACTGACAAAGTTTTTGAGTACTGTGTCCCTGGTTTCATTTTTCCCACAAGCCCTGTGCAGTGATTTTTAGGAACACATATGTCATATTATAGCAGAGCTATACATCATGGTGAAGAAAAAGAAAACTGTATCAAGAGTAGGATTCCAAAGCCCCTTCATTCTTTGGGCACAAACAAAGAATTGGACCTCAACAAAGAAACAAACATAAAAGCAAAAGGAAAGGTATTTTAATTCCAAGTCTTTGTTCTACCAAATGATCGTGTCTATATCTCATAGCCTTCACAAAGACTTAAACTTCCTCAATTACTATCCTCTGATTAAACCTCCAGCAAAGGAGACTCCACAGTTTCCCTGGGTAATCCATTTTATTTTTTTAAACTCCTCTCCTGCTAATTTCTCTAAGACTTGCTTAAATTGTTTCAAGTATCAAAAAGCCATTTCTCTCTGTATGTTCCCAGGAAATGGAGAAAAATCTACAGGTTCTATCATCATTTCCTAATTTAATAAAGAATTCTTCTTAGAAGAGCTGTGTACACACCCACATGGATTCATTCATTCACTAAGTTTTTACTGAACAGCTACTATGTGCAAGACACTGGACCAGAGCAAGAGACCGGCAATGAGACCAAAAGACGTGGTTCCTGACTGCAGTGGACTTACACACTAGTGGACACGGCAGGTGCTAAATGAAGTATCACACAGATAAATATATCAATATAAACTGATGGATAATTAAGAGTTTGCTGAAAGATGACAGCCAGAGGAACTGACTTTGTTCAGTGGGTTAGGGGAAGGCTTCTCTGAGGAATTCATACATAAACTGAGACCTCTGTGATGACTAGGAGTTACCTGGGGAAGAGAAGGGATCGGCACTGTAGGCAGAATGAGTAGCAACTGGGAAGTCTTTAGTTACATAGGAAAAGAACAAAGAGAAGTCCAATGTGCCTGGAGCCTGGTGAGCAAGGGGACGGGAGTGCCATACGATATAGCTAGAAGGAGCCGGGGGATGAAGAAGGTTCTATTAAGGATGTGAGATTATATTCTGAGTAGAACAGTAACTCTTTACCAAGGTTTAATCAAGTAAGTGATAAGCTCTGATGAAGATTTTGCAAAGATCATCTGACTACTATGTGGAAAAAGAACTGAACTAAGAGGCTGAACAACAACAGAATGGGAAGGTATTTAAATAAGAGTATGGTGAATGCTACCAGCTACTAGTTTAGACTGTACCATTTGCTAGGCAAGCAGGTTTGGACAAGCCACTTAACTTGAAACATATGCTTTAAGCTAGTTTCTTCTGCATATAGGGGAGAGTAAAATCGCCCAAGCCAATTTCATAGTATCATTGTGAGGAATGAGTAAAACAACATATAGAAAAGCACTGCAAAATCCTGAAAGTCCCATATAAAAATAAGATATGGCTAACTGGAATTATACAGCTTATATCATTTGATAAAGTTACTTTTGATAAATTCTAGAAGCATTTTAGTCTTTCACGATCACGACATATTAAATAAATATCGCAGTTACGTATTTCTTTTAAAAATCTCAAAAATGTGCTTTTTAAGCAGATCATATGTTAATACTGAGGGGGAGTACATTTTAAATTACATTTTAATGTAAGAACTGAGAGATCAGCTTAATCACAGATGTCATCTAGAATGCATACAACCCTGTGGCTGGACTGCCCGAACGACATCATTTTTCAGTTCCATTACCTAGTACGATCTGAAACAGATGGCTTGATCTGTGATGTGCCAAAATGTCAGGAGTTACTATCAAGCCATTAACACTTGATTGCAAAGATAGAAAGCCAAGAAGTACCTCTATCCTAGGTCTAATTATGTTTGGTGACCCTAGTTACATTCATGGGTGATACTACTGGCAAAGTTAGTAACAGAAGAGTCAAAGAATTTAAAAAAAGAAAGAGGCGTTTACTTGCTGTGAAAGTTCTGGTGCCACCATGCACGGTCATGTGTCAGGTGAAACATGCACTACAGCAAGAGTGGTACCTCCCACCTATGCTCCAAGCATTCCGTGTAAGTCCTGCTTAATGAACGACCTCAGGCATCAACACATCTAGAGGTATTCTACACTGACATGATGCTTAAAGGTACATGATACCCTATACTGGGTCGGCCAGAAAGTTCATTTGGGTTTCCCCATAACACCTTATGGAAAAACCTGAACAAACTTGTTGGCTAACACAGTAGAAAGGTATTCACTATATGTTTCTGTTTCGAAAGATTTCCTGAAATATGTTCAAGTTATAATATTCTTGTTGAAGAATATTTTATAATCAAAGGATCACAGGAAAAATATTAACTCTCTTGGATGATAAAAGAATCTAAAAGATAGTGAGAAATGAACAAAGGCCATTAGAGAAGGCCACTCGGATTAAATAATATTCCTGGGTACTGACGAAAAAAATATATGAACTCATTCAAGAAATGTGGAATCTGGCAAACTAGCTCATACTATGCCATGGAGATTTTAGGTAAAAAGACTATTAGAAAAGTACATTTGATTCAGTGACACACACATAAAGCATGGCAGTAAGACCCAGTCACCCCAAACTTCAAGATCTGATTAGATTTGCTTATTAATTGGTATCCAGACAGTCACAGATATTGCCATGTGTTCACCAATCAACATACACTGTATACCGAAACATTTTAAGATTACCCAGATTCAGAATAACCATTCTGATTCTCATGCTACCTACTGAGAATCTAAAATGGACAAGTGATTCTTTTCTTCAGAAGTCCATAAACCAAACACACATCAGCCACAAAATTAAACTGCTGTTTTCATGAAAACTAATTTTTAATGGAAAAACTCTACGTTAACCAATTTCTATCAAGCCACTATGAAAATGGGTCTAAAGTAAGCTATAGTTATTACCTCTAATTGCAGCCTCATTTTTGCTATTTACACAAACTGCAATATATTTTCCCCATAAGGCTTCCTGAATTCAATATCCCCATTAGTTATGAAAGATCCAGTTATCCTAGAGGCAGAGAAACAGATAAGGAACTTAAGAATTGATTTTTTTAAAGCCCGTACTGTTGGCTGTAACAGAAGAATCAGAATCAGATTTCGAGACGCTAGGATAAAAGCCGCCCTATATACATCTGCAGTGCTGATAACATCGCCCAAGAGAGACAAAGCTTTTATTCTAACAAACGAGCAAAAGAAAAAAAACATACAGAGCTTGGTTTAAAAATAATTGAGAGGAAGGAAGAAAGGGTGAGGGAGAAAAATAAAGGAAAGGGGGCGGGGGGAAATTTCAAGGGTAAAGGAGACAGATGGGCACTTAGGAGGATCTTAAAAATATCCTCAATGCTAGACAGGAGCTCTAAAAGGGAAGTGTCACAGGTGAATCACTCCATACGATTACGTTTTCTAAGGCAAAAATTATCTATATGTTTATCACTTATCAAAAAGATACATATATGAATTTTATGGGAGGAGTATTTTCAGGGTGGGTAGTGCAGAAAAACGCAATAAAATGAAGGTTGGGTATGTCAAGGTTGATACGGATTATAAAGGCATGTGGGAACAAATCATAACAAATGATGGTATCCTGCAAAGACAGCAAATTAAGTTGTCTTTCTCTTATAGTCAGTGATCTTTATGACTTATCAAATAGGGCTACAAGTGAAGAATAAGGTGGTAATACGGCATCCACAGTATAAAGTAATGCAGTTTTGATTTTATTATCATATGGCTAAAAAAAATGGGACAGAAAGCTATCCCTTGATCCACAGCCCACAGCTTTCATTACTTTAAAGTATCGTGAATTTCACCACCATGATTCCTGTGAAAGCACCACAGGAGAGGCTAGTAGTCTGGGTTATTATCGTTTTGGTTCTCCCATTATTCTACTGGGCAACTTTGGGAAATACACTAACCGTCTTTGGACCTCTTTCTAAAATGTTAAGATCCCTTTCAACTCGCACATGCAATGCTCACACAGGCATCCATGAAATTAGGCACAATCACAGCGATGGGGTTTAGGACAGATTACCCCTAAATATGGCACCTTGGCATATTGGGTATCTTAAGCCGAAGGAGTTTGAGAAAACAGCAGAGGTTGCTCTGACCTTCCCCAACTCCTTCCTGCGTCTTCCCCAAAACAGGTCATAAAACCCTCACATGAGAGACATCCTCCTTATACTCAGGAAGAAGGAAGACATTCTTATCACCAGAGACAGAGAACTTCGGGCCAAGAAATCTATACCGGGCTTCCCTGGTGGCGCAGTGGTTGAGAGTCCGCCTGCCGATGCAGGGGACACGGGTTCGTGCCCCGGTCCGGGAAGATCCCACATGCCGCAGAGCGGCTGGGCCCGTGAGCCATGGCCGCTGAGCCTGCGCGTCCAGAGCCTGTGCTCCTCAACGGGAGAGGCCACAGCAGTGAGAGGCCCACGTACCGCAAATAAAAAATAAAAAAAGAAATCTATACAAACAAACCTTGTTAAACTAACCCTTATCTTACTAGTATTCTTCATCACTTACTACCCCTAGTCCACACCCCTCTGTCTTGTCAATTCTTCACAAATTGATTATTATTTTTTTTAATCTAAAAGGTAGAAAAAGCTTCCTGCTCTGATCACCTCTTTGGGTCTTCATTTTCTTGTGAAGCCTCCTGTGGACACATAAAAATTCAATACAAGGTAAACAACAAGGTCCTACTGTATAGCACAGGGAACTGTATTCAATATCCTGTAATAAACCATAATGGAAAAGAGTGTGTGTGTGTGTGTGTGTGTGTGTGTGTGTGTGTGTGTGTGTGTGTGTGTGTGTGTGTGTGTAACTGAATCACTTTCCTGTATGGGAGAAATTAAAGCAACATTGTAAATCAACTATACTTCAATAAAATAAAATTTAAAAAAATCAACAAAATGTGTTTCTCTCCTGTTATTCTGTCTTATATGATTTTAATTCTTAGGCCCAGCCAGAGACCAAAGAGAGTAGAGGAAAATTTCTCTTCTCCTACAACAACAAGGAAAACATAGATACTAATGGTACAAAGAGTATAATGAGGGGAAACATAATATCTATAAGTCAGGGGGGTGTATATATGTTGGGGGTTAGTCATAGTATGGATTTCATCCTATGTAAGGATGAAGGCGACTTGGCATCCCCGTAGGGACAATGAGGTAGGTGAAGCTGTAGATTTAAGAGGGTAAGGCTGTGGTTTTCTTGGCTAGTGTAAAACAGGAAAGGCAATGTTAAAAGATAACATTGGGCATCACAAAACTGGGAAAAAAGGTGATGAAACTTAGACCCCAGAGGCATTGGTTTTCATTTGGTTCCCGAACAACTGCAGGTTTCAGTAGATCTGCAGGAGGATAGCAGGATCTAAATGTCTGAGCAAGAGAATTCCTCCTCAGGGTGGACCCCAGAAATGAATGACAACTGTAATAGGGACCAGTTGGCAGAAGTGACTGCTCCCTTTTTTTATTATTACTGTCATTCGTTAGCAATGGTTCCCTGAGTTGGAAAAGGCCTTCCTTAGGATATTCTAGCTCACTGACTTTCTGACTTCAACAAGCTTCTCAGAAAATCATTTTCTTCCAAGTCTTCGAATATCTGATGATTATGGGGGACGACCAAGGAAAGTAAGACATGGAGTAATGAAGTGAGCAGAAGCTTGGTTTCCATTGTCCGCTGCCAAATTCAGACACACTCTTTCCCTTACCCCAATCACTTCCTTGAGTTTATTCGATCAAAAGGCCGAATTTTCAACTTTACTTAGAAAAAAGCTTCATTTACCCAACCACTGGGTCCTTTTATAATAGGTCAATGACTCCTTTTCCTTCTCTGGTCACAGATCTTTCTCTGTTGTCATGTTAAATGATCACAATTAACAGCAGCTATTAATTATTCTATCCCTCTGGGGGTTCTCAGAAGTCAATTTTATTAAGTTCCTTCCTACTTGATCGAAGTCTCAAGTGTTCTTTTCTGTTCTGTGGATACAGTATATTTCATACAAGGAAGGGGGAGAATTTCAGTTCTTTGGGGGATTTTTACTTCCAGCCCTGAACCAATCCATGAGGCCCTAGATTTATTTATTCTCCATTCTACCCTCACTCTTTTCCTTATCTGCCTTTACCCCACAATGACCAGTGGAGAATGAATGGATTTCTTCAGCAGACTTAGTTTCCATTACAAACTTTGCGTCACTATATTTCTCTCCTCACTCCTTATTGTGGAGGATTCCAAGATCTCTTATTGTCCCTTCTGCACTCCGCTCTGGAACTTCAGCTCTACTGACTACAAAAGTTAACAGGTGCTCTGCCTTCTCCGCTCTGTTGTCTCCCTTACTTCACTGCCCACCTAATTTATGGTTTATCTCATACGTTGGTGTCCTTAATATAATTTTTAAAAAGCTAAGGTGAATATGTCATATGGTTTGCTAAGCGTTTCCTATATAATTATTATCTCCTGTCTCTTCAAAGAGCATCCTCTTCTTGAGGCAGAGATTGAGGCTTGCACTTGGTAATGAAACCCCACAGAAGGTTAGCACATCACTGAGCATTCTAGAAGTGTCCAATACATTCTTGTTGAGTTAAACTGAATCCTATTGACCTCCCACTATTTCCTCTCCCTTAGTTGGCCACTAGTTCTAGGTTTGCAGAGTCTGTATCTGTGACAACTTTCAGTCTTTGCTCTGAGGACAATGTAATGAGATTTTCTTTGGTTTAAAAACCCCAAAAATACATGTCACCCGGTTTGTCATTTTCTTTTCCCTTACCATTGCCTTTGTCTGGTCTGATTTTTTGCCCTCTCCTAACAGCCCATAGATTGTAACCCCAAACTTCAGATTCAAATCTTTTCTTTGATTAGTCACTTTCACTCCTCAACTATTAAGTCAAAAATTTCCTTTCTTAGAGGATTTGCTGTGGCCTCCTTAAGAAGCATGTATAATTCCATTATATTTTTTAGGCTAGTACATTTTACTGTTCTTTTGTTCACACTACTAGATTTTACAGAATGGTAGGAGGGAAAAACTATTCAGACAAAGAACCCTTTTTTTTTTCCCTGTGATTGGAAACCTTATATTCCTGCCTTTTTTCAGTGAATGGGTGTAATTATGTGTATGGGAAATTAGAGTATTTGCTATGATAATTATTCACTCCTATCAAATAGGAGAATAATTATAATGTCAGCAACAGACTGTACAAGGTATTACCGGAGCTTTCCTTTTAAATCTGCCAGAGAAATGGCTTCTGGGACCTCAGTAATTAATATTGATTTCTCACAAATACTTTTTATTCATTTGGAAGACACACTAGAATGCCTTCATACTTCCAATTTCATTGTGGAAAACTCCATCTGAATATTGTTTTAAACGAGGCCCTGAGAACATATGGATAGACTTCTACATAGCCAGCTTCCATGATTTTATGATACTAGACTATCTTAGAAACATAAAATTTCAAAATGACATGATTTTTAGCAGTACCCCTTATCCTCGTTAGCAAATACAAACTTTCACATTCTATCATTCCATTAAAAGGTCAGCTATAATATTTAAAAGATCAATGTGGAACTAATCACAAGTTCTAGTTCAACGCTTTAGTATTTCATTTCATACAACTAGCAAAGCCAGAAGAAATTGAAAATGCTACACACTGAATAATTATAGTTTGTGTTATTTTGGAGAGGTAAGGTTAAACGGAAATTTCATTTTTATGGGGAAATCATTAAAGACCTATAAATGAGCTGACTGAGCACCGTTAATCTATAGGAAGGGAAAATGTGTATTATGAAAAGACGATCTGAGCACTTTTTTGAAAAGTGTACTTAACCCTTGGTTAATCACATAAATGGAAGAGAAGGTTATGATAGATAATCTCAGTTCCTGAGAGGTGGGAGATAGTCACAAGAGGAAGCAAATAGAAAACATGGCTCCATGTAGCACAAATAATGTCATGAAAAACAGGCCAATGGAGACTATAGTTACCACTAACAGAATGTCTGTCACACGGCTGAGTACAGAAAAGCTTGCAGTAGATACTCCTGCATCATGACTCCAGGTCGTTGGTATGCAATTTAAGTGAGCATCAGAAATGACGTTCTCAGATGCTTTTTTTAACAAGATTTTTTTTTTTTTTTTTTTGTTGGTACGCGGGCCTCTCACTGCTGTGGCCCCTCCTGCCGCGGAGCACAGGCTCCGGACGCGCAGGCCCAGCGGCCACGGCTCATGGGCCCAGCCGCTCCGCGGCACGCGGGATCCTCCCGGACCGGGGCACGAACCCACGCCCCCTGCATCGGCAGGCGGACTCCCAACCACTGCGCCACCAGGGAAACCCCTTAGATGCTTTTTTTGTAATTGCCTGGCTTCTCCCCCGTTTCCACTTCTGGCTGAATGCTTAGCCCTTTCTCATTTGGAAGTGGTCTCTCCTGGATGGCTTAGTCAGACCGGAATGAACACAACCAAGCTATTCGACTAGGTTTCCACGTGGAAACTTATGGATCTTCTATAGATCTTACAATCAAAAGGAAATGGAAGTCTTTACACTTGGAAAGGCACTTTAGATCACCAAGTCCAACTTGGTGGCCCTAAAAGGTGCTAACTGTCCAGGGGCACCCAGCCCACCCCAACTCTTTGTCTCAGTGCAAAGGAGATCAAACCTCCTCTGCAAAGTCTCCCCTCCCAGGTAACTGAGTGAAAAGCAAATTTTCAGGAGCTTGGTGGAATTGTTCTTCTGGAACAGTAGGATTTATATGTAAAACTTTTACTTACATTTACCAATTACTTTCTTTTGCAACATAAACCTTTATATATAAGCTCAAAATTAAACCCCTACATGAAGACAGAAAAGCAACTGGCAAGACCATAATGCATTTCAATCGTTCTTACATTCGTATCTTTAAAAGCCCTCTTGGAAAAATTTGTCTCCTTCTTCGGAAAGCAACAATGTTAAATGTTTGTTTGTTTGTTTTTACCAAGTTGTGAATGTTATGAAATGTGCTTCCTTCACTTTTACAGGTATAGAATATTGATGCGTTGTGTATATTTGTATAAAGCTAGGACTCTCAAAGTTTTTGACCAAAGAATTGGATTCGACATGTACAAAGAAAATGGTTCCAATTAGTGAGATGTAACTGTTATTAATTGCTATGGCCAAGCAAAACATGGATGTCATCACACAGGCAGGCCATTCATCACATCCACATGCCTTGAACAGTAGCTCTCATCTCTTAGACCAGGAAGAATTACATATAGTTCACAATTTACAAAGGAATCAGTATACTGAACATTACTTATAAGGCGCTATTGAATAAATAAAAGCACAACTACTGTAATACTGGGACTCTGTGGCTTTATTTTAGTTTCCTCTTAATGTAAAAAAGAATGCATCTACTCAACAAGATGGTGGCCACTGGTATTCAATTTGATCATGGCTGGTGGCAGCAGCCCCACTGATGTGTAGGACAAGGATATACGTATATTACGTACATTTAAAGAGTGCCTATGTCGTCACAGAGAAACTATAAAAGCAATTCCAGGACGAATCAATCGAGTGAGAATGAAAGAGAAAAAAAAAAGGAATATGCCTATATCACGAATAAGAATGATATTAACGATGAATCCAGACTGAATGTTCTAATCACGTTTCAGGAATCTCACCGTATCTCACAACACACTGGAATGTAGACACTATTTCCAAAACAATTCTCTTTTAAGATTATGAAGCTGAGGCCACAGGAACTAAACAGCAGAGCCAGAGTCTGAGCTTAGGCAACCTGATTTCAGGGTCTTAGAGCTTGACTGCCTCTCCTTACAAGTACCAAAGAGTTTCTGTCCTGGTCCAGTGAACTTTCTTTTTTTTTAATTTTTATTTTGTATTGGAGTATAGTCGATTAATAATGTTGTGTTAGTTTCAGGTGTAAAATTATTATTATTATTTTTTTTTCTTTCTGGCCATGCTGCATGCAGGATCTTAGTTCCCCGACCAGGGATTGAACCTATGCCCCCTGCAGTGGAAGCTCAGAGTCTAACCAACGGACCGCTGGGGAATTCCCCATGGTCGAGTGAACTTTCATCTCAACCAGTGAACCAACTGTCTCTCCCTTTCCATGACCTGTTAGAGATTATGGGGTATAAAACAGATTAAGAGACAGTCTTAAAAAAAGAGAGCGATGGTCTTTGCCATTAAGAATATTATGTATTGAGACCGCCTAGAGGGGTGGGATGGGGAGGGTGGGAGGGAGGGAGACACAAGAGGGAAGAGATATGGGAACATATGTATATGTATAACTGATTCACTTTGTTATAAAGCAGAAACTAACAACAAAAAAAAGAAAAGACAATTAAAAAAAAGAATACTATAATGATCACACATCAAACAACTGGCTGGCAGGACATGAGTATCTAGAGCAGATGTCTGCGAACTTTCTCTGTATGAGACCAGATGGTAAATATTTTAGGCTTTGTAAGTCTCATAGTCTCTGTGGCAGAACTACTCAGTTCTGCCCTGGTAGCATGCGAATCGGCATAGACGATACATTAATGAATGGGTGTGGATGTGTTCCAATCATCTATTTCCAAAACCAGGTGGGAAGGGGGGCAGCTCAGTCATTGTTTTCAGACCCTTCAACAAGATTACTAGTTGACATCTCATGAAAAGGAAGGAATCCTAATCATTTCTTTTCCAGGAGGTGGTATTTCTTTATCCAAAATCCATCAACTCCCCAGAAGCCACAGGGGTACGGAGCAGTCTTATTACTGTTGAGGAACAAACACAATTTTATACACTGTCCCTCAAATTTAATGAAATTGTAGCCACTGTTGACATGCCAAAAATTACTTTTGTGTTTTCCAAAAAGGATAGATCTTTTAGCAATTCTGGAAATCATGTAATATTTGTGCTTGTCATAGTGCTGGGAACAAATCTCTCGTCTATCCCTCTGTGATCCCATCTCTGTACAAAGGCACCAGTTTCGTGTTATCCTTATAATTACATTCTACCGTCTGGTGCTGAGCCATTAGCCAATGTCTCTTCTTATTCTCACTTAGGAATAGATATCCACCTCTCCCCCGAGAGAAAGGATAGTCTATAGTCATGCGCAGCCAGTGTTGTTTAGTGTTAGAGATTATTCAAGTTACTTTAAATCAACAACAATTTACGAAGGACCTTCTTCATGTCACACTAATCTCAGTATTAGATAATTTTGAATATTAGTCATAACATATGGATAGATAAATGATTATTTAGTCATATAGATAAACATTTTGCTTTTCTCTAACTCTCCCAGAGCCTATGCGACTTAATGCTGACAGGAGATGACACCTTTAAATGCTTTTCTATCATATGTTCTCAGATGCTGAAATAAAATCTTAAGTCTAACCACTCATTAAAATCAAACAACTCAGAGTACACAATAAGACCCTTTCGTGCGTAGATTACAGGTTACAGCAGAAAAATTATTTCTCCAGCTCTCTACCAAAAGTTGTATATTTACTATATGCTAAGTAAGGTGACTTTCTTGTATGGCCAATAATTAAGCCTCCTACTTTACAATGTCTGAGTTGACTCAGGAGAGAAAGAGTATGTTGACAGCCTAGAATTTGTGTAGCCCTTGGGTCATGCCTCTTTTCCCAATAATTTAACTACCTGGATTGTGCGTTTAGTGTGTATTTAAAAGACTTCGAAACTTCAAACGTCCTATTGTCTGTTATCATTGATTGCTGTTAAACTAAATGTTTTTCACTCTGTAATCAATACTTTCTTATGAAAATAAGCCCAGGCATTGACAAACAACTCTGCAGCACACTGCAGCTTGCCTAAGAGCGGACAGCATGAAAAACTACTACTCCCAAGAATTTTAAAAGATCGCATTGACTCCAGTACAAGTTTCTTACAGCTGAATCATTCCACTGTAACAAGACTTTATTAAATTAGACAGCTATTGAGTCATAAGCTTTCTGAGAATAACAGTTAACATGGCTTTGTCCTTTATTACTGTTTCAAACCATTGCAAACACACTGCTCATGTTCGTTTTTACATCTTTGGTGACAAAGTCATTAAAGAGCAGTAGCTAGATAAAAAGAGGATACAAAATGTAAACAGTGATGACTTTGTGTTTCATGACAATTTTAAATGGCACTAGTAACTTAAAAAGAAAAAGACTTTTAATAAATCAGGAGCTTGGGGTGAACATACACACCCTACCATATATAAGAGAGATTATCAACAAGGACCTACTGTATAGTACAGGGAACTCTGCCCAATATCCTGTGATAACCTACATGAGAAAAGAATCTAAAAAAGAATGAATATATTTATATGTATAACTGAATCACTTTGCTGTACACCTGAAACTAACACAACAATGTAAATCAACTATACTCCAATAAAATTAAAAAAAAAACTACAATGAGATTTTTTTTTAAAAAAGACTTTTAGTACAAATGCAAGGTGTGCTTTTATGTGGGACTTTGATTTATAAACTCTAAGCTGTGAGTTCCTGGCTTACTGTAAACATTTGACTTCCTATTATTTGTTCATTAAGTGATTCACTCTCTTAATGCAACTTCCAGTGGGATTCATGGTGGATGTGAGGCATGAACAGCCAGCAACACATATAAGATCGCCACCGACATGTGCCACGTGTAACTCTCTCCCTCCAATGCTAATCCACTCAAATACCAAATTCCTGAAGCCTATAACCATCAATAGGTATTTAGTGGTCCGGGGAAAAACTAAAGCAAGTTGGGGAGGATAACACCAAACACTTCCAAGTACAACAGCACACAAACAAGCCCTTCAAATGCACACCACACACCTTAAAGGAACCCAAGGAACAATGATTTTAAATTATTTGAACCTTGCATGTGTTTATCCGTGACAAACAGTGACAAAGGCATTTACAATTTTTATTAGCGGCCACTGATACTTACTGCCCACAGAGATGGTTTTGCATGACAGTGAAGCAATTCAATGAACCATCCCCAAGGTTTTTCAAAACATGCTTTCTCTTTCTTGTTCCAAGGGAGCACCTCTATGGCTTAGCTCAAAGTTGCCGCCAAGTGGATGAACAAACACTGGTCTGCTTGAAGCTGTACAGCAAACCGCTGCTTCTCACTTGAGGAGAGCTGAACAAAGCGCATCCACCAGCATTTTCTAAATCACCTACTATGCACAAGGTGCCCTTCTAGATGCTGCAGGCGAAACACATTCTGATTATGAGGGAGAAGATCAAAGCCCTAGCATGGTACCACTATTCTCTTATCCCGTTCTAATCTATAAGGGAAAAAAACCTATTGATGCCACTGTGACTGAGAACAAGGGCAATACCCAGCTTGGGGAAAGTTTTCTTACTGCCAATAACTGTTTAATTCTATGAACGAGAAGCTTCCGAACACATAAAATTGGAGTCACTTCTTAAACCACTGATAGTATTCAAGAGACCAATAAACTGGAGGTTATGTGGACCCTCTTTTACAATCCTTCACGGAGATTCTGCTCCAGACCTGATAGTGGTGATATACAACTCACTGTAGGATTATAACCAACCAGGGTGAGGCAGGCACACAGCTGAGAAACAGCTGCACTCCCAGCTAGTAAGCTGCCTCTCCTCCCACTGGACCTTTCATACTGTAGAGCTTAGTGTTCGCGAAACCCCAAAGAGAAGAGAATAAACGCATTTGATCAACCAATTTATTTCATGAACTATCTAATTTATTCAAATGAGTAATTCTAAGTCTTATTGAGGCTAATCCTCAGCTTCTAGCATTATTTATTTTCCACTATAAAACCTATCTTCTCTCTTGGAAGCATGGGCACCAAAGGGAGGAAAAGTAACTTTTAACGGGTGCAGTTAGAACTTGAATTTTTTCATCTGAAAACCATAAAGCTTTTAAAAATGAATTTGCAAATGTAACTGAGTTTCTAATAGCTGCTACTGATAGTAATTAAAGAAATCTCATTTCCCTAAATTAAACATAATGAAATGTTTTTCAAGATCAAATAAAACTTGAAAATGCCATCAGGGTGATAGAATTTGCTTCTGAAAGTGGTGTTCTGGAGTCTGCAGGGAAGCCTCTGTTGCCAGCAAAAGCCAGTGGCTTGTAGGGTAATGGGGAATGGGGAAGTCATTTCCACTGTATCATTATCAACTTTTATTGACTGATAATCAATCGGAAAGGCATCCTTATGCAAATGTAACAGGCACCCCGTAAAGCTCTTCCATTAGGGCCTTTAAAGACTTTGTTATTTAATTAAATGTCAGCACGTCCTCAGTTCAACTTGGGCATTTCACAATGTTTACTTCTCACTTTTACTTTTGTCTTTTCTTGAAGTGAAAAGGGCATTTGGCGGCCATTAACAACTGTCTGCATCCAGGTCCCTGTTAACAGGAAGAGAACAACTTCAGTTGCTGAGAACTGATCATTACTTCCCCATCTCTTAATGGTCTCCAAAAACAATATATCCAGTTTCCCTCTGTATTGCAGCAGTTTATCATCCTGGTAGTCGAGAAGATTTTCCCTTATGATGGATCAAAATATTCTGTGTCTTGATTTCATTCCTTGTCTTACTAGTTGTTCTTCTCTCAATGAAGAAACAATGAGTCTCAGGACTCTTCATAAAAATGCTTTATTTCAGGAGAAAATAATGAGATCAGCCTTTTTTGGTCTTTTATTAATAGACACCCCACCTCTCATACTGGGACAAGCTTTCATCTTCACACTTACGTGTGGTATGAACAATGATGTATTCTTTTGGCTTGTCACCAGTTTTTCATTATTTTTGCCACCTTTCTCTGGCATTTTCACATACCCTTTAAAAATGGTTCTCAAAGGTATTTTCACATTCCCTTTAAAAATGGTTCTCAAAACCAGACACAAAATGATAGCAAGAGTTAGGTTAATGTCAAGCTCAGGCGACGAACCACTGACTGATGTTACTAAATCCCGGGGCTCTATGTCCCCTCCCCCTCCCCCAACGGTCAAGTACCCCACCCACCCACCCCCCCGCCCCCGCATTCCCACAACACACACACACCAGCCCTTCTCCACACAAAGCCCCTCATCTGCTTGTTGAAGTACACACAGCCCGTGGTCAACAAATAGCCATCTTTGACGGATTAATGATTTTTTTATCCAAACCACTTTATAACATACATATGTATCCAGAAACAAGTCATATTATTGTTCGGTTTTATTCACCCAGGTCGTATTCTGCACCTAATATTCCGCAAGTTCCTTTCCTATGCACTCAACATTGTTTCTAAACTATATCTAAGTTGATGCTTGTCAAAGAATGATTTTTTATCTGTTAGTCCCTAATGACCCGCGAATTTTTTTTCCTCCATCATTGGTTCCTTGATTATCTTGCCCATTCAAATGATGATGTGTTTTTCCTTAATCCAAATACATAACCACTGCTTGCATTAATTCATGCATTGACTATTTAGTAATTGTTTACTTCCTGCCAGGCACTCAATAGGTGTTGCCAGTTCAATTCAGAATTAAGACAAGTTTCCTGTCCCAACAATAAATAAAATCTAGTCAGTGACATCCCCTTTTTGTTTGTTTGTTTTTGCGGTAAGCGGGGCTCTCACTGTTGTGGCCTCTCCCGTTGCGGAGCACAGGCTCCGGATGCGCAGGCCCAGTGGCCATGGCTCACGGGCCCAGCCGCTCCGCGGCACGTGGGATCTTCCCGGACCGGGGCACAAACCCGTGTCCCCTGCATCGGCAGGCGGACTCTCAACCACTGCGCCACCAGGGAAGCCCGACACCCCCTTTAAATAAAAGTAAAACTGTTATTTTACATCATTTTACTTTGTGTCTCTGTTGATCAAAGTATAAATTAAATATTCCTTTCCAACTGATGCCTAAGAACTTTGGTAATTTTCTATTTGTTGATTTGGACACTCATTCACAGGTTCCGTCTGTGAAAATTCAGTGATCTTTAGCAATAGATGCACTTTTTTGTATGTACATTACACTTCAATAAAAAGCTGAAAAAATAGGTGACTTACATACAACATCAAGGGCTTGATCCGTGAAAGAAAAAAAACTGATCACGTTATATTTCATTAAAATCAAAAACTTATGTTCTACAAGAAGCACTGTTAAGAGATTGAAAAAGACAAGCCACAGACTAGGAGGAAATCTTTGCAAAACGCGTATCTGATAAAGCACTGGTATCCCAGATATTCAAAGAACTCTTAAAACTCAATAACAAGAAATCTAACAATCTAATTTAAATGATCTGAACAGATACCTCACCAAAGCAGATATGAAGATGGCACAGAAGCATATAAAAATGCTCAGCACCATATGTCATTAGGAAATTGACAATTAAAAGAACAACTAGATATCACTACGCACCTTTTAGAATGGCTAAAATCCAAAACACTGGTAACAACAAATGCTGGTGAAAATGCAAAATGGTACAACCAGGTTGGAAGAGTTCGGCAGTATCTTACAAAGCTAAACATACGGTTCATATGTAAACCAGCAATCATGGTCTTTGGTTTTTTTTTTTTTTTTTGTGGTACGCGGGCCTCTCACTGTTGTGGCACAGGCTCCGGACACGCAGCCTCAGTGGCCACGGCTCACGGGCCCAGCCGCTCCGCGGCATGTGGAATCTTCCCGTACCGGGGCACGAACCCGTGTCCCCTGCATCGGCAGACGGACTCCCAACCACTGTGCCACCAGGGAAGCCCTGGTCTTTGGTATTTATCAAAATAAGTTCAAAACGTTTGTCCATGCAAAACCTGCACATGGATGTTATCGCAACTTTGGGGGCTCAGGGCAGTCTGCCCCCAAATATGCCAAAGTGGCATATTGATTATCTTTGAATTACAATTACTTAAGAAACAGCCAATACAAGGAAAAACATTCTGACTCCCTTCTTTCCTCCTAAAAGCGGGAAATAAATCTCCCTTGTGAAGGTACCCTCCTGTATCAGGAGGCTAGAACGCATCCCTATCACGAGAGTTAGGGAATTCAAGGCTAAGAGAGGTGTATAAACAAACATTGTTACTTCTTTACGAGTGTGCTACCCCAAGCACAAGCCCTTTTGTTAAATCTTCACAAGTAATAGTTTGTCTAAAAATCTGTCTAAAAATAAAGTAATTGCTTCTTTGTCTAAAAATAATATAAAACATATATAAACAGCCTTATACAAACAAAACATTACAAAAACAAAGCCTGCTTTGGTCACTTTGGACATCCCATTTCTATGATACTTTCATACGTATGAATTAAATTTGCTTTTTTATCCTGTAATATGTCTGTGGCAATTTAAGTATTAGACCAGCCAAAAGAACTGAATGGACCAGGCGGGGTGAATTTTTCCTCTCCCCAACATTTGTCATAGTCTGCAAGATACTCGCTGGACCCCCTTCCCCATCTACCCCTACCCTGCAGCAGAGGGATCCTGGGACCTCTCACAAGAGCCGGCAACAGGTGAGACTTCTTACCGTGTCAGCCTCCCAGATCTGTGACTGCAGGATCTGATGGAAACAAAAGTGGTGAGAGTCTTTTTTCTTTCTTTCTAAATTTAGATTAGCAGGAAAAAATGTGTGTTGAAACTAGCTTCTTGGACACGGCAGCTTTGGTAAATTTGGTAATGAGTATTGATTCTTTTCCCCCCAAAGATGATCACTGCTTTTGTCTTTGTCTTTTGTATCGTTTGTCATAAGGAGGGAAAACCACAGGGCAAATGGCAGGCAAAGGCCCTGTAAGCCTGCTGCTCAAGCTGGCCTCACAGACTGATGAGTTTAATGGTTCTCACCGGGCCAGCATCTGTATCGACAAACTTTGCTATGGGTCCTCTTTGTAAAAACTGGATGAGGTTTTTCCTTCTGTCTTGTTCTATGTCCTGAGATCTTTGCTCTACGACCAGTGAGAATATTCTCTCTGGTGTCTGCCATCCGGAAGGTCCACTTACTGTGGTGCATCTCATGGCCAGTCAGATAGACTGGAGTTCTGAAACAGGAAGCCACGAGGAGCATTCTCTTTGTCCGGCCGTGTCAGCTCTCTGCACACTGGTCAGAAGGGGTTCCAGTCCACAAAAGGGCCTTTATCATTTCAACTTTTGTTGCTTCATTAGTGCTGGAAAAACCCCTTTGCAATAGTGCCTGCCTGGTGTCACACAGCAAGCCTATGACTGGAGCATCCCACATTCTTGTGGGAACCCAGAGACACCATTTTCACTTCACCGTTCTTATCACCTAGAGCAACAAAGGGCTTTTACTTTGCTAGACTAAGTCTGGGAGTGAACTTTTTAGATCTTTTGAGGGCTGTGTACTCTCTTGTGAGATGCCTCTTTCATCTTTGGTTAGGCCATGCAAAGCTTGTTGGTTTGAGTCACTATTGGAGATTAATATAAGACCCTACTTATCAACAGCCAGACAACAGATCCTTTCAATTGGCTGTTCTTAAAAGAAAAAAAAGAAAATTTAGAGAGCTCTTATTTTAAAATCAAATCAAAGAGTGATAAAACAAAATATATCTATATCTATAGATATAGATATATAATGGCTAGCATTAGAGACTCCCTAAAAAGATAAAAGAACAGAAATTAGACTTTTAAAAAAATCCAATGTAAATTCCCCTTCTTAAAAAAAAATTCCCATCTCCTTAGCAATTCCCCAGGTCCTCCTACAAATATCAGAAAATGGATCAGCTGGAAACCAATATGCAAGGGCTAATAGAAGCAACTATCTTTGTCTTACAAATCTCTATCAAACCAGAAATGTAAATCTAGAAGCAAGTCAAGGCCTACCTATCTTTACCAATCCCCAGACCTTGCCTGTTTCTTTCAAAATGCTTGTAGATATCGTAAAAGAGCAAGTATTGGGAACAAAAGTGTCCTTAAGAAAAAAATAATTAAATAGTAATTATCCTAAGACTTCTGGTAATAAACAAATACACTCTGAAAGTCCTAGGAAAAAATTGACATTTTCTTTCTCTATCCCTTGAACATGTAAATCTTACCACCTCTTTGAAATGTAAACACTCCAGGAGATAACTGAGACTCACTTGAAACTAAAAGGGAAGAAAAGAAAAAAAAAAAAAAAAAAAAGGCAAGGGGCCTTTTTAAACACAGCTAAAAGAGCTCTCTTGCCCAAACTCTAAACAGCCACCATAAGAGTGTTTGTCAAGGGCAAACACAAATCTTAAAAGTCTTCCCCATAAGTAGTAAAAGACTTCAGCTTTATGAGCAAATAAACAATTTATTCCAACTGTTATTTATAAACTAGTAAATTTTGTGTTGTACCAGATTCACAGGTAAAGTTTTTTTTTTTCTTTTTTCAGGTGAAGTTTTAAAATGAAAGCCAAGAGACCTCTGTTTGTGTCTGTATGTATGTCTATGTACACACGTTATAGATATGGTCTTTTTCTACCTTCAGATGGTATTACCAAAATTAATTTGTAAAAGAGCTCAATTGAATTGCTTAAAAAACAAGTGTTTATATAAATTAAAACATAACAAAAACTAAGCCAAGGACTTTTCAAATTTATGTGATCCGGGAAAAATTTTGGTCAATAAAATCTAATTTAAGTTTGTTGGTTTAGATAATACAGACAAGTTTTTACAATTATCAACATTAAATGTAATACTTTTATTCTACCTGGTTTCACTAGAAGTCAAAAAAGTTCATGCTGTTTCTATTACAAAATGTGTCAGCAAAAAAATTAGCTTGAAATGATGACTCATTTTGCCTAATATTTCATAAAGTTTTTGTGAGTACTCTAAGTATAATTGTTGAGAACAAATAATTAAATAGATGCAAATAAGATAAATAGTTTTTAAATGAACTTTTAAACAATAATTATGTGTTATGGTATGTGGTCTTAAATGTTATCTTCTAAAATCTTTTTGGTAATTTAAAACCTTGGAGTTTTGCTGAGTTAAATTAAATGATGAAAACTCATTGAATATCTGGATGATTTCCAAATAAGATAAAATACTGAGGCATTAATTTCTAAACAAATCTAAGTTTACTTACTTTTAACCTCTTATTTCACAGGAACTAAAGATGTTTGGGTTTATTAGTAAACACGTCTTGCACCACATTTAAAATTTTATGCTATGAGGACATATAGGTTTCTAAGAATTATAAAATGTATTCCAAAAGTTAATGCAGGTATAACAGGCAGTTCACAATTGCTTACTTCTTAGATGTCACTAAAAATTAAGGTTTCTAATTAACATAATATGTGATTAAGGCTACTAGAACTAATAAGGGAAACAATTCTGTGTGCATGAAAAGTAAAATGTATTTTTGAGTAAGGTATGAAACATGAGGGACTTCTGTGGTGGTCCAGTGGTTAAGAATCCGCCTTCCAATGCAGGGGACTCGAGTTTGATCCCTGGTTGGGGAACTAAGATCCCACATGCCGTGGAGAAACTATGCCCACGCTCCGCAACTACTGAGCATGCGGGCCACAACTAGAGAGTCCGCATGCCGCAACAAGGAGCCCGCATACCACAGTGGAGGATCCCACATGCCACAATGAAGATCCCACGTGCCCCAACTAAGACCCAATGCAGCCAAAACTAAAATAAATAAATAAATATTTTTTAAAAAGGTATGAAACATGAGTTGCATTTTGTTGATGGAAAAGAAAGTAAGTTTGTCCTAAAGTAAAAAGGTTTCCAGAATAAAAAAGGAAAACATAGGGCAAAAGCTGAATGGAAATAAAAAGTTTTTGAAGGTTTATGGAATGTAATTTTATATGTGATCAAGCTGGATAAGATTGAATGAATTTGTTATAAGGGTTTTAACTTCACTATCAATAGTGTACTTATGTAAAGCTGAATCTACTAAAAAGACAAATTTTGATGAGCTCTGTTCCTGATAACGGATTTTAAAAGGTGTTCTTTACCTTTAAAATAATCAGCCTAGAAAGCAAAGACTTTGTCTTACCAAAATAACCTCCTTTGTTTCACGTTGCTTTTATCAGGTGTTTGATTTTAAAAAACGCTGAGTCTTTTCTATTAAAAAAATAAAACACTAAGTTTTACTTACAACTCTTCAGTTTTCTGTATTTGCCTGTGAAGTCTTTAATTTTCACCATGGTTAAATGGATAACTAAGTATTGTTTCACAGTCACTTATGGTCCTTATTCAACCAAGTGTTTTAAAACCTTTTGATATTTTTGACAAACTTCCCCAAAATGAAATCTTATTGACCTGGAAATAACTTTGGAATTTTCCAGAGGGTCTCTGGAACACCTCAAAAGATTTATTTTCTCTCCTTGTGAAAGGGAGATATTAAACTAATTAGGCTAATTTGGTATGTTAAATTCGCATTGTCAAATAAGTGATGATAAACCTCATTAGGTTGTGTTGTATGGGTAAACGTTATTAATATGTGTTCTAGAAATTATATGAAATTCATAACATTCTGGTAAGTGCTAGTATAAGTTTAGTGCTTGTAATTCTAGCTCTTATCATAAATATATGTCACAGAAATGACCAAATTTCCTTGTCAACTGCATTGGAATGGAGCCTCACCAAGATCTTTAACCATGGCCATTTTAAAGTCTTTTATCATTTACCAACAGTTACTGTTTTGCTCAGATGCTTTAACAAAAGCTTCCTGCAAAGGTATGTCATCTTTAGGGAAATTCATGGAGAGGAATCTAACAAGTACTCTAGAATACAAGTTTCTTATAATTTTCAAGTTATACCACGGAACTAAGAATTTACAGAACCTTAATGGAGAAACTGATGGCTTCATAAAACTTGTAACAAAAGATTAAGCAGAATGAGAATTAATTACATGGGGCTGAATGGACTGCTGAGGATGATTATAATTTTTAATGACTTTTTATTTAAAATACTGCTGGTTTGTTAATTTTTGTTCTCCAGATATTAGGAAACCTTTCCTCTTAAGCTAACTATGATTTAGAGCATTTTTTTAAATGATACTTTGAAAGCAGAAATGAAATATTTCTCTTTTTCTCCCTACTTGATCCTTCCAGAATTTGAAACCCTTAGTGAGTATTCTTATTTTCTTAGTAATAGAGTTATTTGCATAAGTTCAATAAGAATCTACTCTCCTTATAACAGGACACAATTGGAAACATTGATTATATTACCAAAACTTTGACTGGAATGTCATATTTGAGAGAGACATATATAGACTCAGATATGACCAGACAGCTTTAAGGAATCAATAAAGCTCCTTGGAAAAAAAAAAAAAAAAAACCCCAAAACAAAAAACTAGACTGGTAACTTGCTTACAGGATTCCCAGCAACCTTACTGATGAGTAACAAAGCTTACTTCCTGGCAGGTCCAGGAACCTCAGTATATTTTGAGAACCTCGAAAAGAGAGGAATTCACCCAAATCTATAGGTATTATGCAGGCAAAGTCTGACGGCAAATTTGACTTTGCTTCTTAGCTTTGAGACGCTGCTAAAAACTCAGTCTGGAGATTCCTTATAAAAAATTCCAGCAGAGCAGATTTAAAAGAGTCTATACGATAAATCACTATCCTTGCTGTAATTGTGTAAATAACCAGGCCAAGTTTACTGAATCTATTTTTTTTTGTAAGCAAATTAGTCTTAATTTGGCACTCTCTGGTAAAAATAAGGATGGTTTCAGAGAGAAAAATTATGTTTCAATAATACCCTTCTGACTATGAGATTCCTACCATTTTCCACGCTGATCCCTGCCCTGGGAGGCCACCCCACCTTGTCCTCGTTAATGGGTTTTGTACTGTCTGGCATCCTGTAAGGTCTGGCTCAAGAGGAGACCCAGCAAGAGATCAGAAGGACGAAGCAGGGAGGTAGGTGTATTTATTTACCTAACTCAATAGTTTGTGTTTAGAGAACATCAAAATCACATAGAAGAGGGCTTGTTAACACCCAGATTGTTGTGCCCCAATCCTAGCATTTCTGATTCAGTAGACGGTGATGGGGCCTGAGAATCTGCATTTCTAAGGGGTTCCCAGGAGATGCTGATGCTGCTGTTCAGAGCTCCACTTTGACAACCACTGCCAAGCTCCCTCCCCACAAGGTAACCTCTGAACACTTCTAATGTCTTTCCACTAAAGTGACTCCTCCTCTCCAAGTAACTCACACTACAGGACCGTGATGGTTAATTTTATGTGTCAACTTGGATAGGCCTTAGTACCCAGATATTTGGTCAAACATTATCTGAGATGTTGCTGTGAAGGTGTATTCTAGATGAGATTAACAGTTAAAGCAGTGGACTTTGTGTAAAGCAGATTACCCTCCATATTGTGGGTGGGCCTCATCCAATCAGTTGAAGGCTTTATTAGAAAAACACTAACCTCCCCAGAAGAAGGAGGCCTTCTGCCAGCAGAGTGCCTTTGGACTTGAACCACAACTTTTCCCTAGATCTCCAACCTGCCAACCCACCCTGCAGATTTTGGACTTGGTAAGCCTCCACAATATTGTGAGTCAGTTCCTTAAAATAAATCTCTCCATAGATAGATAGACAGACAGGTGGATAGGTAGATAGATACGTGTGCACCTGCGTGTGCATGCACACACACACACACACACACACACACACACACACACACATCCTGTTAGCTCTTGTTCTCTGGAGAACTCTGACTAATACAAGGACCTAGTCCCCTCTAGGTTCTAGGAACTGTTCCCTACACGGGAACATGTTTCCTACACGTTTCCTGAGACAGGCTGAAAACGCTGACTGCTTACAGTCTCTGCTATCTGCACTGTCTCTTGTGGTATCCCTATTTCCACACTTTTGTAAACAGTCCCTATGTAATAAACCCTTCTTGAATTATCCTATTTCAAATGTGTCATCTATTTCCTGTTGGGATACAAACAGGTATAATGCACCCTAAATTCAACGAGTGGAAAAGTCAACTTGCCTTCTTTCCTTCTAAGCCAGCTGCTCCTGTCATGCCCCCTCTTGTGATTAACAGCTTCCTCCCAGGCACCCAGACTTGTAAGCTCAGTATCACTTTCTGACTTCTTGGAATTGTTGGTTCAACTTTCTCTACAATTCTGGAAGCTCCTTAGCAAAGGACAGGTCTTTTTGTGTTTTTGCATCTGCTGAGTCTAACATAGCATGTACCAGGCACCTTCCAAGTGTCCCCAAATTACGTGCTAAAAAATGAATAAATGAACATCCTATGAAACCTTATAGATTACATATGCCTTTCACATACATTGCTTCCAGGCTCCAAATCTCAACTTCCTTCTGGAACCCTTTTCTCCAGTAAGCAAAGATTCTCCATTAACATGTTGGGTGTTGGTTCTTCTTCCACAATAATATTTGTATCCATCACTACTCCATTCCCATTTCCACAACTCTGCTTCATGATTCTATTATTTGTGACCTAGCTAATTGTACTAAACTTTTCAATTGTTTCCTTGCCTCCAATCTCCCTTTCCACGTTGCATCTTAAATCTCTGATCACGGCTTTCTCCAGTGTGATGGCATCCTATCAGGCAACTAACATGACCCAAACTTCTTAGTTCTTACGTGAGAGATTCTTCACAAGCTGGTCCCACGCTAATTCTCATATCAATTTTACCACTTCTTTAAGTTAACTTTCCACTCCAGGTGCTGTTTATCTGTACCTTGAACACATTCTGAATATCTCCAGCTCTGTGTCATACTGTCCCTTTTGCTTGAAACCATTTGCTACTCATTTTCATAGGTATCTGCTAAAACCTAGCTCCTATCCTGTTCCTGCCACTGTGCCAACCTACACTGATCTTTCATTTCCTCAAACACTTTCAGTTGCTATTGCCTACACCTCACATTTGGAATCTACCAATTTCATAGGACCCAGCGATACCACTCCTGGCCATATATCCAGAGAAACCCATTCTTCAAAAAGATACATGCACCCCAATGTTCACTGCAGCACTATTTACAATAGCCAGGACATGGAAGCAACCTGTGTCCATCGACAGAGGAATGGATAAAGAAGATGTAAAAATTTAGGTCCATAAATACAGTGGAATACTACTCAGCCATTAAAAAAGAATGAAATAATGCCATTTGCAGCAACAGGGATGGACCTAGAGATTATCACACTAAGTGAAGTCAGTCGGACAGAGAAAGACAGATATCGTATGATATCACTTATATGTGGAATCTGAAAACAAAAATGATACAAATGAACTTAGTTACAAAACAGAAACAGACTCACAGAATTTGAAAACAAACTTATGGTTACCAAAGGGGAAAGTAGAGGGGAGGGAAAAATAAGGAGTTTGGGATTAACGTAAACACACTACTATATATAAAATAGGTAATCAACAAGGACTTACTGTAGAGCACAGGGAACTCTACTCAATATTCTGTAATAACCTATATGGGGAAAGAATCTGAAAAAGAATGGATATATGTATATGTATAACTGAACCACTTTCCTGTACACCTGAAACCAATACAACACTGTAAATCAATTATACTGCAATAAAAATTAAAAAAAAATAAAGTATATATGTCTCATCTCTCCAATTAGGCTGTAGGTAACCAAAGGGCCCCCCAAATGGTGCTCCACTTTCTTGTACCCACCAAACCTCAAGCACAGTCACTGTCATAGTGCAGTAATGGCACTCAACACATCCTTCTTCGATGCGTTTACTCGTTGCTGGTGAAAAGGTATGCCTCTAAAGAAACTATACCATGCTCCTACTTTGAGGCAATCATAATACGTAGAGAAAAGGGGTCCTATCTGCCCAGGTTTTACAGAAATTAGCTATATGTAGCTAATATTATTGTTTTGAAAAGAGCAACTCCACTGTATGCTTTGACTCTTGGTTTTCACACTTCTGTTGTTTAAAGAAATTTTTCAAGATGTGCTCCCAGAGAATATAACTCAAAAGATGTAAATGTGGCCCAGGAATTTCCATATTAATGAGCACTTTTAGCTGTTCAAAATGCTGGTGGTTTTGTATTTGACCCTCACTTTGACAAACACTAGGATAATGTACAAAAGAAAAATAAAGCACAGAAGAGAAACAGAGATTTCATGCTATTGATTGAGCAGTTGTAAAACCACTGTTAAATAGATCCTATTAATAGAAACACTTGTTTAATTATTTTTTTCATTAAAAAAATCCATGTAATACAGTGAATGAAGGTATTTGCCAACTGAAAAAAATGATCCTCCATTTGCCTTATAAATCCCCCCATATAACTGAAGGTATTCTAGCTAATCCTTTACCTCATGAATCACTGAGGGGTACTAGTATGGTTGCTATATGACATAAAACACTCGATGCAATTCAGCTAAAGGGTGGATGTGCTCCTAAATGAAAGAGGCTATGGGTAGCCAGAGAGAGGAGTGTTGATCCATATATATATATATATATATATATATATATATATATATATATATACACAAAGCTAGGCAAAATTCAGACAATTATCCTTTAAAAAATTTAGAATATTCCATCTCTCCTTTCAGTGTGCTTTCAGTTAGGGAGGCTTTCACTGGAACCTATTTGAGGCAAGTGCTGAGTATATTTGCTACCATTGTGTTCTTTGATCTCAGTATGCTGGATGCAGCTGTAGAAACAGGTAATGTGGGCAAGTACGAAGAAAACACACTGCTGCCTGCAGATAATATTTTTCTGGGCTGTGAAGGGAAATCCAAGATCAGTACCAATTTTGCTCCATTTAATTTTAAGAACATGAATAGAAACACACACTTCAATCTTCAGAATGGAAGTTTCACCTTTTGAACTCACTTTGAATTATGAGGTAAGAAAATTCATGGTGCTGTATTCATTCATTTGCTCGTTCAAAAAATACCACTGAGATTTTGTGCCAGACACATAAATAAGGGGCCACCTATTCTCACAGTAGCATCCAGGTGTCCTATTCACGCCTCTGAAGAACTGAGCTTCTCTAGTCTCTGTTTCCACAACAACCCCTATTACCTCATTTCCAGATTAACTCTACCACTTGCTCATCTGTATACCTTCAGTATTGGGGATCTCGATCCACCTTATATTCAATCAACAAAACAATCAAATATAATTTAGATCATTAGCTACTGGTTTAATAACACAAGGTACCTCAATGATTATCAATCATTCAATTAATCCATCATCAGCTAAAGTTACTGCGAACCTACTGCTGTTCTAGGCACTTATCTAGGGATGGGGGGGAGAGGGAATACCGAACAAATACAACATTGGCCTTTAGCTCTTAAAGACTGTGGGGATAATGCCCCCCAAAGATGTCCATGCCCTAATCCCTGGAATCTGTAAATTTATCAAAAGGGATTTTGCAGATGCAATTAAGGTTACAGACTTTAAAATAGGGAGATTATCCTGGATTATAAGGATGAGGCTAATCTAATCCCATGAGCCTTTAACAGAGAATTTCTCTGGTTCGAAGCAGAGACATGAGGCAGGAGGAGAAGTCGGAGAGCTTCCAACTGAAAGAAGGGTTCAATGCACTATTTCTAGCTCTGAGACATAGGGGTCCGCGTACTAGGACTGGAAGGAGGCCTCTAGGAGTTAAGGGTAGCCCCCAGTTGAGACAAAATGAGGCCCTCAGTCCTACAACCACAAGGAACCCTATCCTGCCAACAACCTGAATGAACTTGGAAGCAGAGTCTTCCCAGAACCTCCCAATCAGATCCCAGCTGACCAACTCCTTGATCTGGACCTCATGAGATCAGGAGCAGAGAGACCAGTCAAGGCAACTCAGACTTCCGACCTATGGAACCTACAGGAATATACCTATTACTATAATCTGCTAAATTTACATAATTTTTTATGGCAACAACAAAAAACTAATATAAAGAACCTATGAATGATCTATACGCAGGGCAGTGCTACTCTGTAAAGCAACACATTCCATAATTAAGTAGAGTCTGGTGAGATGCAGTCTGGTGAGAACCACTGTAACAGTTCTGTAAATTCTGGAAGGATTTGGAGGAGAAAGAAGTCAGTGCGACTTGTAGAAGTCACGGAAGGTTTTGTGCAGGAAACAGAACTCGAATTGGTTGAATAAAGAAAAGTGCTAGATAAAGAAGAAGGGGGCATTTCAAAAAAGTGAAACCACATGGCAGGGGCAGGAGCAAGCAAGTTGGGATGACTGAAAAGAACAGCTCAACTGGACGGGCAAACATCGGTCAGCATGGATCGTAAGGCTCATGAATTAAACAGTGGTTTAACTATTCACAGGGGTCACCCTAGGCCAGAGTTGGGATGGGAAGCAAAGGAAAGAGAAACTGTGCGGGCACGTGATGGGGGTAACTGAGCCCCATTCCCCATCCTTTCTTCAGTCAGAGCATTTCCATGTTAATAGGTTTTACAGCAACCATACTCCAACAAAAATTAATTTAAAAAGAAATAGGTTTCACATATTGGATTTCTGGGTAGGACTGCATTTGAAAAAAGATTCCATGGCTGTGTTAGTTTGCCAGGGCTGCAGTAACAGAGGACCACAACATGGGTGATGCAGCACAACAGAAATTTATCCTCTCACAGTTCTGGAGGGCAGAGTCTGAAATCGAGGTGTCAACAGGGCCATGATCCTTCTCCAGGTGCTAGGGAAGGACCTGTCCTAGGCCTCTCTTCTAGCTTCTGGTAGTTCTCTAGCTTGTAGTGGTGTAAGTCCAATCTTCACATGACGTTCTCCCTACGTGCATGTCTATGTCCAAATCTCCCTTTTTTATAAAGACTCCAGTCATTGAACTTGGGGTTCACCCTACTGCTTTAGGATCTTAACGAATTACATATTCAATGACTCTATTTTCTTTCTTTTTATTTATTTATTTAACTTATTTATTTTTGGCTGTGTTGGGTCTTTGTTGCTGCGCGTGGGCTTTCTCTAGTTGTGGCGAATGGGGGCTACTCTTCGTTGCGGTGTGCGGGCTTCTCATTGCTGTGGCTTCTCTTGTTGCGGAGCATGGGCTCTAGGTGCGCGGGCTTCAGCAGTTGTGGCACGTGGGCTCAGTAGTTGTGGCTCGTGGGCTCTAGAGTGCAGGCTCAGTAATTGTGGCGCACGGGCTTAGTTGCTCCGTGGCATGTGGGATCTTCCTGGACCAGGGCTCAAACCCGTGTCCCCTGCACTGGCAGGTGGATTCCCAACCACTGCACCACCAGGGAAGCCCCTCAATGACTCTATTTTCAAATAAAGTCATGTTCTAACCTGGGGGTTGGGTTTAGAACTTCAAAATATGAATTTTGGAGGGAGGGGGCACAGTTCAACCCATTACAATGGCTTAAATAAGCTTTGAGAACTATATGTATCAAATAACAACTCTGACCAGCACTGAACTTCCTCCAACCAATAACTTACTTTCCAATGTGTCCAGATTGGACTGTTTAGGCATGCAATTTACTCATCCTTCCTCCTACTTACTACCTCCTTGCTTGCTTAAAACTTTCTATATACAGTTCCAAGGCTGAGTCCCAGAGTTTTCTCCTCAGGAAAATTCCATCTGATAATCTATTTCTAGGAAGGCTATTGTTTTACATATTATATTAGTAATAAACTCTCTTATGCTTGTGGATAAACTGCTTAATAACCACTGCATTGACATCCTCTGTGAGACTGGAGTCAAGACCCATGACTCAACCTTCTTGCACCTAAAGCCGTGTTCTACGCTCAGCATGAACCCTATATGTGCTCACTGAAAACTGGTCTACCTAAAAATATATCCAAACACTACACATCTAAAAACAGTGACTTCACAGCTAAATGTAGACTTTGTCCCATAGAAATACACTTCTGGCCCATTTGTAATGCAAGCATATGGGTCCTTCAGCGTGCCAACCACTTTGGCAAATACTACCTAGTATCCGAGTGCACACATGTACACACTGCATTTGCAACACTACTGTTGACGCTCTTAGACTCAGCCTTCCAACCAAAGCTGGAAAAGCGCCACCTAGCGCTCCGACGTCAGCATTACATGTCAGCACACTACTGAGCAAAGCACAGCGGTCTCTGGCAACTAGCATATTCTTCAGGTGAAAATATAAAGACAGAATCCCATTATAAGATTAAGTCTTAGAAGCTCTCAAGTGAGATTCAAGTTTAGAAAAGTAACTGCACCCCCAAAGCTCAGGCTTTCTGAGAAAGATTTACTTTTTTTTTTCATGCCAGCAGGAAACTAGGGAGCCCCAGAACTATGCACAAGGGCATCTTCTTCTACAAGCACCAAGGACCTACAGCTAGGGTGAAAAGTACAAATCCGTCTTAATTTCCTGGAAAACCCTTGAAATGTAGGTTCAGATTCAAGGGGTTTCACACGATTCCCCCCCACCCCCGGCCCCCAAGGCATGATTTGGATGAGATTTGCACTGGCTCCTTCTTGTACTTACTTTGTGCCCTCTTGCAGAGTTCATATACAGAACCTATAACTAGGCGTCCACCACTTTTGAAAGCATATGTTCTTCACAACCATACCACTAACCTCAGAAAAGTTGCTCTACATAAATAGACAAAAGGCCAAGAAGAAACATTTTTTTAAAGTTTTAGATAATTTCTATCACAGCCAAGGAGTAGGGTTAGCAGAGACTTTATTTTTTGTAAGAAGTCATCTAATTACTGCATTTAAAATTCACATAAAGCACTGTGCTAAAGATTAAAGATCTGCATGGAAAAATATTTTGAATTAAAAAAGGACTGCACCCACATTTACAAGAGTTATAGCATTTTAAGTTGAAAAGGGATTGCTCTATGGAAAGTAGAAGTATAAATACAATACTTCAGGGCTTCCCTGGTGGTGCAGTGGTTGAGAGTCTGCCTGCCGATGCAGGGGACACGGGTTCGTGCCCCGGTCCGCGAAGATCCCACATGCCGCGGAGTGGCTGGGCCCGTGAGCCATGGCCGCTGAGCCTGCGCGTCCGAAGCCTGTGCTCTGCAATGGGAGGGGCCCCAATAGTGAGAGGCCCGCGTACCGCAAAAAAAAAAAAAAAAACAAAAACAAAAAACTTCACGCCAAAAAGGAGTACAATGCTTATTTATCCCTGTAAATATAGTGTTACTGTGAGAGGAAAAAAACCAAAGTGATCTACAGAAGCCTTAAATCCTTTCCTGAACACCCTCAGGACTGTGACTTATTACTCTAATCAAACCTCCACACTGGATGCCCCAGTTTTACTCTTAAGGAAATGATGAGGTTCCAGGGCAGGCCACCCCAGAATGTGCTGCTTTCTTCAAGCTGAAGAAAATCAAGGCCCAAGAGACCCAAGAATAGAGTTTACTTCTCCCTTAACTGCGTAAAGGAATGTAGATAGGGGGCCTGTACCAGGAAGAGAGCTATTACCAGAGATAACTTCTTACATCAGAAAGACTTATCTGCACGACATGGAAAATATTTGTTTACCAAACATTTTCTTTTCCCATCTTCCTGGAATCCTCTTTCCTCCCCTTTGAAGTCTCAGACCCCTAATCCCTTCTGCTTAGCTCAGGATGGCAAAGAAACCTCATTGCCTGACATTTAAGCGTTTCACGTCTTTGTGGGACTCTCATACATATGAAATTGACTTTCTTTTTCTCATGTTAATCTGTCTTATGTCAATTTAATTGTTAGACCAGCCAAAGAACCTAGAAGGAAAGAAGGGGAACGTTTTCTTCCCTGACAGAAACGTTGACTTGGGACTTCCCCGGTGGCGCAGTGGTTAAGAATCTGCCTGCCAACGCAGGGGGCACGGGTTTGTGCCCTGGTCTGGGAAGATCCCACATGTTGCGGAGCAACTAAGCCCGTGCGCCATGACTACTGAGCCTGTGCTCTAGAGCCCACGAGCCACAGCTACTGAAGCCTGCGCCCCTAGAGCCCGTGCTCCGCAACAAGAGAAGCCACTGCAGTGAGAAGCCCACACGCCGGGCGCAATGAAGAGTAGCCCCCGCTCACCCCAACTAGAGAAAGCCCGCGTGCAGCAACGAAGACCCAAAGTAGCCAAAAGTAAATAAATAAATACATTTATTAAAAAAAAAGGAAACATTGACTTGACTTCCTTGATGCAATACTTTTTTTTTTTAATTTAGGAAATATTCAAGTCTTTATGCCTTCACAAATATATAGTCCTTTAAGAAGACAGGCTAGGAAACTGAGAGCTTTCAAAGCCACTTGTGACTCCTCTTAAATTACTTTCTGCCATTAAAATAACTGTGTTTGTAATCCTAGTGTTTTTCAAGAGTAGGGTCCCCCAAACAGTCATATGTTACTGTTTGCCACATAAGAAAATGAATTATTGTGAAGGATCAGTGACATAAAGATGGCACTAGAGGACCAGGGTGGTGTTTTCAGTTCCATAAAAGGAAAGTATAGAAGAGAACTGCCCAAGGAAACTCAGGTATTATGCTACATCTCAATGGAGGCAAAAAATGTTCTACCTTTATATGTTTGAAAAAGACGATTAAATTTCAAGACATGTAAAAGCAAGAAAGAAAACACCTCCAACACTTTGAAAACCTCAGGGGGAATTAAAGGGCTATCACTCCAGATGACCACATCCTAGCATGCTGGCTGTCCTGCTTCTGCCCGTGTGATTGGTCCTAAAGGCCGCACATACACTGCTGTTTTCAGATCATAGTTGTTTCTTGTGCTTTAACTTAATCGCCTCTATTTGTAGAGGTACAAGGGCACTGAGCTCAAGTCCTCATTTATCAGCTGCTCAGAAAAGCCTGATGTCATGGGAATCCAAGTATTCTTGGGTTCCTGAGCTGAAACAGACAGTAACAGAGGCCCATAGGAAAACGGGGACAAATATTTCACTTGCCAAAAGTTCTGACATCTTGAAAAACCTTACTATCATGTCTCCTTACCACTGGCAGTTACTGGTCAACACTCAGGCCAGCTTTGTATTTTTTGCTGGAGTAAAACTTCAGAATAAAAATCATTTGGGGGCTTCCCTGGTGGCGCAGTGGTTGGGAGTCCACCTGCCGATGCAGGGGACACGGGTTCGTGCCCCGGTCCGGGAGGATCCCACATGCCGCGGAGCGGCTGGGCCCGTGAGCCATGGCCGCTGAGCCTGCGCGCCTGGAGCCTGTGCTCCGCAACGGGAGAGGCCACGGCAGTGAGAGGCCCACGTACCACAAAAAAAAAAAAAAAAAAAAAAAAAAAAAAAAAAAAATCATTTGGCACTGAAACTCTAGAATGCATAGCTTCTGCCCGAGGAATTTTATAATTCAGAGAGGCTGAGATATTTACCCATGTATTCTTGAAAAGGTTTAGTGAGCAGGAGAGTTAAATTTTGTTGTTGTTGTTTATTTATTTAAACATTTTTCATTTCCTATTGACCTCTATTCTCATTTCAAAGGCATTTTTATTTCTATTTCTCAGTTGCCTTAACATCTTAACTTTTACTTTCTCTGTCAAGCAGTAATTGCATTAGATGAATTCCAAAATTCAAAGAATGCTGTTATTTGGAAGCAGCATTTTAAACTGGGTAAGAATCTTTTCTTGTGTATCTAGACTGAATAATTTATCTGTTTTTTAAGTTTAGCTTCTCAAAACTTCAGCATCTTAAATATGGACATATCTCAACTGAACAAAACAAGCATCAAGTGAATACCTACCTTAAGCACAGCAATTGCCTAAGAAAACAGACAACCTAACAGAAGTTAGGCATGGCAAACAATGAGCGAACAACTCCAAGCCCTCAGGCGAGAACTCAATCTCTAATGGCTCATTGTGTACAGGGCCATGCTATGGGAATGCAAAGCATGGAGAAGCTCCCCATGGAGGCAGGTAAACCTTTTTTTCATGATGGATAAATTAATCCCTTTCAACAATCTATGGCGGCCCATCCACAGAAACAGCTATCGTGCCAAATGGTGTAAAAAGTTCGTCAGCCGAACTGCTGCTTTGTTTCCATTATCAAAGACAGTCGGCCCTCCACCCCTGCGGGTTCTATTCAACCAAGTGAGGTTCCTGTACTATGTTTATGACCCTCTGTGGTTGAACTCGTGGATCCTGAGGGCTGACTCTGGGACTTGAGCATCCACGGATTTTGGTACCACAGCGGGTCCCAGAACCAACCCCCTGCAGATACTGAGGGATGACAGCATAGCTCACGTCCACAGGAGGAGGGAGGCCAGTAGAAGGTAAAAACCTGGGCTCTGGCTCAAAAGCTGAGCTTGAATCCAGGTTCTGCCTGCATCTAGCCGTGCGACTTGGTGAGGTTGTTTAATCCTGGGTATCTATTTGCCTCCTTTTCTTTGTCTCTGCTGAAGATTCAATAAAATAATACCAGGGCACTAAGCAAATCTAATTTATGATTATGTATTCCTGTTGTTATACCTTATAACACAAGTGTATAAACGCAGAGTGGAGGTTTTGCTAATTGTTTGGTATGACTCTGCTCTGCGACTTGTTTATTACCATCCCCACTGCACCTCAAGTACCCATTCCTGGAAGTTCTCCCATGTGGCTTACAGACTTCCAGCCTATTTAAACAACCACACTCAGGTCTGGCTTGCCCAAATTCCTAACCCCCTGCCCTCCAGTCTCCTTGGAATCCCTTCTTTCCATGAATCTGCCCAAATCAAAACTTATAGCATGTGGGTTAGTACGTCAGGGTAGCCCTAAAAACTGGAAATAACTTGTGTTAGAAGACAACTGTGGGGAAAACATCTTAACGTGAAGCAATAAGCTGCGTTTGGATGCCTAAAGCTATTCCTGCTCTGAGGTTTATTAGCCCATCTGTATGAACATGCCCCGATGTGTGGTGTTAAGAGGTTTGAAAAGAGACTGGATAATACTAAGTGTTGACAAAGTCATAGAGCCCTGGTTGTCCAAGGAGGAGGTTTTGCCTTGCTCCCCTCCTTCGACTGATATCTAGATTTGTCTGGAGACATTTTTGGTTGGGGGAATGATGCTACTGGCATCTAGTAGGTAGAAACAGGAATACTGCTAAACATCCTACAGTCCACAGGCAGCCCCCACTCAGCCCCAACAGAGAATTATTGGCCCCAAACGTCAATAGCACTGAGAGTGATAAACTCTGATGCAGAGTAGATGTAACTCTCCTACACTGCTGGCGGGACTGCAAACTGCACCCCTGCTTGGAAAACAAGTCAGCATTCTATGGTATTGTTCAAGGTGCTCATAGCCTGTGACCCAGAGATTCTACTAGGGTGTACCTTCAAGAAACTCTTGAAAGAGTCATGTTCACTGTTATTTGTAGAAGCTGCCCAAAATTCTATTAGTAGTAGAATGGATACCTTGTGGTACATCCATGTGAAGGAGAAATGCCACCTGCCATATCGGTAAACAAAGGATGTTGCAGTCATTAAGCCATCACATTACAGCCACCCGATGGTGAGTCCTGAGGGAACTCAGGATGGAAACAGGATGCCCGCCATCTAGCGGTCAGTCACTGCAGCCACCCCCAGTGATATGCCCTGGGGAGACTCAGGATGAGAAAACCCAGGATACCAGCCCCAGAGAGCTGAGGTGCCCATCAAAGGAATGATTTCAGTGAGCCCACACTCTTGTCTCTTTCCATACACTGAAAAGCGCTAACCTCATTAACTTAAGATAAGTTAATTAAGTTAATTTTCTTTAATTAACAGGAATCTTTTGATTACTTTGCTGCAAAAACTGCTATATATCCTGGCTTCCCTCCTTGCCTCTTCAGAGCAGTCCGTCAGAGTGATCTGAAAGTCCTGTCTCCCAGGCTTGAAGACCTCAGTGTCTACTGAATAAAACATAACTCTCAACTTTTAGGTTGTGCATTTTTTTTAGTCGACATCCATGCAACATTAAACTACCTAGCCGTGAAAATGAATGGACTACAGTTACATGCCTTGGGAGAGAAAGAGAGAGAAGCGAACTGACTTTCTCAGCAGAAGGGAACTACAGAAAAAAGAGCTGGGGAGAGAGAATGGGCAGAGGGTCCAGGGCAGACAACAGAGACATTGGCTTCTGGTGGGTCTAAAGCCCTGGTGTGTGAAACAAAGATGCCTCTCTGGTGTCACCAAGATCCAGGGGTCATGCCTTTATGATCACCTGCCATCCCTGGCACCGAATGCCACTCTCCCCAGTCACCTTCTAATGCTTAATTAGCTCCTTAGGTACCTTGGTGCCCAAAGAGGCAGAGCCCTGGTAAGCCTTTTGTTCTTATGAAGGCAAGATCGTCCACTACAAAAATGACTAAACTGGGCTCTGATTTAGCCATTCTCTTTTCAGTTTAGTTTATGTAAAAAGTTATATTATTTCTTTGTTAATTCCATTAACTCATCAGGCAACAGATGTTCAAATGCCTACTCTATGCTGGATGCTGTGTTTGGTGCTGTATAAACTGTGGGGATGAAAGAGACGTGGTCTCTGCTGCCCACAGATGCCAGACTAACTGAGGATCATGCTCTGGCAGTAGCAAGTGGGGTACCATGGTGGAAGGAATGGGGTGGGAGGCATCAGGGGAGGACTGTCTGAGGAGGCAGCGTTTACAGACCTTCTACTGAAGGATGGAAAAGAGCCAGCTTTGCAAAGAACAGGGAGAGGAACATTCCAGAGAGAAGGAACTCCGAAGTTTGGGAAGATAAGAAAACATTAAAACTGTTACTTTACTGCAAGGTAACTTCATGGAAGTCATTTTACCTGGTTCATACTTTACCGAGATGTAATCGTAATTTACATTCAATTTAGTGTCTCGTGTAACATTGTGTCATGAATAATTTTTTCATGTTGCCACACAGCCTTCTTAAAATTTAAATGGCTGCATGATACATCACAGATTGGCTATGCCATCTTTTACCTGAACGCTGTCTTGGTTTCTAAGTCCTTTACATTACTTATAATTTGTTCCCCTTCTGAAGAGGGCTGAAATATAGGGTTTTTGTTTTTACATCATTTTTCCCTATGTCTTTTGTATTATTGCCCTAGGCTACTCTCCCCTATCTTAAATTTAAACACAGATACACATACTAGGATAATGATGAATGTTTCGTTCCTGATTCATCTTAATCACTTTTATATTTCAAGTCCTCAAGTTTAGAGGATAGCTCACATTATCCAAGCTATGTCTATCGTTTGAGTATAGTTCTGAATTCTCTTTAAAATTCATCACATACATGAACTGAACTACAGCTAACAGAAAGACTTTAAAACCTGAAATCTGGTTTCAGGAGGCTGACATTTCTCCAGCTTATGATTTAAAATACATTTTCCCTTTATGTAGTCTCTGGCAGTCAACCTTACATATTGCCCCTCTGAGATGGTTTACAATCAGCAGGCCACATTATATATAACAAGATTACCTGGAATTGTCTCTGAATTAAGGACCACTAACCTGAATCATGAGCAAATTCAAAATTTCAGTTCAAATGCTTTCCTGTGGCTCCAACCCCTTTGGGGTCTTGAGGTTAACAGCTTGTGGTCTGTAGAGAAATCTCCCCCCCCACCCCAAACACTGGTCTCATTACAGAAATCCACTTACATAAAAGCAATAGAGTTGGCATGTGATAAAATTTAAGTCCTCCTGTGGTGATACAAATTTCAAGGGGCAATACTCAGTATTGGGATGACAGGTGATAACCTGAAAAAAACTATCACCTGGCCTGCTTGGCCCAATGATCTGAAAGTCACTGAGACGTGGAAGGCAGCACAAGGATTGAGCTATCATTGAGAGATCTAAGATAAATCATTGGAATGCATCATATCTGTTGCCATCATTAAGAACAACCCCAGTGTGGATAATTTCTGAATGGCATGGTGAATGACGCAACCATGATCAGAGCTTATATTTGCAGAGTTCTTCAGAGTACGTAACTCATATTCATATATCTGACCCTCCCACCCTGAAGGGTTTGTAGGACAGAAAGCCCTGTTATTTTATAGATGAGAAAATGATTCCTTTGCAGTTAAGAGATCTGCCTGAAGTAGTATATAGTGAAGTAAAGCAAGGAACTCTGATACCCTGATGCCAAATCAACAGTTCTGCACCATATGATACGCAGGATCAAAGCACACTGAACAGGAATTCATTTCTAGTTCAAGCTTTGGCATGAACTAGCCATTTTACCTTGGGCAACTCGAGTAACATTGGGCCTTAGTGTCTTTACGTGTAATAGGATAACGTTTGATCACATGACCTCTAAAGGTTGAAAATTCAATTTTCTATGAAAGAATTTTCTTTTTATTTACATGAGAAAAGTGTCTCCCCAATACACATTCTTGCTCTCTACCTGCTCACCAGTTACACCCCTGCCCATGACAAGTTTATATAAATATGATCTGATTCAATGTCAGCTTCAATGTCATAAGAGTAAGAAGAATAGTAATAACAGTATAAATAGCTAATTTTAATCGTGTGCTTGCTCTGCGCAAGGCACTATTTTAAGTATTTTATACGACAAGTCATTTCATCCTCATCATGGCCTTAGAACTAGGTAACATTACTATTTCCACTCTACGATTAGGAAACTCAGACCTAGAAGAGGTAAAGTGATGTTTTCAAGGTCGCAAAGCTGGAGTCAAGATTCATAGTCAGACAGCATGGTTCCAGAGCCCATGCACTCAACAACCACTCTGTGAAGCCACAGTCCTTGACTTAATATTTTGTCAAACTAGTCTTCAAGAGTGAACTTCAACTGATATAAATTTCTTGACCACAGATCTTGCTTGAATCTACCTTTTCTAGAAAATACCATATTCCCATGGTATATGGAATCCCCAGCAAGAGTCCCCAACAAGGTTTACCCTAATGGGTTGCTTCCTATACATTCTTGACAGAGATGTTGTACCATTTGGGGGGACTCTTCCATTACAGGGACTTCCCAAACCAAAGGGGTTGTTTGAGCAATGGCTCAATGGAGGAGATCCACGGCAGTGTGGAGCCCTCAGACCGGGTCCTCCCCCTTGCCTGGTTCCCTTCCTCTGCTTCCCCTGCTGGACCTTCTGGAGAACGCACTTCCTCCTTTGAGTCAGTCGAGAATCACCGAGTTCAGTTTGCCCTAACTTCATTCTCTCCTAGGAGGGACTTTGAGACTCAACCCTACGACCCCAAAACAGCTTCCTCTTCTTTCACTCCAGGAAGAAAAAAACCAAGATATTAATACAATATACATATTTTTATTATCTATGTTTAATATTCACTAAGAGAATTTTTCTTGCACTTTTGTACGGTCACACTTACTCTTTATGTGAATGGTGCAACTTTCTTTCATAGCAAGGAGACCAAGACTACTCCTCAAAGAGTAGACTGGTTCCTCAATGTGTGGTCCAAGAGTTTACCCAGCCCCTGTACTTCTTTCTTGCACCATGGACAGTACCCCCATCTTCTAAACACAGCCCCTCTCTAAAGCTGCCCCTCTCTCCCAGCAACCCTGACGTTAAGGGGCCACATTAGTCAATCTCTCCATTCTTTTTCAATATCCTTGTTACGTTGTAGAATCCAGCCCTGGACCCAGCATCCTAGCATAAGGATAACTACATAAGAAAACTATACCAGCCCTTGACATTAGCAACAGATGCATACAATAAACGTCATAAAGGTGGGGCAAAAAGACTTCTGAACAATTCTCAGCCATCTTGTCCAACTACCCTGACCTTGAAATGCCAAAGTTCACTGCAATAAAGAGCGACAGATCAAACGCTCTGGCTGCTGTTCTGTTTCTAGAATCCCACCACCACCCTGATCTTGAAACCTCCAACGAGATGTGTGACAGTAAATCTCACTCACACTAATCAAGATGGAAATCTTTTCATTCCCAATTAGGTCCAATTGTGCAGATAAAGCGGCGCATCTGTTTGCCTTTCAAGAAGCTCTCCCAGGGGGCTGGGGAGCTTTACTGACATAACAACTACATGGTTTGTCATCTATCTCTTCCTCTCAAAGAGCGATTCTGCCATCTTTTATCAGCGGTTACACACAGCTTCCCTTTTGTGACAGTATTAACGCAGGACTGCTGCTATAAGTATCCAGCCTCTGCTTGCCACTTGCAAGGACGTCTGATGAGAGTTTATCAGGACTGCTGAGCCCAGCGCTTTTATGTTAAATTGGTTCCCACTTACAGTTGTTAGTGTGTGTGTGGGAAGCCCACACCTGCACGTACATCCGGCCAGCTCCCCACGAGTGCTACCTAGAGCAGTGGATATCGTCTGTTTCCAGTTAGAAAATAGGATGGCTTTTGTGCAGTTCAAAAACGAACGCTGGGCTTCCCTGGTGGCGCAGTGGTTAAGAATCCTCCTGCCAATGCAGGGGACACGGGTTCGAGCCCTGATCCAGGAAGATCCCACATGCCACGGAGCAGCTAAGCCCGTGCGCCACAACTACTGAGGCTGCGCTCTAGAGCCTGCAAGCCACAACTACTGAGCCCATGCACCACAACTACTGAAGCCCACGTGCCCCTAGAGCCCATGCTCTGCAACGAGAAGCCACCACAATGAGAAGCCCGCACACTGCAACAAAGAGTAGCCCCCGCTCACTGCAACTAGAGAGAGCCCGCACACAGCAACGAAGACCCAACGCAGCCAAAAATAAAATAAATTTAAAAATATACATATATTTATAAAAATAGAAACAAAAAACAAGAACAAATGCTATGAAATAGACCTGGCAGAGCTCAGAGGTAACAGCAAATATCTAATGTTGCTGCAAGAGGAAGAAATTAAGGGGTTACCAGGCATAAGGCATCACTGTGCATCTTAGGTTTGCTTGCAAAGCAATAAACAAGCCCATCGATGCAAAAAATGCACTATATTCCCAATGTACAGTAGAAAGAAACTGCAATAACCAGACACTGACTTTCAGAACGTGTTTCCCCTTGGATGACTTCTTTTTAAATAATTTTAGTCAGGGCGTATGATAGTCTAAATAAATCTTAGCGGTTCATGCAAAAGCAATTCTCTTCAAAATGGCTGGAAAGACAGGCATGTCAAAGGCGAAAATACTGGGGGAAATGTATAATTTCATTGCCTCTGGGGACTTCTTGTAAAAATGGAAAGCATATAGTTGGGAACTTGGGCTTTGAGGTCAGAGAGAGTTCAAAAACCACCTTTGCAACTTCCTAGCTGTGGGACTTGGGCAAGCTATTTAACTTCTGTGAGCTAGTAGAGAGCAGTATTAATAATAATAGTAGTCACCTCCATGGATTGTTGTAAAGAGCTTGTACAGAGCCTGTGCAGAAAAAATGTCCCACAAATATTAGTCCTTGTCACCATTATCCAGTGTATACTGTGGTTGCTGTCACTGTGAGTTCTCAAATAACTCTGCAATGCTTATAACAAGGGATTCTGCTCAGTGGTATCAACCCTACTGTCATGACTTTGTTATTCAACTCTATTCATATTGTTGTAATAGGTGGGGAAAACAGAGAAGGAATAGCTAATGTCTGACTCTACTGAGAAACTCCATCCACGTCCTGGCAATGATGGGAACGTGCACAGCCTATTTTACAGAGGCTTTTGACAAGACTCCATCAGGGCCACGGAGCCATGGATGAATCACCTGCAGCCACTTGTATTCTTCTTTTCTAAACTTCCTTTCTGTATTGTCTTTTTTGAGGTCTCACTTTATATATGTTTTCTTGTGGGCCCTGAGCCACTTCTCAACATAGGAATAACCTCTCTCCGGTTCTCTTCAAACCATAACCATCCGAATAGCACTGCCATGTTCGTTCCACCGCTACTCACAACATCCAAGATACGGAAACAACTTAAATGTCCACCTACAGATAAAGAGATACAGAAAATGTGGTGTTCACACACAATGGAATAGTATTTAGCCTTAAAAAAAAGAAGGAACTACAATATGGGATGAACCTTGAGGACATTACGACTAAGTGAAATGCCAGTCACAGAAAGACAAATAATGCATGATTCCACTTATATGAGGCAAACAGCATGGTGGTTGCCAGGGGCTACGGGGGTGGGGGCAGGGGAAGGTGGTGGGAATAGGGATTTGCTAATCAACCAGCAAAACGTTTCAGTTAAACAAGACAAATAAGTTCCAGAGATCTGCACAACACTGTCTATAGTCAACAGCTGTGGACTGTCATTTAAAATTTCATTAAGAAGGTAGATCTCATGTTAAGTATTCTTAGCAAAATTAAATTAAAAATGAAACGATGCAACCATCTCCTAGTTTAGTCACTCAGATGACAAGCTTCCTAAGGCTAATAAAATAATCTAGTATACATAGTTAAATGGCTCCTGATACATTAATATATTACCATGCTGGAAATATTTACAATTCTAAGACTCTCTGAAGTAAAATGTAATAATCCAAATACATTAATTTTTCACACTGGAATTTTAGACTCTGGAGCCGGTAGGTAGAGAGAAGTTTCTGGCAGGATGCTTTTGAAGGCCTACCTCAAACTGTGAGACAAAGGCTACAACCTATTTTTCATACTGTGACATCAATCCCACAAAAGAAGAGAGTCGTTTTCATGGAATGATAAGGAAAAGTAAGCTATTATATGCTTAATTAGAGATCCAATCCTTTTAATCCAACAGAGCTGTGATTCCTTAACTGAGTAGAAATGTAGGCTTTGGAGAAAAAGAGTGCAGCTTTTTGATCTTTGTTGTTATCTTTCTTAGTTTATTTTTGCTATTATTGTTTTAATATAAAAACACATTAAGACATAGCTCCTCATTCCAGGGCTGAAAGTATCCTCATGACATCAGCCTCTGGTGCTGGTCTCTGAGCCTGTATTCCTCCCACTCCAAAGGCTAGATCTGGTGCCACGGTGCTCAGAGCACCTGCCCCATGCATTCTATCCAGAACTTGCTGAGAAAAGAACTCAACATGGATTTTTAAATGAATGTGGCTCCCTCTTCTGGTGGAAAGCCTGAATCAATACTAAAATCTGAGAAGCCTCCATCTCTCTCAGCTCCAGAAATATCTGTCAACACAATAGCCCCAACAAGTGAATCAGACAACGTCAGCGCCTCCATAGTTCTTGTACTGTTTTCTGATACTAATGCTAATATGGCGAAGAGAGCCATAACTGAAATATAGTAACAAGGAAGGGAAAAAAGAAGACCTGTTTTGAATAGAGAAAAATGAGACACTAACAAAGGAATTCTCCAAGGGCTGTTTAAAGAAGACATTTGGGGTTAAAATAAATCTTTTTCTTCAAATAATAAGAAATAGTAAGAAACAGTCTTTTGATCCTAGGGGCTCTTAAAGGGGAGCCATACCTATAAAGGTGTAAATGGATGTAGAGATTGAGAGAAGAACTAAATACTGCTTTGAAAAATGACCATTAACAGAACTCTTCTGGGACCAAGTCCATACGTCAATATCCCTATCTGACATCTTGATTCTTCATGAGGTCAAACCTACAGCATTAAAAGCACCTTCCATCACATACTTACAAGGAAGTTTTATGAAGGGAGGCTTTGGCAAAGAGCATTTTGTTCATCAGAGATTGAGACTCGAGCCCCAGTTATGTAATTCTTTATCATTAAGCCAAAAATGTAGGCAACCATAGCGTGCTGTCCATTACCTATGCTTATGTGAATTTCAACAGCAACACAAAATGATGTAACGGTGATGCGCAAACATGCTGCTTCCAAAAGAAATCCTAATTGGCTGAGCACGACAGAGGCCAAGGAATGGTTAAACACAAAGCAGAACAAAACCAAAACCATTACACTCCAAACAGAAGAGCCTGTTTAGATCCCCGCCTTCTGTCTTTGAACACTTCATTGATTGCTAAATTATATTCACTCCTGAATGAGCCCAGTGTTTCTGGATCACAAATCCTGCCACTTGCTGGAGGCTATAGCCCAGATTTATCTTATCTTTATGAAAGCGTTTCAGTGCTGGGAGCAATGCCCTGTGCTTCCATGCAGAAAGTTCAAGTTCAGGAGAGCAGAGGGCTCCGTCCTCCTGCCAGAGGTGACCAGTGAAGACCTGGGTGCTATTGTGTTTGGCCTCTGAGGATGGCTCGCCCGACTCTCAATGAAGATTAGGTAAACTCCCTATTTTGGGAAATAACAGGAGGTAGGACATGGGATATTGCCAAAGACAACTAGGGTAGATGTCCTATTTTTCTGTTCTTTCCTGTTAAAAAAAAAAAAGGGCACGTTGCAACTCTGGGGGGAGCTGGAAGAAAGGGAATGGATATGGAAATATCAAGCATCATTCATAACCACATATGATAGATGTACTAGAAATATGGAAACTAGGAAAAGGGATAAAAAGAACGAAGAGAGGATAGGAAAAGATGCACTACATTTTTTTTTTCAGTGATAAAAATGGATGTAATTCACATTGGTATAACACCATTAACTAAAGAGCATATTTGAATGTCATCAATTATTTTTTTTAATTATATCCTTCCTCTGTTCCAGGATCCCACCCGGGACCCCATGTTGTATTTATTGGCATGTCTCCTTAGTCTCTTCCAGTTTATAACAGTTCTTCGGTCTTTCCTTGACTTCATAACCTTGAGAATTATAAAGAGTACAAATCAGTTATTGTGCAGAATCCTCGATTTAATTTTTTCTGATTTTCTTTTTCATGACTGGAATGAGGGTATGTATTTTTAGGCAAGTAAAACCACAAAAAAAAATGTTCTCAGAGCATCGTATCAAGAGGTTCGTGATGCCACTGTCTTAATACTGGTGATGTTGACCTTGATCATTGGTTGAGGTCTCTCTACTGTAAAGTTGCCAACTTCCCTTCGCATTTAATATATACATACCTTGGGTGAGATACTTGGAGACTATGCAAATTCTATTTTTCCCTCAAACTTATGTCCACTAGTTTTAGAATCCCTCTGGAAAGACTCATGGAAATTTATTCTATTCTATAGAAAAATCCAATTCTGAGCTTATTTATATTATTTATTTTGCTGCTCGTATTTCTCCAGCTTTGGCCATTAGGAGCTCCTTCAGGTTGGATCCTGTGTTCTACTGAGAAATGTTCATTTAGTGGAGGCATTTCTGTGCTTTCTGGCAGAACAATATATTTCAAGTTCATCTTGTGTTTCTACTGCTCCAGCTCTGGAGTCAATCACTCCTCCGAAGAGTCTCAGTTCAGTTTATTGGAGAATGGTATTTAGAAATCAAGATTTGGGCTCTAGTTGTGCTCACTGGGACCAGAATGCCGTTGCTCTAAGTTCCTTCAGTGGACAGAGGTGGGAAACGGATGTATATATGGTAACGTATGCAGAAGCACCTATCTATATTTCTGTTTATATCACCTGTGTGTACATATTTGTGTGTGTGTGTGGGGCTGAATATGTAAAATGTGTATGTATGTATGTGTGTAAATGTTAAAAATATATATATATCAACACACACAAATATGAAATCACTCCAGATCAATTCACAGACATCTTCTTTGTTCGTTGTTTTTGCTCACAGGTGCAGAGTACTCCGCTGGGTGACTATACTATAGGTCATTTAACCAATCTCCTATCTATGGGCATTTAGGTTGTTTCCGGTATTTTGGAACCACAAAGCATCCTGAAACGAATAACCCTGTGCGTGTATATTTTTATATTGTTGCAGATGTATCGTAAGGGTAGATTCCTAGAAGTGAGATTGCTGGGTCTGAATGTAAGTGCATGTGCAATTTTGTCAGATGTTACCAAATTTCGCTTCAGAAGAAAAGCACCTATTTGCATTCCCACTAGCAATGGACAACAGTGAGTTTCCTCCAGCCTCACCAACAGAATGTGCTGTGCTATTATCTTGTTTTAACCACTTTGATAGGTAAGAAATAGTACCTCAGTGTTGTTTTATTTTGCATGTCTCTGATTAGAACTGAGCTTGAACATTTTCTTCATATGCCTGTGGGTCATTTTTATATCATTTTTTGTGAATTACATGTACATGTCTCTTTCCCATTTCTTTCTATTGGGTTTTTGGTCCTTTGACCCTCGAGTCTTAAGGATTTTTTATGTCAGGTATATTAGCCCTTTGTTGTGATATATATATTGCTAATGTTTTGCCCCAGTGTGCCAGTTGTCTCTTGACTTTCTTTATAGTGTTTTTGGTCATGCAAAAATGTTTAATCTGTATGTGAAATGTATCAGCCTTTTATTTCATCTGGAGTTTGAGTCATAGTTAGAAAGCCTTTTGCTAAACATCGTTGAAGAAAAATTCATCTGGGTTTTCTACAAGTACTTACATAGTTTCATGTTACATTTAAGTCCCTAATCCATTTAGAATTCACTGTTATTCACAATAATTTAAAGAAACAAGGCTTTTTTTGGTGGTGATTTAAGGCCCCTTATCCAATTATTCTCAGACCACTCTGAGAATCGCCTTGATTTTTCTACTCTGACCTAAACCAAGGCTAACTCCAGTGTAGATATTTAACTTGGAGTCATTAGTTGGAGAGAAACATCTGCAGCTTTACGCAATCCAAACAGGTTTTCTTCTTTCCCTACCCTGTCTCTTCTGCTCCGTGTCTGCCTCTGTCTCTCCCTCTCTCACCCCACAGATGGGAAGCTAGAACTCAAACGCGATAAGCCTAATTGGGTTTAGAGGCAATAATGGAATGATTTCCTGACAGCCCATCCTTTACTGGAGGATACACTCTAAGCTCCATATACCAGCCCTCATTGTGAAGGACGAATGCCAGGGACCATGGTAAATCCATTAATAGGACTTGCTTACCATTATTAGCACCATCTGAGTCTGTTAAAAATCTTAACTAGGAGTTTAATTTCTCTACAGAGGGCTTTAAATTAATTAGGGGTTTACATGCTAACAAAGAGCCTGATGTATCCATAAATCAATCCAGTAGAGAAGGACTACACAGGGAGGACATCTATTCAGTGGAGACTCAAATCCAGCATCCCTGTCGGGCTCCCAACAAAAGGGTGCAGGTGTGGAATAGGCCACTGTGACAAGGAAGCCCCAATAATTATTTTGCATCACTTACACCACAGCAGGTAATATGGCAAATCAAAGTCCCAGGCGCTCAGCAAGTGAAACCCATGTTACCATGAAAGCCGCGTCACACGGCTTTAACCACTACAAACGAATGGCTACAACACTGTGATTTATTTTATACCAAGTCCAGGAATTAAAAGGATATTGATCAAAATGATCTCCTTTTATCCCTTTTGTTAGGAATAGAAAGTAACAGATAGAGCCACCTTCTTTCTTTTTTTTTTCACGCACCAAACATCACTCCAAGAACCTGTCAAATTGCTAGTGCCCTTTATTAAGTACACTTGCTTTAAGGTTTACACTTACATTCTGTTCTTTGGATAGAATGTTACTCATATTCCTTTTGTTAAACATGGGACTTGTATTTTTGAGCCGAGCGTGTGATGATGATTCCCAACCGCAAACGCTTCCAAGTGACAGTTTTGTTTCTTTTGTGTCATTTGTTTAGAAAACACCTGACGGACAGAAGCAGCCACAGATCCACTTTTAAATGGTTTTGTATTTCACTTGGGCACAATAATATTCACCTCTATATGAAAAGCACGAATGTATGCATAGGAAAAAAAAGACTTTTTAAAACCTATTAAAAAAAACTAGTTTCAACGAGGATTTACAGTCTCTTTGCAATATTTCTCTTTGTAGTAATTTCTTTGTCCACCCAGCCTGTTCAGACCCCACTTCCTCTTCCCCAACCACAGGCGTCTGAAGCCCATGTGCCAGAAGCAAATATATTTAAGTCTACACAAATAATATCCTATAACGACTTGCTCTTTGAGTTGAACGTTTTGTTATCACATCAAACTCTCTACTCCTCCAAAATGGTAAGAAATCAGTATTTTTAAGATAGGAGACCAAAAAGTCCCACTATAAATATAACATCTCAAAAGTTATTGTGGGTTAAAGCTAAATACTCCAGGTTACAGGTGATTTAAGTTTGGAGAGAATGGAGTCGACACTGTAAGGATTTTAGTGACACAGGAGGGTTTTTTCCCTGTACGTATGATACGAAAAGCTTCCATACGTTCCATGTTTTCCATCTACCCATGATCACAGCATTTTGTTAGGCTAACAATGATTCAGACCCTGCAGAGTTCATTGCCACGGCAAGTACAGAAAAGAGAAAGAAGGAACGCCGTGAGCCCAAGAACAGGGACTTAGTCACTTTCCCTGGGCCCCTCCGCCCCCCTCCACACTGTGAAGAAAAATCTGAGAGTTAGAGGGGCTCCAGAATGCACTGCCCAAGCCATCCCTGTGCAGCTCTCCTCAGCCTCACTTTACCCTCCGCAACCGCACAGATGTTCTCAGAATGCAAACACACAACTATGCCAATCATTTAAAACCAAACCAAACCAGACAACTCTTCCTCTAATCCCATACCTCCTTCCAGCTAGCACTTCAATCTCGAGCTGCTTTTCGTATGACAAGTTTGTGGAAGACTGGTCTGTATTCAAGGTCTCCATTTCTGTCCCTGGTATTTTCTAGTCTAGATTTCCATACTCGTGAGGCTATAATAAGGCACCTCAACACACCCACAGGGGTGTCAGAGGCGACCATATAGGGAATGAGGACTTTCATCCCCATCAGGTGGCCACGACCCTCACCATGTAAGTGGAGACCCTCTGAGAAGCCTGGACTTCCACCTCTACCCAGCAGTAATGAGACCCTCACCCCTACGCCATGTCCCACTGCGGTGGTGTCAGAGGAGGCCTAGTGGAGAGATGGCATTTTTCACCATTGCTCAGTAGTAATGAGGCCAAACACCCCTAGTGCCAGAGGAGGCCATGCGGGAACAGTAACAAGGCACTCCCACGCCTCGCCCATCCAGAGAGGATACTGGTGGAGGCCTAGTAGGGAGCTGGAACTCCCATCCCTGCCCAGCAGTAGTGAGAAGCACCCCCTTGGCCGTCAACGGAGGCTGATGCGGAATCTGGACTTCCTTGCTAACCTGGCAGTTAACTGCCCTTCTCCTGCTGGGCAGCATCAATGGAAGCCAGGCAAAGCAGAAGGTTCAAACAAGGGCCACAGTCTCGTAACATAATACAAAGGTCCAAATGTCACTGAAAAAAGGTACTCATCATACAAAAACCCAAAATCTCAAACAGAATGAAGAAAGACAATCAAAAGATGCCAACTCCCAGAAGACAGAGATGTTAGACCTACCTGACAAAGATCTTAAAGTGGCCGGGGTAAACGTGCTTCAATGAGCACTTATGCACATGTGTGGAACAAATGAAAACTAGAATTAGCTTATTTGCCTTAGCAAGGAAACAGAAAAGTCTCAGCAAAGAAATAAAAGATATAAACAAGAACCAAACGGAAATGTTAGAACTGAAAAATTCAATAGGCAACATGAAGAAGTCAATGAATAAGCTCAAGTGCAGAATGGAGGCCGGGGGAAAGAACTCGAAGATAGAAAATACACAATCTGAACAACAGGGAGAAATGAAACTGAGGAAAAGTATTAAACAGGACCTCAAGGATGTGTGGGACACTAACGAAGGGTCTGCCTTTTATGTCCTCAGAGCCCTGGAAGGAGAAGAGAAAGAGGATAGGGCTGAAAAAGCATGAAAAATATATAATAATAATGGGTGAAAATTTCCCAAAGCTGACCCAAAACATAAACGGATAGATTTAAGAAACTGAGTAAATCCCAAATACATAAACCCAAAGAAATCCAGCTCAAGACACATCATAGCCAGACTTCTGAAAATGAAAGGCAAAAGGGGGGGAAAAAAAGTGCAATGCCTACAGGGTAAACTGATTATAATTAGAGCATATGTCTCATCAGAGACCATGGAGACCAGAGGGAAACAGCCCAATATTTTTCAAGAAAATGTTGGAAAGAAAAGAACTGCCAACCCAGAATTCTCTATCCAGTTAAAATATCCCTCAGGAATGCAGGGGGAATTAAGACATTCTCAGATGAAGGAAAAGTGAAGAGAATTTGTTGATTCACCATTTAGACATTCTTTCTTTAGACAACTTTAGACGTTCTAAAAGAATGTCTAAAGTTCTCTAAAAAGAAAAGAAATGATACAAGAAGGAATACTGGAACATCTGGAAGGAAAAAAGAACATGGTAAGCAAAAATATGAATAGATACAATAGACTTTCCTTCTAATGAGTTTTCTAAATTAACATTTGACAGTTGAAGCAAAAATTATAATACTGTGCAATGTGGTTTTCAATGTTTGTAGAGGAGATATTTAAGACATTTATACTTAAATGGGGGAAGGTAAAGGGACATAAAGGAAGGTAAGATTTCTGCACTTCACTTGGTAAAATGATGACATCAGTAGACTAACAAGTTATGTATACATATTGTAATAGAGGAAAAGTTATACAAAGAGATAAAAAAATTATTGATAGATCAAAATCATGTAACAGTATATTGCAACTCCTGGGTTATTTACCCCAGAGAGATGAAAACTTACATTCACACACAAACCTGAATGTTTATAGCATTCGTAACAGCCTAAAATTGGAAACAACTCAGATGTCCTTCAACAGGTGAATGATTAAACAAAAAAGTATTGAGCAATAAAAAGGAATTAACTCTTGATACGTATAACCACCTGGATGAGTCTCCAGAGAACTACTCTGAGTGAAAAAGATCAATCTCAAAGGGTCACATACTGTATGATTCCATTTATATAACATTCTTGAAAAGACAACACTATAAAAATGGAAAACAGATTAGCTATTGTCAGGGGTTAAAGAGGGGATGGGAGCAACAGGGAAATAGGTGTGGCCATAAAAGGAAAACATGAGGGTTCCACGTGGTGATAGAAATGTTTTGTGTCTTGACTGTATCAATATCAACCGATACTGTGATTTCATACCATTTTTTTATGAGAGGATATCATTGGGGGAACTGGGTAAAAGTACACTGGAATCTCTCTATATTACTTAGTATAACTTCATATGAATGTATTAGTTCTCCAGAAATAAAAAAGTTTAAAAAACAGAGAAATTATTAATTTTTGTATGAAGATACTTTTGCTTCTTTTCAAACGCCCTGAAATCAGTGTGTTTTTGTGAATAGCAATTAAGGTTTGATTACATTTGTAAAGGGAAGTAAACATATCAAAGCTAATCAGTTACTCATAGCCTCTGAGTCACATGGTATTTTATCTTCTGATTGTAAAAAGTAAATGTCTGATTTAATTCCAAATTGTATTTAAAAAGACAAGTTTCCATAAAATACTGGTATATTTTAGTAGACAATTAAGCATACTGAAGATTTCTTATTTACAAAGTAAACTGGTGGTGGCTTGGTTACAGCTGATAAGGGGAACCTGATGCTACATTCACTGTTTTTAAATTTAATACATTATATATATAATATTATATATATACATATATTTAGTATATACACTAAGGTTAAAAAAAGGCAATTTTTCTAAGGCTCTTCTTTTTTTTTTTTTTTAACTTAATGGAGCTAGAAGAGGCACTGGCTCTCTCTGAGATGGGTTTGAAAGTGGTTATCCTGTATCTGAAATTGATCAATCATTTAGGTCTATGTACCTCAGTTTACACATCATCAACCAACAGAGCCCTTGCTCAGCAAATATAACACTGTAATTCTAATAGAATAAAATGTTTATCCAATAACTGAGCAAATATCTTCCTCTAAGACAAGGACTTTGAAATGCATCTTATTCCACACATAAGGTCTGGACGATATTTAGCATAGGGGACATACAAATCAGTCTCCAGCTTCCTAGCTTCTTACTTTGTATAACACATAGGAAATGAACATACCACCACCACCCCCCAGATACCAACAAGTACAGTCATCCTGCCAAGGACACCAATGTTAAGACTGCTATTTCTAGGATTGCCAGGTTCACTTCTCTCCTGTGTTGCTAAGTGCTCCTATTATCTGTCCTCCAATGTTCCCTATTTCTGGGGATTATATAACTTTTCCTATGGTCCCTCATTCTCTGCATCTTGAGTCCTGCTCATTTTTATAACTACTACCAAGTGTATTACTAAAATATAAATTTTATGTAACTAAATATTGGTACTTCTACTGTGAAATTAATTTAAAAAAAAAAAGAATGCACTCATATCCCTGAATCTGCAGACTGAGATAATGATGAAGAGATAATTCTCTTGTTAGATAAAAGAAATCACTGGAGTATAGACAGCTACTAGACAACTGATTGTTAATAGGTATATCTGAAAAAATACATTCTAACTCCATTTAGTGTAGCACTAGTTAAGTAAAGTTAGCCAGTTATCTGTTTGTCAAGACTCCTCAGAACTTTTAATATAATTATATGTAGACTGAATCTTTAATAGAGGAGTATGAGTTGCTGAGATTCTAGAGTTTATCTGAACCCTTGCTTTCCACACTATACACTCTAGGTGCTATGAGCTGAATGCTAATTTCAGAAGCAGTGACTAAGTAAAACGCTGCCGCAACTAAATCCTCAAGAATTCTCATTTTAGAGTTGTGCGCCAGGATGACAGGAATCATCAGATGAGTACAAAATAAGAAGACACGGAGGTTAGCAGCTCAAAAGTTAGGTCCTTCTAAAAAAGGGTTGCTGTCAAAATAACAACATGCAAAGTTTCAGATGGTATAATTATCGGGTGATACACAGTTCCAAGAACCCAGTGAAAGCACCTTCCCAGGATAGCCAAAGAATAGACGAAACTAGAATCATTCGTAGCATAGATTCCTTGACAACAGAAGGCTATGCAGAGTAAGTGTGAAAGCTGACACAAACGTTTAACTCTTTATTCCTAATTCATTTTGTCTTTCTATTTGAATCACTATCAGTCACTAGAAAAGCATTTAGATGAAAATTCTCCATAACTACTCAAGGAAATATTTTCCTTATTTGGGTCACTTAAAATTTGGAGAAAGTGATGGTGAGAATTAACCAGTGTGGAAACCCAAGACAACTGCACTTGAAAGGGGACCTCATCATGGCACCTTTATAAGCTCCTTGGAAATATCATGAAAATCAGAAATTTTGAAATTAAATTTTAAAGATAAATAGAAAAAATAGAATTTTTGATAAATTTGCCAAGGCAACTCAATACAGAAAGGATGTCTGTTCAACAAATGGTCCTGGAAAATACTGAAAAAATATAAAACTTAAGCTTAGGATATAGAAAATCACAAGATAATATTGTTTCTACAATAAAAATGAAAACAAATCTGATAGAGTCAAGCTTATAAATTTTAAACCCCACTGGAGAACTAAAGATATTAAGAAACAAAAATGAACTAAAACCCAGGAACTGATGAGCTCCCCCTCGAAGGAATGAAGAGACCCATGGCTGCTTTCATCCTGCGTAGGATAACAGATGGAAGAGAAATCTGCTATTGATGGGACTTCGGAGAAACCAGATAAACTTTTTACAAATTTTTAAAGGTTGAGTATGCTGGTGTGTTTGTTCAGAATCCCCAGGAGCCCCAGCTACAAAGAGAGTCTGTACCACCTGCCAACTTCTTGTCATGGCCCTTCATTGAATCATCACCTGTAAGTACTGGGTCAGAGAAAGAGAGCTGGGAGAGAATCCCCCTAAAGTACGTGAGCAGCAGGGACCACTAAAACTAAGGGCAGGGCACAGAAAGCCCCTGACACTCTCTGTGAAGCAACACAGAGAGCTGGGAAGGAATTACCCCGAGGAGCATATATACAGCGTTTCCTAAACTGTGAATAAAAGCAAGAGAACTAAGGTGCACACAGGCACTCTAAACCTTCACTGAATACACTGCAACAGCCCTCTAATGCTAGGGGCAGGGAAGAAGGGCAGATAATAACACTTAAGGCACAGAAAAGCTGAGAATGGGACTAGGGAGCAAAGATCTCTTCACAGTGACTCAAAATGCTGTCAGCTGGGCTGCAGAGCCGGACATCTGAGGCCAACCATGTTTCCAAACACTGGCAGTTGGAATAAAGCAAAGGAAATCTCCAGGGCCCTTGCAGTGCTCAGAGTCTAAGCCCTGCTGAAGGGAAGGTATTACTTCTGGCCTAAAGATCACTTAGGGGTTCTGGTTCCAGCAAACACGGAGCAAGCACGCTCCAGCCAACCTCTCTCACTGAATGCAAACATAAATCCTGGATGCACAGAATTGCTGTCTAAGGACTCTGAAAAGTGAAGGATAGCAGGTATATTAGAGAAGGAGATTAGAAGTTTTTTACTGAAGCAGTAGTGAGTTTACAATTTTTCCCCTCTGGTATCACCTGGCCTGGACTCAGTGACAGCCCCAAAACTCAGAGGTACACAACAGAAGTGGACAGGAAAAGCTCCAGGAATGGCTCTCTTCCCAGCCCAAGGAGCAGGAAAGGGAGTCCGTAAGGATGAGAAACAGTGGGAGGATGTAATATGTAGTTGTTTTCTATTTTCCGTTTCCACCTTCCCTAGCCTCAGGCAATTCTGCACTGATGATAGCAGCAGAAGGATGGCACTCACATGGCAGGATAGGTATCTAAAACTCTGAGGGGAACCTTCTTTCTTTTCAGAGGATCTGCAATAACAAGAGGAAGAGAAAAAAATTCTAATGCTTTCTTCCTTTCTATCTCTGACTGCTTAACTCCAGATGCAGAGGCAAATGTAGGAAATGTGCGGAAGAGAAGGAATACTAAAGCCTCCGCTTTCTGGACGAAGTATCAGAAAGAAGCCTCCAGGCAGGTAAAAAAAAAAAAAAAATGTTAGATCACACGAAGAAGGCAGACCAAATGAGCAACATGTATGAACTCCTATGCTTATCTCTGAGCTGCACACTTATATTTTACTAATATATTTGGTAATAGCTCCAAAATGAGACGGACCTCTGAGCAGTGCATACACAGAACAAATGCAAATAGTACTGTGAACACTACGAAAAGCGAACTGACATTAGAACCTCAGCACACAGAAGGCAGGTCAGAACTTGAGGCCTGAACCCAGCCTAGTCAACTGCCAGTTAAAATAAACATACAAAAACGTCAACCTTCTCCTTCATATGAAAATAAGACCAAGAGTCTCATGATATAATATTCAAAATGTCCAGGATACAGTCCGAAATTATTCAGCATAGGAAGAACTAGGAAAATCTCAACTCATGAGAACAAAAGACAGTCAACAGACAGCAATCCCTAGAAGACACAGATGTATTATTATTTTTTTTTAAAAAGAAGACTTGGACATATGTATACTACCAAACGTAAGGTAGATAGCTAGTGGGAAGCAGCCGCATAGAACAGGGAGATCAGCTCAGTCTCCCTGGGAGATCACCTGAAGGGATGGCATAGGGAGGGTGGGAGGGAGGGAGACACAAGAGGGAAGTGATATGGGAACATATGTATATGTATAACTGATTCATTTTGTTGTAAAGCACAAGCTAGCACGCCATTGTAAAGCAATTATACTCCAATAAAAATGTTAAAAAAAAAAGAAGACTTCACAAGGGAAGTATAACCATTCATTAAAAAAAATAAAAACTCTTGAGATGAGTGGCAAGATGGACTATCTCAAGTAAGAAATCAATGATACAAGGAATAAGTAAAATTTTTAAACTAAAAAGTAGAAAATCCAAAGTCAAATATTCACTGAATTGACTCAATGGCAAAATAGAGATGACAAAGAAAGAATCAATAAATGTAAAAATACTCAAGAGAAATTATCCAGTCTGTTTGAGAAAGAGGAAAAAACTAACAGAGACTCAGAGGCCTACGGGATAATACCAAAACTTTTAGCATTCATACAACCATAGTCTCAGAAGGATAGAAGTAAAAGTGTGTTGCAAAAAAAGAAGAAAATTGAAGAGATGGGTTCAAGACAGCAGAGTAGAAGGACATGTGCTCACTCCCTCTTGCGAGAGCACCAAATCACAACTAACTGCTGAACAGTCATCGACAGGAAGACACTGGAACTCAGCAAAAAAGATACCCCACATCCAAAGACAAAGGAGAAGCCACAATGAGATGGGAGGAGGGGCACAATCACAATAAAATCAAATCCCATAACTGGTGGGTGGGTGACTCACAAACTGGAGAACACTTACACCACAGAAGTCCACCCACTGGAGGGAAGGTTCTGAGCCCCACGTCAGGCTTCCCAACCTGGGGGTCTGGCAACGGGAGGAGGAATTCCTAGAGAATCAGACTTTGAAGGCTAGTGGGATTTGATTACAGGACTTCAACAGGACTGGGAGAAACAGAGACTCCACTCTTGGAGGGCACACACAAAGCAGTGTGCACATGGGGACCCAGGGGGAAGGAGCAGTGACCCCACAGGAGACTGAACCGGACCTACCTGCTAGTGTTGGAGGGTCTCCTGCAGAAACAGGGGGTAGCTGTGGCTCACCATGAGGACAAGGACACTGGCAGCAGAAGATCTGGGAAGTACTCCTTGGTGTGACCCCTCCCAGAGTCCACCATTAGCCCCACCAAAGAGCCCGGGTAGGCTCCAGTGTTGGGTTGCCTCAGGCCAAACAACCAACAGGGAGGGAACCCAGCCCCATCCATCAGCAGACAGGTGGATTAAACTTTTACTGAGCTCTGCCCATCAGAGCAACACCCAGCTCTACCCACCACCAGACCCTCCCATCAGGAAACTTGCACAAGCCTCTTAGATAGCCTCATCTACCAGAGGGCAGACAGCAGAAGCAAGAATAACTACAGTCCTGCAGCCTGTGGAACAAAAACCACATTCACAGAAAGGTAGACAAGATGAAAAGGCAGAAGGCTATATACCAGATGAAGGAACAAGATAAAACCCCAGAAAAACAACTAAATGAAGCAGAGATAGGCAACCTTCCAGAAAAAGAATTCAGAATAATGATAGTGAAGATGATCCAGGACCTCGAAAAAGGAATGGAGGCAAAGATCGAGAAGATGCAAGAAATGTTTAACAAAGATCTAGAAGAATTAAAGAACAAACAGAGATGAACAATACAATAACTGAAATGAAAAACACACTAGAAGGAATCAATAGCAGAATAACTGAGGCAGAAGAACAGATAAGTGACCTGGAAGACAGAATGGTGGAATTCACTGCTGTGGAACAGAATTAAAAAAAAGAATGAAAAGAAATGAAGACAGCCTAAGAGACCTCTGGGACAACATTAAATGCAACAACATTCGCATTATAGGGGTCCCAGAAGGAGAAGAGAGAGAGAGAGGTCCCAAGAAAATGTTTGAAGAGATTATAGTCGAAAACTTCCCTAACATGGGAAAAGAAATAGCCACCCAAGTCCAGGAAGCGCAGAGAGTCCCATACAGGATAAACCCAAGGAGAAACAAGCCGAGACACAAAGTAATCAAATTGACAAAAATAAAAGACAAAGAAAAATTATTGAAAGCAACAAGGGAAAAACGACAAATAACACACAAAGGAACTCCCATAAGGTAACAGCTGATTTCTCAGCAGAAACTCTACAAGCCAGAAGGGAGTGGCACAATATATTTAAAGTGATAAAAGGGAAAAACATATAACCAAGAATACTCTACCTGGCAAGGATCTCATTCAGATTCGAGAGAGAAATCAGAAGTTTTACAGACAAGCAAAAGCTAAGAGAATTCAGCACCACCAAACCAGCTCTACAACAAATGCTAAAGGAACTTCTCTAAGTGCAAAACACAAGAGAAGAAAAGGACCTACAAAAACAAACCCATAACAATTAAGAAAATGGTAATAGGAACATACATACCAATAATGACCTTAAACGTGAATGGATTAAATGCTCCAACCAAAAGACACAAGCCTGCTGAATGGATACAAAAACAAGACCCATATATATGCTGTCTATAAGAGACCCACTTCAGACCTAGAGACACATACAGACTGAAAGTGAGGGGATGGAAAAAGATATTCCATGCAAATATAAATCAAAAGAAAGCTGGAGTAGCAATACTCAGATAAAATAGACTTTAAAATAAAGAAAGTTACAAGAGACAAGGAAGGACACTACATAATGATCAACGGATCAATCCAAGAAGAAGATATAACAAGTGTAAATTATATATGCCCCCAACATAGGAGCACCTCAATACATAAGGCAACTACTAACAGCTATAAAAGAGGAAATTGACAGTAACACAGTAATAGTGGGGGACTTTAACATCTCACTTACACCAATGGACAGATCATCCAGACAGAAAATTAACAAGGAAACCCAAGCTTTAAATGACATAATAGACCAAATAGATTTAATATTTATAGGACATTGATATTTATAGGACATTCCATCCAAAAACAGCAGATTACAATTTCTTCTCAAGTGCACATAGAACATTCTCCAGGACAGATCACACCTTGGGTCACAAATCAAGCCTTGGTAAAATTAAGAAAATTGAAATCATATCAAGCATCTTTTCTGACCATAGTGCTATGCGATTAGAAATCAACAGGGAAAAAAAACCATAAAAAAACACAAACACATGGAGGCTAAACAATACGTTACTAAATAACCAAGAGATCAGTGAAGATATCAAAGAGGAAATCAAAAAATACCTAGAGACAAATGACATTGAAAAGACGATGATCCAAAACCTATGGGATGCAGCAAAAGCAGTTCTAAGAGGGAAGTTTATACCAATAAAGCCTACCTCAATAAACAAGAGAAATCTCAAATAAACAACCTAACCTTACACCTAAAGGAACTAGAGAAAGAAGAACAAACAAAACCCGAAGTTAGTAGAAGGAAAGAAATCATAAAGATCAGAGCAGAAATAAATGAAATAGAAACAAAGAAAACAATAGAAAGATCAATAAAACTAAAACCTAGTTCTTTGAGAAGATAAACAAAATTGATAAACCTTTAGCCAGACTCATCAAGAAAAACAGGGAGAGGACTCAAATCAATAAAGTTAGATATGAAAAAGGAGAAATTACAACGGACGACGCAGAAATATAAAGCAACATAAGAGACTACTACAAGCAACTCCGTGTCAATAAAATGGAGAACCTGGAAGAAATGGACAAATTCTTAGAAAGGTATAAACTTCCAAGACTGAGTAAGTAAGAAACAGAAAATATGAACAAATCAATCACAAGTAATGAAATTGAAACTGTGATTAAAAATCTTCCAACAAACAAAAGTTCAGTACCAGATGGCTTCACAGGTAAATTCTATCAAACATTTAGAATGGGAGAAAATATTTGCAAACGAATCAACGGATAAAGGATTAATCTCCGAAATATATAAACAGCTCATGCAGCTCAATATTAAAAAAACAAACAACCCAATTAAAAAATGGGCAGAAGACCTAAATAGACACTTCTCCAAAGAAGACATACAGATGGTGAAGAAGCACATGAACAGCTGCTCAAAATCACTAATTACTAGAGAAATGCAAATCAAACCTACAATGAGTTATCACCTCACACCAGTTAGAATGGGCATTATCAGAAAATCTGCAAACAAATGCTCAACAGGGTGTGGAGAAAAGGGAACCCTCTTGCACTGTTGGTGGGAATGTAAATTGATACAGCCACTATGGAGAACAGTATGGAGGTTCCTTAAACAACTAAAAATAGAACTACCATACAACCCAGCAATCCCACTACTGGGCATATACCCAGAGAAAACCATAATTCAAAAAGACACATGGACCCCAATGTTCATTGCAGCACTATTTACAATAGCCAGGTCATGGAAGCAACCTAAATGCCCATCAACAGATAAATGGCTAAAGAAGATGTGGTACATATATACAACGGAATATTACTCAGCCATAAAAAGGAACAAAATTGGGTCATTTGTAGAGATGTGGATGGATCTAGAGGCTGTCATACAGAGTGAAATAAGTCAGAAAGAGAAAAACAAATATCGTATATTAACACATATATGTGGAACCTAGAAAAATGGTACAGATGAACCGGTGTGCAGGGCAGAAATTGAGACAGATGCAGAGAACAAACGTATGGACACCAAGGGGGGAAAGTGGTGGTGGCGGGGTGGGTGGCTGGTGGTGGGATGAATTGGGAGAGTAGGATTGACATGTATACACTAACATATATATAAAATAGAGAACTAAAAAGAACCTGCTGTATAAAAATAAAATAAAATTCAAAAATTTGATAAAAAAATTGAAGAAATGATTTGATGAAAGACACAAACTTACTGATTCAAGAAGCTCAGTGAACCTCAACAGGATAATTTCAAAGATATCTATGCCCAGGCACATCATTATCACAGTGCAGGAAACTAAAGACAATACAAAGCAACCAGATTCACAAACAAAACAACCAGAGAACAAAACTGAGGAACAACAAATCTAATGATGGCAAACTTCTTATCAGAAATCCTGGAAGCCTGAAGGAAGTGGAACATCATTTTGACAGTCCTGCAACAAAACAACTACCAACAAATATTTAGAAATAAAAATTTGAACAAGTTTCATTTCATTAGCACGAAACCCCGGAAAGTAGAGTCAGATTAACAATAAGATGTTCAAGAGCTCTACACTGACAACTATAAAATACTGCTGAGAGATACTAACACAGATGTAATTAAATGGAGATTTATATCACATTTAAGGATCAAAAGCCTCAATACTGTTATGCTATCACTCCTACCCACATTTATCTAAAGATTCAATACTATTATAAAACAAATCAGAGGAGGTATTTTGAGGAAACTGAGAAACAGACTCTAATGTGGACAGGAAATTTAAAGGGACTTAAAATAATAAATATACCCTGAAAATGGACAAAGCTGAAAGATCTACACTATTTTATTTTAAAGTTTACGACAAATTCACAATATTCAGACTGCAATATTTGCAAAGTATAGAGAAATCTATCAGAAAGAAGTGTGTCCAAGTATAAACCTGTACGTATAGAGGCAAATGGTATCCAACAAAGGCAACAAAGCAATTAAATAAAAGAAGTAAAGCCATTTCAAACAATGCTAAAAAAAAATATGTGGATATCTGTATTTTTAAAAATGAATCTTAACACCTAACTCACACCACTGACAAGGATTAAGTCCCAGTGCATAATGGATCTAAGTATAAAAAACAAAAGCTTCGGTTTCCGCAGAGCTGGAACTCCCGGCTCGGGGTCTCCTCCCTCCGCTGTCACAGAACTGCCCGGGAGCCCGAGGGGAGGGCAGCCTCACTGAGGCTGCCAGCTCTGGAGGGGCCCAGGCGGCCGAAGCCGAGACAGTCCTGGGGACCGCGGGCCGGAATCATCGTACCTGATTTTTGAGAAGATGGCAGAAGGGTAAGATGCAGAGATCACCTTCCTCCCCACAGATACATGAAAAATACATCTACACGTGGAACTGCTCCTATAGAACACCCACTGAACGCTGGCAGAAGACCTCACCTCCCAAAAGGCAACAAAATCCCCACGTACCTGGGTAGGGCAAAAGAAAAAAGAATAAACAGAGACAAAAGAATAGGTACGGGACCTGCACCAGTGGGAGGGAGCTGTGAAGGAGGAAAGTTTCCACACACTAGGAAGGCCCTTCACGGGCGGAGACTGCGGGTGGCGGAGGTGGGAGCTTCGGGGCCGTGGAGGACAGCGCAGCAACAGTGGTGCAGAAGGAAAAGCGGAGAGATTTCCGCACAGAGGATCAGGGCCGACCGCCACTCACCAGCCCGAGAGGCTGTCTGCTCACCCGCCGGGGCGGGCGGGGCTGGGAGCTGAGGCCCGGGCTTCGGTCGGAGCGCCAGGAGAGGACTGGGGTTGGCGGCATGAACACAGCCTGCAGGGGGTTAGTGCGCCACGGCTAGCCGGGAGGGAGTCCGGGGAAAAGCCTGGACCTGCCGAAGAAGCAAGAGACTTTTTCTTCCCTCTTTGTTTCCTGGTGCGCGAGGAGAGGGGATTCAGAGCGCTGCTTAAAGGAGCTCCAGAGACGGGCGCGAGACCCGGCTAAGAGCGCGGACCCCAGAGACGGGCATGAGACACTAAGGCCGCTGCTGCCGCCACCAAGAAGCCTGTGTGCGAGCACAGGTCACTCTCCACGCCCCCCTTCTGGGGAGCCTGTGCAGCCCGCCACTGCCAGGGTCCCGTGACCCTGGGACAACTTACCCGGGAGAACACACGGCGCACCTCAGGCTGGTGCAATGGCGCGCCTCAGGCTGGTGCAATGTCACGCCGACCTCTGCCGCCGCAGGCTCGCCCCGCACTCCGTGCCCCGCCCTCCCCACCCCCACCCCCAGGCCTGAGTGAGCCAGAGCTCCCAAATCAGCAGCTCCTTTAACCCCGTCCTGTCTGAGCGGAAAAACAGACGCCCGCAGGCAACCCACACGCAGAGGCGGGGCCAAATCCAAAGCTGAGCCCCGGGCGCTGGGAGAACAAAAAAGAGAAAGGGAAATCCCTCCCACCAGCCTCAGGAGCAGCGGATTGAAGCTCCACAATCAACTTGATGTAACCTGCATCTGTGGAATACCTGAATAGAAAACGAATCATCCCAAATTGAGGAGGTGGACTTTGGGAGCTTGATAGATTATATTTTACCCTTTTCCTCTTTTAGTGTGTGTGTTTGTGTATGCTTCTGTGTGAGATTTTGGCTGTATAGCTTTGCTTTCACCAACTGTCCTAGGGTTCTGTCTGTCTGGGGTTTTTTTCTTTTATATTTTTAACTTAAAAAATTTTTTTTCTTAATAATTATTTTTTATTTTAATAACTTCATTTTATCTTACTTTATTTTATTTTATCCTCTTTCTTTCCTTCCTTCTATTTTTTTCTCCCTTTTATTTTGAGCTGTGTGAAGGACAGGCTCTTCGTGCTCCAGCCAGGTGTCAGGGCTGTGCCTCTGAGGTGGGAGAGCCAAGTTCAGGACACTGGTCCACAAGAGACCTCCCAGCTCCACGTGATATTAAACAGCGAAAATCTCCCAGAGATCTCCATCTCAACACCAGGACCCAGCTTCACTCAATGACCAGCAAGCTACAGTGCTGGACACCCTATGCCAAACAACTAGCAAGACAGGAACACAGCCCCATCCATTAGCAGAGAGGCTGCCTAAAATCATAATAAGGCCACAGATGCCCAAAACACACCACCAGACATGGACCTGTCCATCAGAAAGACAAGATCCAGCCTCATCCACCAGAACACAGGCACTACTCCCCTCCTCCAGGAATCCTACACAACCCACTGAAGCGACCTTAACCACTGGGGACAGACACGAAAAACAACGGGAACTACGAACCTGCAGCCTGCGAAAAGGAGACCCCAAACACAGTAAGATAAATGAAATGAAAGGACAGAAAAACACACAGCAGATGAAGGAGCAAGGTAAAAGTCCACCAGACCTAACAAATGAAGAGGAAATAGGCAGTCTACCTGAAAAAGAATTCAGAATAATGATAGTAAAGATGATCCAAAATCTTGGAAATAGAGAAAATGCAAGAAACATTTAACAAGGACCTAGAAGAACTAAACAGGAAACAATGATGAACAACACAATAAATGAAATTAAAAATACTCTAGAAGGACTCAATAGCAGAATAACTGAGGCAGAAGAACGGATAAGTGACCTGGAAGATAAAATAGTGGAAATAACTACTGCAGAGCACAATAAAGAAAAAAGAATGAAAAGAACTGAGGACATCTCAGAGACCTCTGGGACAACATTAAACGCACCAACATTCAAATTATAGGGGTCCCATAAGAATAAGAGAAAAAGAAAGAGACGGAGAAAATATTTGAAGACATTATTGTTGAAAACTTCCCTAATATGGGAAAGGAAATAGTTAATCAAGTCCAGGAAGCACAGAGAGTCCCATACAGGATAAATCCAAGGAGAAACACAACAAAACACATATTAATCAAACTATCAAAAATTAAATACAAAGAAAAAATTAAAAGCAGCAAGGGAAAAACAACAAATAACACACAAGGGAATCCCCATAAGGTTAACAGCTGATCTTTCAGCAGAAACTCTGCAAGCCAGAAGGGAGTGGCAGGACATATTTAAAGTGATGAAGGAGAAAAACCTGCAACCAAGATTACTCTACCCAGCAAGGATCTCATTCAGATTTGATGGAGAAATTAAAACCTTTACAGACAAGCAAAAGCTAAGAGAATTCAGCACCACCAAACCAGCTTTAAAACAAATGCTAAAGGAACTTCTCTAGGCAAGAAACACAAGAGAAGGAAAAGACCTACAATAACAAACCCAGAACAATTAAGAAAATGGTAATAGGAACATACATATCGATAATTACCTTAAATGTAAATGGATTAAATGCTCCCACCAAAAGAAACAGATTGGCTGAATGGATACAAAAACAAGACCCATATATATGCTGTCTACAAGAGACCCACTTCAGACCTAGGGACACATACAGACTGAAAGTGAGGGGATGGAAAAAGATATTCCATGCAAATGGAAATCAGAAGAAAGCTGGAGTAGCAATTCTCATATCAGACAAAATAGACCTTAAAATAAAGACTATTACAAGACACAAAGAAGGACACTATGTAATGATCAAGGGTTTGATCCAAGAAGAAGATATAACAATTGTAAATATTTATGCACCCAACATAGGAACACCTCAATACATAAGGCAAATACTAACAGCCATAAAAGGGGAAACTGACAGTAACACAAACATAGTAGGGGACTTTAACACCCCATTTTCACCAATGGACAGATCATCCAAAATGAAAATAAATAAGGAAACACAAGCTTTAAATGATACATTAAACAAGATGGACTTAATTGATATTTATAGAACATTCCACCAAAAACAACAGAATACACATTCTTCTCAAGGGCTCATGGAACATTCTCCAGGATAGATCATATCTTGGGTCACAAATCTAGCCTTGGTAAATTTAAGAAAATTGAAATCGTATCAAGTATCTTTTCTGACCACAATGTTATGAGATGAGATATCAATTACAGGAAAAGATCTGTAAAAAATACAAACACATGGAGGCAAACCAATATACTACTTAATAATGAAATGATCACTGAAGGAATCAAAGAGGAAATCAAAAAAATATCTAGAAACAAATGACAATGGAGACATGACGACCCAAAACTAATGCAATGCAGCAAAAGCAGTTCTAAGAGGGAATTTTATAGCAATACAATCCTACTTTAAGAAACAGGAAACATCTCAAATAAACAACCTAACCTTACACCTAAAGCAATTAGAGAAAGAAGAACAAAAAACCCCAAAGTTGGCAGAAGGAAAGAAATCGTAAAGATCAGATCAGAAATAAATGAAAAAGAAATGAAGGAAACGATAGCAAAGATCAATAAAACTAAAAGCTGGTTCTTTGAGAAGATAAACAAAATTGATGAACTATTAGCCAGACTCATCAAGAAAAAAAGGAGGAAGACTCAAATCAATAGAATTGAAATGAAAAAGGAGAGGTAACAACTGACACTGCAGAAATACAAAGGATCATGAGAGATTACTACAAGCAACTCTATGCCAATAAAATGGACAACCTGGAAGAAATGGACAAATTCTTAGAAATGCACAACCTGCTGAGACTGAAGCAGGAAGGAATAGAAAATATGAACAGACCAATCACAAGCACTGAAATTGAAACTGTGATTTAAAATTTTCCAAGAAACCAAAGCCCAGGACCAGATGGCCTCACAGGCCAATTCTATCAAACATTTATAGAAGGGCTAACACCTGTCCTTCTCAAACTCTTCCAAAATATAGCAGAGGGAGGAACACTCCCAAACTCATTCTACGAGGCCACCATCACCCTGATACCAAAACCAGACAAAGATGTCACAAAGAAAGAAAACTACAGGCAATATCACTGATGAACATAGATGCAAAAATCCTCAACAATATACTAGCAAACAGAATCCAACAGCACATTAAAAGGATCATACACCATGATCAAGTGGGGTTTATCCCAGGAATGCAAGGATTCTTCAATATACGCAAATCAATCCATGTGATACACCATATTAACAAATTGAAGAATAAAAACCATATGATCATCTCAATAGATGCAGAGAAAGCTTTCAACAAAATTCAACACCCATTTATGATTAAAACCCTGCAGAAAGTAGGCATAGAGGGAACTTTCCTCAACATAATAAAGGCCATATATGACAAACCCACAGCCAACATCGTCCTCAATGGTGAAAAACTGAAACCATTTCCACTAAGATCAGGAACAAGACAAGGTTGCCCACTCTCACCACTCTTATTCAACATAGTTTTGGAAGTTTTAGCCATAGCAATCAGAGAAGAAAAAGAAATAAAAGGAATCCAAATTGGAAAAGAAGAAGTAAAGCTGTCACTGTTTGCAGATGACATGATACTATACATAGAGAATCCTAAAGATGCTACCAGAAAACTACTAGAGCTAATCAATGAATTTGGTAAAGTAGCAGGATACAAAATTAATGCACAGAAATCTCTGGCATTCTTATACACTAATGACGAAAAATCTGAAAGTGAAATTAAGGAAACACTCCCGGGCTTCCCCAGTGGCGCAGTGATTGGGAATCTGCCTGCCACTGTAGGGGACATGGGTTTGAGCCCTGAGCTGGGAAGATCCCACATGCCAATCAGCTGGGCCCATGCGCCGCAACTGCTGAGCCTGTGCTCTGCAGCAAGAGAGGCCACTGCAGTAAGAGGCCTGCACACTGCAACGGAGGGTGGCCCCCGCTCGTTGCAACTAGCGAAAGCCCCCGTGCAGCAACGAGGACCCAACACAGCCAAAAATAAATAAATAAATTTATATATATATAAAAAAGAAAACACTCCCATTTACCAAAAAGAATAAAATATCTAGGAATAAACCTACCTAAGGAGACAAAAGACCTGTTTGCAGAAAATTATAAGACACTGATGAAAGAAATTAAAGATGATACAAATAGATGGAGAGATATACCATGTTCTTGGATTGGAAGAATCAACACTGTGAAAATGCCTCTACTACCCAAAGCAATCTACAGATTCAATGCAATCCCTATCAAACTAACACTGGCATTTTTCACAGAACTAGAACAAAAAATTTCACAATTTGTATGGAAACACTAAAGACGCTGAATAGCCAAAGCAATCTTGAGAACGAAAAACAGAGCTGGAGGAATCAGGCTCCCTGACCTCAGACTACACTACAAAGTTACAGTAATCAAGACAGTATGGTGCTGGCACAAAAAGAGAAAGATAGATCAATGGAACAGGATAGAAAGCCCAGAGATAAACCCACACACCTATGGTCACCTTATCTTTGATAAAGGAGGCAAGAATATACAGTGGAGAAAAGACAGCCTCTTCAATAAGTGGTGCTGGAAAAACTGGACAGGTACATGGTAAAAGTATGAAATTAGAATACTCCCTAACACCATACACAAAAATAAGCTCAAAATGGATTAAAGACCTAAATGTATGGCCAGAAACTACCAAACTCTTAGAGGAAAACATAGGTAGAACAGTCTATGACATAAATCACAGCAAGATCCTTTTTGACCCACCTCCTAGAGAAATGGAAATAAAAATAAAGAAATGGGACCTAATGAAACTTCAAAGCTTTTGCACAGCAAAGGAAACCATAAACAAGACCAAAAGACAACCCTCAAAATGGGAGAAAATATTTGCAAATGAAGCAACTGACAAAGGATTAATCTCCAAAATTTACAAGCAGCTCATGCAGCTCAATATCAAAAAAAGAAACAACCCAATCCAAAAATGGGCAGAAGACCTAAATAGACATTTCTCCAAAGAAGATATACAGATTGCCAACAAGCACATGAAAGAATGCTCAACATCATTAATCATTAGAGAAATGCAAATCAAAACTACAATGAGATATCATCTCACACCAGTCAGAATGGCCATCATCAAAAAATCTAGAAACAATAAATGCTGTAGAGGGTGTGGAGAAAAGGGAACCCTCTTGCATTGTTGGTGGGAATGTAAATTGATACAGCCACTATGGAGAACAGTATGGAGGTTCCTTAAAAAACTACAAATAGGGGCTTTCATGGTGGCGCAGTGGTTGAGAGTCCACCTGCCGATGCAGGGGACGCGGGTTCGTGCCCCGGTCCGGGAGGATCCCATGTGCCGCGGGGCGGCTGGGCCCGTGAGCCATGGCCGCTGAGCCTGCACGTCCGGAGCCTGTGCTCCGCAGCGGGAGAGGCCACAACAGTGAGAGGCCAGCATACCACAAAAAAAACACAAAAATAATAAAAAAAAAAAACTACAAATAGAACTACCATACGACCCAGCAATCCCACTACTGGGCATATACCCTGAGAAAACCATAATTCAAAAAGAGTGATGTATCAAAATGTTCATTGCACCTCTATTTACAATAGCCAGGACATGGAAGAAACCTAAGTGTCCATCAACAGATGAATGGATAAAGATGTGGCACATACATACAAGTGAACATTACTGAGCCATAAAAAGAAAAGAAATTGAGTTATCTGTAGTGAGGTGGATGGACCTAGAGTCTGTCATACAGAGTCAAGTAAGTTAGAAAGATAAAAACAAATACCGTATGCTAACACATATATATGGAATCTAAGAAGAAAAAAAAAAAGGTCATGAAGAATCTAGGGGTAAGACAGGAATAAAGACAGAGACCTACTAGAGCATGGATTTGAGGATATGGGGAGGGGGAAGCATAAGCTGTGACAAAGTGAGAGAGTGGCATGGACATATATACACTACCAAACATAAAATAGCTAGCTAGTGGGAAGGAGCCACATAGCACAGGGAGATCAGCTAGGTAGTTTGTGACCACCTAGAGGGGTGGGATAGGGAGGGTGGCACGGAGGGAGATGCAAGAGGGAAGAGATATGGGAACATATGTATATGTATAACTGATTCACTTTGTTATATAGCAGAAACTAACACACCATTGTAAAGCAATTATACTCCAATAAAGATGTTAAAAAAAATCATGGAAAAAAACCCAAAAGCTTCTAGAGGACGAGTCAAAAAAATATTGTTGTCAACATAGGGTAGGCAAAGATTTTTAGAACACAGAAAGCACTAATTGTGAAAAACAATACAATTTCGTCAATATTAAAATGCCTCTGCTTATCAAAAGACAACATTATTCCAAATGAAAAGGCAAACCAATAATGGAAAAAATCTCTAACACATATTTTGACAAGAGACTTTTGTTAAAAATATATAATACAACTCAAAAGGAAAACTAGTTACTTCTCTCGAATAGACAAAAGAATTTAATAGCCATAAATGAACAATGGTAGATGAAAAGTGCTCAACATCTTTTATCGTCAAGGAAATGAAGATTAAATCACAATGAGTCTTTAACCTCTTTGGTTAAATTTATTCCTAGGTATAATATTTTATTCTTTTTGATGTGATTTTAGACAGGATTGTTTTCTTGCTTTTTCTTTCTGACAGTTAATTGTGTATAGAAAAGCAACAGATTTCTGTATATTAATTTTATATCCTGCAACTTTACTGAATTCATTTATATGTTATAATAGTTTTTTAGTGGAGACTAGGGTTTTCTACATGTAGTATCATGTCATCTGCAAATAGTGACAATTTACTTCTTCCTTTGGTAAATCACTGTACACTACCAGTGGGAATGTAAACTGGTGCAGCCACTATGGAAAACAGTATGGAGGTCCCTCAAAAAACCAAAAATAGAGGTACCATATGATCCAGCCATCCCATTCCTGGGCATGTATCCAAAGAAAATGAAAATAATTTAAAAAGTTACATGCACCTCAATGTTTACAGCAGCATTATTTACAATAACCAAGATGTGGAAGCAACCTCAGGGTCCACTGATGGATGAATGGATGAAGAAGATGTGGGGGGTATATATATATATATATATATATATATATATATATATATATATATATATATATACACACACACACACATACAATGGAATATTACTCAGCCATAAAAAATAATGAAATTCTGCCACTTGCAACAATGTGGATGAACCTAGAGAGTATTATGCTAACTGAAGTAAATCAGACAAAGAAAAATTCTGTATGTCACTTATATGTGGAATCTAAAAAGAAACAAACAAGTGTAATAACAAAACAGAAACAGACAGATATAGAGAACAAATTAGTGTTTACTAGTGGGGAGAGGGGATGAGGGAAGGGCAAGATAGGGTATGGGATTAAGAGATACAAACTACTATGTATAAAATAAATAAGCAACAAGGATATATTATACAACACAGGGAAATACAGCCATTATTTTACTTTATTTGATTTATTTTTTAACTAATTATTTTATTTTTTGGCTGTGTCAGGTCTTAGTTGTGGCATGTGGCCTCTTCGTTGCAGCATGAGGGCTCCTCTATAGTTGCAGCACGCGGGTTTCTCTCTAGTTGTGGTGTGCGGGTTTTTCCCTGTCTAGTTGTAGTGTGCGGGCTCCAGAGCGCTGGGTTCTGTAGTTTACAGCACATGGGCTCTCTAGTTGAGGTGCCTGGGCTTAGTTGCCCCACAGCATGTGGGATCTTAGTTCCCTGACAAGGCATCGAACCCACGTCCCCTGCATTGGAAGGCGGATTCCTTACCACTGGACCACCAGGGAAGTCCCAGAGCCATTATTTTATAGTAACTTTAAATGGAGTATAATCCATAAAATATTGATTCACTATGTTGTACACCTGACACTAATGTAATATTGTAAATCAACTATACTTCAATAAAAAAATAAAGATGCCGTCACATATCCATTACAAGGGCTAAAATTTAAAAGACTAACAGTTCTAAATATTGGCAAGGATGTCAATCGACCAAAATTCTCATGTATCACTGGGTGGAAGTGTAAATTAGAGCAGTTACTTTGGAAAACACAATGGCCATTTCTTATAAGTTAAACATACATTTATCATAAGGTCCAACAATTCCACTCCTATGTATTTATTCAAGAAAAATAAAAGCATATGCCCATAATAATGACTTGCACATGAATGTTCATAGTAGCTTAATTCATAATAGCTAAAAACTAGAAACCACCCAAAAGTTTACAACAGGAGGATAAAGTATGTGTATTCACACACTGAACTACTACTCAGCAATGTAATGAACCATTAATACATACAAAGACATAAATGAATCTCAAAAACATACTCTGAATTTAGATGTGAAAGAGTATGTACTTCAGATTCATTCATATAAAGTCCATAACCAGCAAAACTAATCTGACCATTTCAATGCGGATTCCCTATTAAAATCTCAGCTGGCCTTTTTTTTTTTTTTTACAAAAAGTTAACAAATTGACCCTAAAATTCATATCAAAATGCAGAAGTCCTAGAATAGTCAAAGCAATCCTGAAAAAGAAGAATGAGGTTGGAAGATACACAATTCCCAATTTCAAAACTTACTGCACAGTAGCTCTTGCGTTACTTGATTACTCCGGTAATCCAGACAGCATTGTACTGGCAGAAGGACAACCATATAGATCAATGGAATAGAACTGAAAGTCCATGCTAATGGGTATAGGGTTTCTTTTGGGGATGACACCTGAAACTAACACAACATGGTAAATCAACTATACTTACTCCAATAAAACTTTTTTAAAAAGTCAGGCAGGGATGATGTTTGCACAACTCTTTGAACCTACTAAAAACACTGAATTGTCCACTGTAAAAGGGTGAATGTTATGGTATGTGAATTATATGTCAATAAAGCTGTTATTAAAAACATCAAAAAGATAAAAGAACCAAAAGACCAAAACGAACCTCCACATTCATGTCAAATGATTTTCAACAAGGGTGCAAAACAATTCAATGGGGGAAAGAATAATCTTTTCAACAAATGGTGATATGACAACTGGATAGCCACGTGCAAAAGAGTTAAGTTGGACCCCATTCTCAAACAACACATACCAACAAAAAAAACTCAAAATGGATCACAGACCTAAATATAAGAGCTAGAACTAGCTCTTAGAAGAAAATCTTCATGGCCTTGGGTTAGGCAAAACCTTCTTAGATACGACACCAAAAGTGACAAAAGAAAAAAACAGAGTTCTTCAAAATCAAAACCTTTGTGTTTTAAAGGGCACTGTCCACGAAGAAAGTGAAAGAACCTAACAGAATGGGAGAAAGCATTTGTAAATCATGTATCTAATAATGGACTGACAGGTCCACAAGAAGAATTGTACAAGGATTTCTCAGCTGCCTTATTTGTAATAGACCAAATTAAAACAATCCATATATCTGTCAAAAGGAAACTGGATAAACAAATTGTGATATATTTATACAATGAAACACCATTCGACTATTAAAAAAAAACCCAGAACACAAGGAAAACCTACCGAAACACACAATACATGAAGAATCTCAAAAACATTATGCTGAAGGAAAGAAGCCAGACACAAAAGAATATATACTGTATGACAGCATATATATAAAATTCAGGAACATGCAGCTAATACACAAAATATCTGAGGTGTACCAATGGTTGTTTCTGCAAGAGTCGGGGTGGGGGACGACTGAGAAGGGTGAAGAAGGAGTTTTCTGTGATAATAAAAATATCCTATATTTTCAGTATTCCTATGTGGAGTGTTGGTTTCACAGGGGAATACATCTTTGTAAACTCATCAAATTGGACAATTATGATATTTGTTTCACTGTATGTAAATTTCACTTCAAATTTTTTTTTTCTTTTTGTGGTACGCGGGCGTCTCACCGTTGTGGCCTCTCCCGTTGCGGAGCACAGGCTGCGGACGCGCAGGCTCAGCGGCCATGGCTCACAGGCCCAGCCGCTCCGCGGCATGTGGGATCTTCCCGGACCGGGGCATGAACCCGTGTCCCCTGCATTGGCAGGCGAACTCTCAACCACTGCGCCACCAGGGAAGCCCCACTTCAAATTTTTTAAGTACAAAATGGGGAAGGGCCTTGCTTCATGGTGTCCTACACCTCCCTGTCCCCTTTTCTTTTCTTTTTTAAAAAAATTTATTTTATTTTTATTTATTTTGGGATGCATTGGGTCTTTGTTGCTATGCACGAGTTTTCTCTAGTTGCGGCGAGTGGGGGCTACTCTTCATTGCGGTGCACAGGCCTCTCATTGTGGTGGCTTCTCTTGTTGCGGAGCATGGGCTTCAGTAGTTGTGGCACGCGGGCTCTAGAGTGCAGGCTCAGTAGTTGTGACGCACGGGCTTAGCTGCTCCGCAGCATGTGGGATCTTCCAGAACCAAGGCTCAAACCCATGTCCCCTGCATTGGCAGGAGGATTCACTGCGCCACCAGGGAAGGCCCCTGTCCCCTTCTCAAACACAAAACACAGAGGCAAAGAAGGCCATTCCAGCCACGTGAAGGACTATGGAACTCTGTGCCTAAGTAACTAAGCAGTCTCCTAAAACTCCCAGCTTATTTGAAACTGGAACAAATTCTGAATAGTTCCCAAGTTTCCTGGTAGAATAGTGTCTCTCATCTCTAGTATCTGACTTGCAATAAAAGGAAGGTGTAGATTTTAACCTAAATCTTCTGTGGACTAGACCTGAGGTTAGCAAGAGGTGAACTTGTGATTAAGAATACTCTCTTCAGGAACACTATTTCTACTTGAAAGAATCCTAGGAAAATCTTAGAGGCTCTAGACTGATCCAACTTTTAAAACATAGCTATGTTTTTATCTACAATTCTGGCAATTCCTAGAATTTTATGCCTTTCTATCATGTCTGCTGCAATTAAAAAAAAAGGGTGCTTAACTTACTATCTCAGTTTATGTAACTTTTGCTCAACAGAAGTAAAGGCTTTTTAGCTATCTATTCTCCATTTTTCCCTTCACAGTTTATGGCCCTGGTGTCATGTGGAGACATGACTTAACTATGCCCTGATCATAAAAACAACTTAAATTTTCTAATAGTTTCCTCTGAGAAATCTAATATTTTCTTCTAATTTCTCCTATCTTCTCTTCTGATGGTATTACAGATTTGATTTATTTTTTAGTTTTGTAATTTTTTAACTTTACTGAGGAATAACTGATATCTACTTAAACTGTACAGTGTGATGATTTGATACATATATTTACATTTGATACATTATACAAGATCAAGATAATGAACACATCCGTCACCTCACATAGTTAACTTTATTTTTTTTACTGAAGTATAGTTGCTGTACGATATTATATAAGTTACAGGTGTACAATATGGTGACTCACATTGTTAAAGGTTATATACCTTATTTGTAGTTATTATAAAATGTTGGTTATATTCCCTGTGTTGTACAACATATCCTTGTAGCTTATTTTATACTTAATAGTTTATATCTCTTACACCCTTAACCCTATATTTATTAATTTCAAAATTTTCATTTACTTAATATTGTTAATAATATTTTTAAAATTCAGAAAATATTTCAGAAATACAAGATGTCACTTAACTTTATCCAAATTTTTTAAACATTTTATGATATTTGCTTCATTAAAAAATTAAATGAGTGGATATAATTTAAGAACTTCCCCCTCCGTAGAAGTATTCATTATGCTCAACTCGGTGTGTGCTGTTCCTATACATATTAGATTTCTTCTACTTGTATATCAATAATCAATGCAGTGTTTTTGAGATTTGTCCATGTTGGTACATGCAGATATAGTTCATTTTAATTGCTTCATGTTATTTTACCGTTTGAAGAAGTCAGTTGCCTCATCTAATCTCCTCCTGCGGGACTCTGAGACGGTTTTGACTTTTTCATCATCAGAAACAGTGCTAAAGTGCATATCTTTACATGAGTCTCTTTGCATATATGTTAGTTTCTCTAGGTTCAAAGCACTGAAGTAGAATTCCTAGATCGCAGGCTGTGTTGCACATTCTTCTTTCTAGGTAACATGAAATGGGCTTCCTAAATGTTTACGTCAGTTATACTACTACCAACCATACAGAAGAGTTCCAGTTTCCGCGTACGCTTGCCTACGGGCATTTTCAGACTTCTAAAATTGTTTCAAAATAGATAGGCATGAGATGTTATCCCAGTGATGTTTTCATCTATATTCTGCATTTTTCTGAACAAGAAAAATGTAAATGTTTATGGTCATGGTACTTTCCTATTGGTTTGCCTTGCAAATCTCTTATACCAGCCAGGAGCTCACTCTTTCACTTTGCTAATGATCTCTTTTTCTTTTCTTTTTTTTTTGAACAAAGGTTTTAATTCCTAACGTACTAAGATTTATCAATCTTTCTCTTTATTCCTTGTACATTTTATCTTCCTTCCTTTTTTTTTCCCTTTATTTTTTAAAATAAAATCCTATTTCAGTATTATAAGGAGATTTCCTTATATTTACTTCTAAAAATCTTAAAACGCTGCTTTCAGTTTTTGATTCTTTCAAAATTTACTTCTGTGCATTGTACCTGGTAGCAATGAAATTGTGTAATTTACTCTATAAATTGTCACAGTGGCCTTTTTCAATTGTCCATTCTTTCCTCACTGAATTGTAATTCTACTTCCATTATAGATTCCTATTTACATGTGGCCTACTCAAGGCTCTGCATTCTGTTCTCCCGGTTTATTTGGATCTCTCTGCCCAACACTACACAGATTCAATTGCTTTAGCTTTATGATAAATCTTCATGTGTGATAGGATACAACACCTCCTGTTATCTTTTCCTTAAAATCATATCATCTATACTTAAACCTACATTTTTGGGACTTCCCTGGTGACACAGTGGTTAAGAATCTGCCTGCCATTGCAGAGGACATGGGTTCAAGCCCTGATCTGGGAAGATCCCACATGCCGCGGAGCAACTAAGCCCGTGCGCCACAACTACTGAACCTGCACTCTAGAGTCCATGAGCCACAACTACTGAGCCTGCGCACCACAACTACGGAAGCCCCCGCGCCTAGAGCCCATGCTCCGCAACAAGAGAAGCCACTGCAATGAGAAGCCCGCGCACTGCAACGAGGAGTAGCCCCCGCTCGCTGCAAGTAGAGAAAGCCCGCGTACAGCAACAAAGACCCAACACAGCCCAAAATAAATAAATTTAAAAAATAAATTTATTATAAAAAACCCTACATTTTAAATATTAATATTAGATTAGCTTTTTGTATTCTGTGAAAACCCCTTTGGGATTCTGATTAGAATTACATGGAATATATAAATCACTTTGGGGTAAGTGGATACCTTTATGGTACTGAGTCTTCCCTTCCAAGAATATATGGCCCATCTCTCCACTAATTTATCTCTCCTCTTTTATACTCTTTAACAATTGCTCCATCAATATCTTACGTATTCCTTTTTAGATTTATTCTTAGATGCCTTTAAAAAAAACTATTTTAGGGCTTCCCTGGTGGCGCAGTGGTTGAGAGTCCACCTGTCAATGCAGGGGACACGGGTTCGTGCCCTGGTCTGGGAAGATCCCACATGCCGCGGAGCGGTTAGGCCCGTGAGCCATGGCCACTGAGCCTGTGCATCCGGAGCCTGTGCTCCGCAGCATGAGAGGTCACAACAGTGAGAGGCCCATGTACCGCAAAAAAAAAAAAAAAAAACTATTTTAAGTACTGTCTCTTAAAACTACCCTAAGAGTTGATGATGTGTATGTAGGATTTCTATTAACTTTTGTATATTCATCTTATACCCAGCAATCTTCTAAAAGTTTGTCTAAAGTTTCTATTTAGACAATCATCATTTGCAAATAATACAAACTGCTTTTTCCCCAATCCTTACATCACTTACTTATCGTATGCTAGTTAGGACCAGAAGTATAAAAATAAACAGCAGCAGTGACAGGCAGCATCTTGGTCTGGTTATGGATTTTAAAAGGAACGCTTCTACCATTTCACCATTAAGCACAATTTTTACAATTTTTCCATGGACACCTTTTATCAATTTAAGAAAACATCCTTTTGTTCTTGGCTGACTACATTTTTTTTAATTATTGTGAATTGGTATTGAATTTTATCAAATGTTTTACTCTGTATCTGTTGAGTTTTTGTTCTGTGTTTATAACTGCTGTCATTTATTTTAATCGAGTTTCTTTTTTTTTTTAATATTTATTTGGCTGTGCCGGGTCTTAGTTGCAGCACACGGGATCTTCGTTGCTGTGTGTGTGATCTTTAGCTGCGGCACATGGGATCTTAGTTGTGGCATGTGGCATCTAGTTCCCTGACCAGGGATTGAACCTGGGCCCCCTGCATTGGGAGCATGGAGTCTTAACCATTGGACCACCAGGGAAGCCCCCTCGATTTTCTAACGTCAAGCAATCATTGCGTTCCTGGAATAAATCCCACTTTAAATAAGCCTCATAAAAGTGAGTTGGCACCTAGCGCCCAGATCTTGGTTTCAAATACCCTTATCCATTAAATAAAACCAGTGTTCCTTAGAGAAATGGCTGATTCTGAGACTGCAGGAGGGAAATATACAAGATGAGCCTGAAGTACCTTGTAAAACTAGAAAGTAAGAAAGTGCTAAGAAGAGAAAAGAAAAGAAAGGAAAAAAAGAAAAGAAAACAGGCAAGGAAAGGAAAACAAACAAAAACAATGACGACAGTGTGTGAGAGGGACAAGATTGCCAACCATAAGGGCTCCTAATGGCCAAAGCTGAACAAATAGAGCAACAAAATTACGTGGTTTATGTTGGTTTATAACCCGAAGTATAAAAGTAAATATCAGTGCATTCATAGTAATATAAATGATTGAATAAATAAACAGGAAAGAACAAACAAATCTCCCATGTGGAAGAATTCAAAATAATTTACACAGATACTGCACGCTCAGGAGGAAGAGCACGACTGCACACTCCTTAAGCGTGGGCCATGCAGAGCGACTTCCTTCCAAAGAGGACGGTATGGAAGGGGGTGGTGGGAGAGACACTTCACAGTGGAAACCTGACAAATACTACCTCAGCCACGTGGTCAAGGTTCACCTAAATAATGATGAGTTACAGTGATAATACGCAACCTTGATACGATGTGATAAAAATGGCACTTTAACTTGTGGTCTCCCTCCCCCACATCTATCCCAGTCTAATCATGAGAAAAACAGCAGACAAATCTCACTGAGACAGATGTCCCCAAATAGCTAACCAGGGCTCCTCAAAACGGTCAAGGTCAGCAAAAACAAGGGAAGTCTCAGGATCTGCCACAACCAAGAAGAGCGTAAGGAGACAAGATGAGAAAATGTAATGGTTATCCTAGATAGGATCCTGACACAGAGCAAGGACGTGAGGTGAAACGATGGGAATGGGAACAATGAATGGACTTTAGTTAATAATAATGTATCGATATTGGTTCCTTAGTTGTGACAAATGCACCATACAACAATAAGACGTTAATAATTGGGAAACTGGGTATGATGCATACAGGAAATCTCTCTACTGTCTGTGCAATTGTTTGGTAAATGCATAACTTTTCTCCAACGAAAAGTTTAGCTTTTATTTTTTAAACAGGGAGTTGGGGATACTTCTTTCATCTTCTTTCAGCACCAATTTGTATAAAATATTATCTCCTTCACTACAGGTTTGGTTGAACTCCTCTGTAAAATCATCAGAGCCTGGCAGCTTTCCGGGGGAGGAGGGGGTTAAGAAACTTTTTATCATGAAACATTTTAAACATTTGTAAAAGTAGAAAAATGTATAATAAACAGTCAACTTCAACAATTATCAAATATCGCCAATTTTGATTTACCTACACGTCCAGCTATTCTCCTCTTTCAGTATTATTTGAAGTAAACCCAGACATCACAGTACTTCACTGGCAAATATTTCTCTGCATATCTCTAAACAGTAAGAACTCTTTTGAAACACACGACCATAATATCAAGTTTATATCTATATATTGACAATAATTCTTTATGTCAAATACCCAGTTAGTGGTCACAAGTCTAATTGTCTTCTAATTTTTATGCGTATGTGGATAAATTAGTGTTGCTGAAAACTGCACTATTTTTTCATTTTGTACTTCATTGGTTTCTGTTTTTTATTTCATTATTTCTTTCCTCTTCTCTCTTTATGTTTATTATTCTTTATTGCTGCTTGAGTTAAATGACTGATTAATTTAAAATATTTTCCTTTCCTATTACATACATTTAAAGGTGTATATCTCACCATACGTTTTGATTTAATTACACTGCCTAAGTTTGTGTAAATGGAGTGTTTTCATTTTCATTCAGCTTAAATATTTTTAATTTCTCTTATAATTTATTTGCTTAAAAGTGAATAAAATATATATATCAGAATCATTTTGCTGTAACGTAAAACTAACATAATACTGTAAATAAACTCTACTTCAAAAAAATTTTTAAGCGAATAACAAAATATTTTATTAAAAATTTCAAAGTTATTCTGTTTTGAGGGATTATTATTGATTTCTGGTATTACTGACTGTGAACAGAGATCATGAAAAGTATGACATTGATGTATTTGTGCAATAAGTATTTTATAGTATAAATTTTATGAAAGCAATGACTTCATTTTATTCTCTCTTGGATAAGCTGAACAGATAAATGAACAAAATAATACGCAGGGCCTATTTCCAAAATTTAGCACATATACAGAAACATGTCCTAAAGTTTGGCATCTACCGTTCTAAACTCTTAGAAAGACATGTCTACTTGGCTTTTTAACTTATGAAGTTGGCTGTTGTGAACAAGAGGAAAACATCCCGGGTTCTATTTCCAGAGATGTATTATGGATATATTTCAGCTAATGATAAACACTATGAATGGTGTGTTGTCCAAGATGCTTCTCTTCTTTGGATGATACTTTAAACTCAACTGCCATGACCGCTGGTAACATCAATATGTTAACACAAGGAGACACGTCCAAGCTTCCCATGAGACTATAACCAAGTTTTCCCAAAATCGGTTGATTTACATACACTAATAACAAATGATCAGAAAGAGAAATTAAGAAAACAATCCAATTACATCAAAAATAATAAAATACCTAAGAACGAGTTTAACCAAATGTAACTCTAAGACAATGATGACAGAAATTGAAGAAAAAACAAATAAATGGAAAGACATTCTGTGCTCATGGCTTGGAAGAGTTAATATTGTTAAAATATACATACTACCCAAAGCAATCTACACATTCAATGCAATTTCCATCAAAATCCAAATGGTATTTTTCATAGAAACAGAACAAGCAATCCTAAAATATGTATGAAACCACAAAAAAAATGTGAATAGCCAAAGCAATCTTGAGAAAGAAGAACAAAGCTGGACACATCATGCTTCCTGATTTCAAACCGTATTACAAAACTATAGTAATCAAAAAAGTATGGTGTTGGCATAAAAACAGACACATAGATCAATGGAACAGAATAGAGAGCTTAGAAATATAGCCACACATATATGGTCACTTAATCTATGACAAAGGAGGCAAGAATATACAATGAAGAAAAAACAGTCTCTTTAATAAATGGTGTTGGGAAAACTGGACAGTCACAAGCAAAAGAATGAAATTGGACCACTATCTTACACTATACACAAAAATTAACTCAAAATGGATTAAAGACTTGAACATAAGACCTGAAACCATAAAACTCACAGAAGAAAACACAGGCAGTAAGCTGCTTGAGATCAATCTTGGTGATGATTTTTTGGATTTGACACCAAAAGCAAAGGCAACAAAAGGAAAAATAATAAAGGGGACTACATCAAACTAAACAGCTTCTGCACAGCAAAGGAAACCATCAACAAAATTAAAAGGTAACCTACTAAATGGGAGAAAATATTTGCAATCATATATATGTTAAGGAGTTAACATGCAAAATATGTAAAGAACTCATACAAGTCATCAGCAAAACACACAAACAATTCAATTCTGAAATAGGCAGAAAATCGGAATACAGGCATAGCTTGTTTTTTGTGCTTACTTTACTGTGTTTCATATTTGTGTTTTTTACAAATTGAAGGTCTGTGGCAATCCTGTGTTGTCAGATTATGGTTAACATATTTTAGCAGTAATGTACTTTTTAAATTAAGGTATGTATTTTTTAAAATACATAATGCTATTGCACACTTAACAGACTACAGTGCAGTGTAAACATAACTTTTATACGCACTGGGAAACCAAACAATTCATGTGACTCACTTTATTGTGACATTCGCTTTTTTGCAATGGTCTGGAACCAAACCTACGATATCTCCAAGGGACATCTGTAGACCTTTTCCCAAAGAAGACATACAGATGGGCAACGGGTACATGAAAAGGTACTTAATATAACTAATCACTCAGTAAGTGCAAATCAAAATCACAATATGATATCATCTCATACCTGTTGGAATGACTATTAACAAAAAGACAAGAAGTAAGTGTTGGCTAGGATGTGGAGAAAAGGGAACCCTTGTGTACTATCGATGGGAATGTAAGTTGGTAAAGACTCTATGGAAAACGATATGGAGGTTTCTTAAAAAATTAAAAACAGAACTACCATATGATCCAGCAATTCCACTTCTGGGTATTTATCCAAAGGAAATAAAATCACTATCTTGAAAAGATATATGTACCTCCATGTTTGTTTCCACATTATTTACAATAGGTAAGACATGGAAATAATCTAAGTGTCCATTGATGGATGAATGGATAAAGGAAATCTAGTATACAGTATATACAATGGAATATTATTCAGCCATAAAAAAGAAGGAAATGCTGCCATTTGCAACAATGGATGGACTTTGAGGGCATTATGCTAAGTGAAATAAGTGAGACTGAGAAAGACAAATACCACGTGATCTCACTTAGATGTGGAATCTTAAAAAAAAAAGACAAACTCATAGATACAAAGACAGAGGCAGGGAGAGGGGAGGAGTGGACAAAGTGGGTAAAGGGGGTCAAACGGTACAAATTTCCAGTTATAAAATAAGTCCTGAGGATGTAATATATTGCATGGTGACTATAGTTAATAATACTGTATTTTATATTTGAAAGTTGCTAAGAGAGTAGTAGATCTTAAAATTTCTCATCACAAGAAACACAGTTTTTAAGTGTGTGGCGAAGGATATTAGCTAGACCTACTGTGGTGATCATTTCGCAAAATACAGGTAGCCCCCACTTTTTAAAAGTTTGCTTTGCACGACTTCACTTTTATGAAAGACCTACACCTGTACTTTTTTTCACTAACCAAAAGAAATCCAAAGCATATGTTTACTATTACAAAAAAAGGTAATTGTGTCTCGCTTTACACCATCTCAGCTTACCAAAGTTTTCATAGGAATGCTCTCTTTTCAGATAGCAGGGGAAACCTGTATACATATATTGAACCATTATGGTGTATACCTCAAATTAATATAATGATATATGTCAATTTTATCTCAAAAAAAAAGAAACACAAAATAGGTTATAGGTTAGTTCACCCTGTAATCCTAACCCTCCTCCTTTGACTACTAGCAGTTAGAAAATCAGTTGTATCACCCACTGTGCTGCTGTGAAAGAAAACTAAACACCTGTCCCCAAGAAATCTAGCAGTAGGAATTGACATGTTTAGGTACTACAGCTTCAGGCCCCCTTACTTCTGGGTTTCCAAACTCTGAATCTCCCTTCTCGGCTGCCCTCTTGTCTACCAGAAGCCAGACAATACAGCTGTGCAGCAATGCCAAGAGGAAGGGCACACTGGGCAGAATCCTGAAAACTCACCAAGGCAATATCACCTGGGTTGCTTGCAATGTCCCTATTTCTACATGCGTCTCTTAAGTTAAAAGAAATTATCTCTTCTTGTTTAAATAACAGTTTTTTAACACTGTGACTTTTGCTTTCTACAAATGACTAAGAGGGAAAATAAACTCACATGCTGCACAGGGTAGGGGACCAACAAGTTAAAAATAAGACTAGAACTAAAGCTCTCAAACACTATGCAGATACTTGAAGAAGAGAACCCTGCAGTTAAACAGAGACCCACTAGAAACTGTGGGTCCACAGGCATGAAGTTTCTTTAATGTGTTTTTGTTATCAGTGAATCCAGCTAACTCCAGTTATCACCACAGCTGGCTGTTCATACTGCGGCACTGAATGAATAAGGTCTGGTGAGGGATTCTGCTGACCTAAGTTTGCCCCATCCTCCAGCAAGGAAGTCACAGAGGGTCCAAGGATTCTGATCTCCCTACTTCCTCCAGCTCTTCTCTGCTTTTTCTCAAATTCCTGATACAACTGTCAAATATCCTAATCTTTGACAGTTATTCCTTGGATGTTCTTGTGCAAAAAGACAAGAGGATATGGTTTTGAATTTAGCTGATGGTACAGGATGGTAACACCCAGCCCGTGTCTGAATATCCAGCTGTAGGAAAAAAGGGAATCCTGCAGCAGGTTAAATGGGGATACTATGCTTCCTCAGTGTCTTGAGATGAGTAATCAAAAATGGATATTCTTCTTTTCCCCAAACAGAATGGGATGAAAAGGAACCATACAATGTTGTTAACTTTGCATAACTAAACCAAACATTTAAAAAATTATGTTTGGTAGAATATTAGTGTTCTTGAGACACTAATAAAAAACAAAGACAAACTCACAGTGGTAGAAGTGACATTCTTTAAAAAAATTTTAATATAAATGTAAAAAAGATAAACATATTAAGCCATTTTTCATGTCATTTTGAAATAGTCTCTGAGGTACTCCTGTGTCATAAATACATATAAAAATACTTTTTTTAAAAAGCCAAATACATATTTTTAACTCATGAACCCTGATTGCTATTCAATAAATAAAATTATCTTTTTAAGTTTGGATAAAAAAGAATAATCAGAAAGAATTCAGCCTATAAAATATTAAATAGACAAATTTCTAGTAATTAAAACAATTTAGGCTATCGTAAGAATAGACTAAATAAGGTTAATAGAAAAGAATAAGCCATCCAGTAATTGAGGCGTATTGATAGGGATTGAATTTGGAAGATGGTAAATGCGACAGTAAAGGTTAGATACTAGTTAATTTCCCAACACCATTTATTGAACAGTTAATTTGGGCAAACACTCGTTTTGATCCCTACCTCACACCAATGTAATTCCACCTAGAATATGCAAAGATTTACATATAGAAAAATAAAAACTATATGCATTCTAGAAGATACTGGGAATGAATATACTCTTGGGGTAGAAGGGGCCTTTTTTACTTATAACAAAGTTTAAGATGACATCAAAGTCTTATGGACAGAAAAGATCTTGCAGTAAATTGAATCAGTGAGAGAGAACACAAGCTGAAATACAATCTCCCAGAATAAAGAGAAACATGATCTTACAGCAGTTTGTGAAAAATACTGAAAGTTAAGTATGAAAACAATGGCAATAGTTATTTCGTGGAAGAACAAAGAAACAAACAGGAAACGTATAATATACTCAAAGATAGCTTTCCCAAATAAAGACCTGAGTTAACAGAACAAAAGCACAGACAGAATTGTTAAAAACCCATAAAGGAATGAGTCCAAGGTCATATAGCTAACTACTGATGGAGCTGGACTTTGAATCCAGACTTGCCTCATTCCCAAATCCATATTCTTTCTTATTTCCACATGTGTCAATCAGCCAGCAAAAAGAAATCTTTCTACATGCAATGCAGTATCCTGAACTGAACCCTAAATCAGAAAGGGGACATTATTGCAAAAACTGGTGAAATTCCAAAAAAAAATCTAGAACTTAGTTAATAGTTATGTGCCAATGTTAATTTCTCAGTTTCTATAATTACACCATGGTTACGTCAGTATTAACACTAGAAAACTGGTTAAAGAGTATGCAGGTCTGTGACTTCATGGAAGTCTAAAATTGTTCCAAAATAAACAGTGTGGTAAAAGAAGAAATCTCTCAAAAATGATGCCTTGGGTACTAACTTAAAAACTTATAAGTAGAAAGATTTATTGCATAGTCAAATTTTTAAAAGGCCATGTTTTGCATTAAAGACTTTGATTATAACAGGTTCACTGATGATGGTTAAAATAATTATCTGCTTCAATTATACAGCATTTTGAAAATACTTATATAACTTTTTCCATACATACCATTTTTCCTTTCATGTGGATAAAACATAGCATACTGTGAATATTATTCTTTAAAAGCATAAGGTGATCTGGTTGCGATGAACTGCTTTCCATTTCTGCTAAAAACGTGACAAAAGCTCTGGGCTCATAACAGCAAGAATTAAATTTAGAGGCTTAATAGAACTGCCTGATTTTAGGAGCTGTCAGATACTGAAAGAATCAGGCCTTCAGAAATAAATGAATCCTAGGAGCAGAAAAGACGAAGCATATAATTAAGTTGAAAATTCGGGATGGGGGACGACTAGGTAAGGAAAGAGGGGAAAAAAATACCAAGAAAGAGGGAGAAAAAAGCAAAATATAGGACATGAATAAAAATCAGGGCTTAGGTGTCTCTAAAGAATTGAGATGTGATCAATTACGGAATTGGGGGAAACAGTCGTATGAACAGTAGTAAATCAGATGGCATCAGGGCACTCACTAAAAGCCTACCAGTGGATCCTGTCACTCAGAGCATGAGCCAGAGATCTCTGGGGACCTTGATGACATACTCCTCTGCCCCGGTCACTTCTCTGAATTATCTTCTACTGTTCAGCCTCTCCCTCATGCCCTCCAGCCATCCTGTTTCTCCATGCTGTTCCTCAGGCAATGCAGGCCTTTGAACTTGCTCACCTCCCCGCCAGGAATGCTAACACCCGCTGGAACTATCATCCTGGTTCATTCCCTCTCCTCCTCAACGTCCCTCTAATACTAACTCTTCAGTGATTTACTACTGAGAACACTCATACTGATCCCCTAGCATCCCACTTTCCCCTACCCTGATCTTATTTTCTCATAGCTGCCTCCACCATCTGACGGTAATTCCATCAAACATCTGTCTCCCTAACGAGTAGAATGTAAGCTCTCAGATGTTTGCCTGTTTTTTCCACTGATGCTTCCCCAGTGCCTAGAATAGTGCTGGGTAGGGTTAGGGTTAGGTGCTCCATAACTTACTTGTTAAGTCGGTCAATACATAAACGTGATTTTTCATTAACATTATTTAAAGATGAGTAACAAAACACTGGTAGCTTTTCCAAAGTTGGTTTTTGAGCAACCAGAGTCACTTTTTTGTTTGCCTGTGTTTTCTGGGTATTTTCTACACTGAACAATAACTTCTATAACGTTTTAAAAGGGGGTTTCGTTTTATGAAAAACTCGACAGTTATCTGTCTGAGATGATTTCAACTCAGGCTCATTCAATGTCAGAATCAGAAAGATACATTCTTTAGGGGCCTGTTCTTATGAACTTAAATAACATTTAGTTATTACCAGAAAAATCTTCCCATTATCAAAACTTTACATGAACAAACGCTCATTCACAGGACTGCAAATCATACAATCCCAACTTCCTCATTTTAAGGATGAAGAAACAGACCTAGAAAAGCTGTCACTTCTTCACCTTCACTTTGAACATAGTTGATGAAGTGTTGAACAGGAGCTAGCTAGCCTGAACAAAGATGGAAACATTACAGAATGGCCTAGCTCAGAAACATTTTGCAATGCAGTAAAAGTCCAGATTGAACATTTTCAGTTCACCGTTTAACTAAACCTTCATTTTCTTCAACTTATTCCCATGTCATTGCTCAAAGATGCTTGCGAGCAGCTTCATCGTATTCTTGGAACAGTCAAGATTCTCTTTGCCTTAAGATCACTAGCAGAGCAAACAACATGATCACCAAGTATTTTAGCAAGCTCAAGGGCCACAGAACCTTCCAGAATCCACTCAACAGTCAACCTCTTGTTCCAGTCCTCTGCCTTCCCTCTTGAGAGAAGTTCAAGGCCAGCTTATTTTACAAATTTCTTACACTTTTCAGCAGATGAATTGTCAATTAACTCTCATGAAATCAAATGCAAGCAGCTTTCAGGGTCTGAAAATGTGTGGCTTCTCTTTTCAAAAAAGCATTAGCTGAAAAGTTGCATGTGCGCCATTGTTTTGTTATACGTTTGGAAAAAATCTGATGTCATATTTTTTTTTCAGAGATAGCAGCAGCAGTTAACCCACACAAGTCCATTCCCCAGGTCCCCCGACAGCCATCTCCGATACCAGAGGGGCACACAGGCAGATACTTTGGCAAAGAAAGTCTACAAAATGACGTTGCTACAGGCCAGAACAACCATATTGATTTTTAGTACAATTCAAAACACAAGGAAACATCAGTTTCCTAAATGGTACACACTGAAATGGACAGGGAGAGTACACCACAAAGAGCGGAGAGAAGGAAGACGATAAAAGACAATTACGTTAGCAAACAGCTGAGTGCTCTTTTCGGCTGTTTATTTTTCAGGTTCGAAGAACTGAGAGGCTTGAATTAAGTTGCACTGTCCTTGTCTGAAAAATCTGAGCACGCTCCTTTACAGACATTGTGCTCACAGCTGGAAGCCTGGGCATCCAGTGGACCTTCAGGAAATAAAGCCGTACAACCCTCTGAACATTTGAACATCCTCCTTAAAACTCAAAGAGTTCTTTTTCCCAATTAAGATTTCCCGCTCTCTCAGCAAATGGCAGATCTGTTTAAACTGCACTCTAAACATATTATTTACCAATACAGCATTCAGTTTGCTACGAGCAAATATTTTCCTTTGAAATCCTTAACGAGACAAAAATGCCTTTCAAGCCAGAGACTTCGGAAGGGAGGTTGGGAATCAGGACAGACCAGCTGGGACTTACCATGGCCCCCTCACTTCTCCTTTGGGCAACTTCTCTCTGCAGTCGGGCCACAGCCAACTTCTCCCTGGAGAAGCAAAAGCACATGATTAGTTGACCATCCTTCTCAATGCAGAGGTACACCGGCCTGGCTTCAAAACATTCTTCTGAGGTCTCCAGAGGAATCCCTTCCTTGGTTTAGCTCACTTCCTCCACTAAACTTTCTATAAATATTTAAAGTGATTGGTCATGAGTGCATTGTTTTCACTGTGTGTCATGAAAGAGATCTTTTGCCTTGGATTTTATAATAGCCAAATGAATGCTCAATGCCAACTCAAAGCTTCCTTTTAAGTTCATTAACATATATCATTTGTAAATAAATTTTCCATGGCTAAAATATTTCAGTTGTTCTTCCTGTATCAATTTTGCTCATAAGTATTTTCGCTATTCTTATTTATTTTGTTGCCCTGCGCTGATACTGAATTTAATAAAGCAAACAAAATGTAACTCTGTACCATTCTCGAAATAAAAATAGAAAATCCTTTGCAGACTTGCTACATAAAAGGCATGGGGCTGAGCATTTTACCTGATCTCATATGAGCCTGAAAACAGCCCTATAATAGGTTTTATTATCCCCATTTCAAAGATGTGGAAACTGAGGCTAAGAGAGGCTAAATAACATATGGACTGTTCATATTTTCTATTTCTTCCTGATTCAGTCTTGGAGCCTCCAACTGGTAAGTAGTAATATTACAGTCAAACTTTAGGTTCTCCTTAGTTCAAAACCTAAATAAAAATTCTGCATGTCATTTTTCAGGGTCTAAGAAATATGAAAATATGGAATTGAAAGTCAAATTATTTAAGTACTCTTTAGTTCACACAGGGTTCATTTTGTGTCCTTTATAATTGCAATTCTGATTTCTCTTACCAAAAAATCTAATATTAACCAAAATTTTAAGACTACTTTTGTAAAGTGACAGATATCTTCATTTTGGCCAGCTTTTCAATTATTCTTAAAACAGTTGAGAGACGAAGTAGGGATAAGTGAACTCTTCCAGTAATTCTCAAATCTTAGTTCGAGCAAGAATTTTCTCTGAAATCCTCTACTGCTATCGAGGTGTGAAGCTATTGCATCCCTCAGCCCTCCCTCTACACAGGATTCAGCTACATGCAAACAAGAGAGGAAGCAACCTGAATCCCAGAGGAGGGAGAGGATTTCTCCCCTTCTAACTGCTTGTGTCTTTGAAATGCCCAAGACTATCAAGAAGGCATGTATTGGGTTGGCCAAAAAGTTCGTTTGGGTTTTTCAGTAAGATGTTAACACAAAACCCGAACGAACTTTTTGGCCAACCCAATATTTTAGTTGGGTTAAAGTGGAGTAGCTTTTTAGTAGGAACAGTTCTCTCTCTGAATAAACACCTAAAGACAGACTAGAAGGAGGAAAACTAGAGTCAGGAGACTTTTGGGGTATACAAGTTTTGGGAGCCTAGAGCAGGACCTGTGCTTATACCCTATGAGAGGGGCAAAAAGGTAAGCAGGAAGAAGCCAGAGAGAGATGGGGTCACATGCCTCTTTTAGAGGTAAACAAGGCAGAGAGCCTACACGTGTTCTCTGACCCAAGTCCCGATGAGCAGATGAAAAGGCAGAGGGAAGAGAAGAATGCGACACACTTCTGGCTTAATATGAAAATTAAACACGTGGCAAATACTCATGAGGACAAAAAAAATAGAGAAGAACACACTTTATATTCTATGACTCAGTAAGTCCACTCTGAGGTATAAACTCAACAGAAACTCATATATATGTTCACTAAAAGGCACGTACTAGAATGTTTATAGGAGGACTACTCGTAATAACCTTAAACCGAAAATGCACACACCCATTAACAACAGAATGGATAAACCTGAACATAGTTATACATTGAAATACCATAAACTACTGAGAAGGAATAATCAAGACCTCATCACAACCATACCATTGAGTGAAATAAGCAAATGCAGACGAGTATATATTTTATGATCTCATTTATGAAAGTTCAAAGACGGCATAACTCCTACCTAGTTTGATAAGGTGAGAAAAAGAAATTAAAGACACAAATAACAAAAAGGAAGAGGTAAAATTGTTTATATTCACAGATGACATAATTTTCTAACCAGAAAATCCTAAGGAATTTACAAAACAACCATACAGCTAATAATTTAGCAAAGTCACAGGATACAAGTCAATTTACAAAAATCAATTATGTTTTTATGTGTTAGCATCACACAACTGGAAAATTAAGTTTAAAGAATCTGTAATAACATAAAATACTTAGGGAATAAATGTAGTAAAAGACTTAAACTGCTACACAGGAACCAGAAAACACTGCTTAGAACAATTAAAGGAGATTTTATACATACACATAAACACACACACTCACCACATTCATGGATTGACAGGTTTACTTTTACACTGTCAAAATTTTTACCAAAATAATCTATAAATTATTTCTCACTGGGATGTATAACTCCATGAAACTAAATAAAGAGAACCCAGAAGCTACTCTGGTACTAAGGATGATAATTAAGTTAATATAACAATACCTGAACTCATTGTGTTCTCTGTATACTGAATACGGAGACATTTAACTTCTAGTCTAAACTCTAATCCACACTGTCTTATATTTTCCTTGACTGTTTATTTAGTATATCTTTTCCTCTAAATAAGTTCCTCCTTGACCACAAGGGTGGCAGCCAAAATTGCTGACTGATGCATTTTTGCACGTGGTCAGTTGTGGTGTAGTCGGTGTAGTGTGGTGTAGCTGTGGTATAGCACTGTACCAGCTGCTGCCCTGAATGCTGAGATCACATTTAGTCCACCTCTATAACACCTACTAAGGGCCATTTAGTAGAAACAAAATAAATGTTTGCGATTTGCTGAGTGAGGAATCAGACACAGAATCTAATACCAATTTGCCCAGCATGATAGAATTTCTAATAACTACCAATCTGCATTTATGAGTACACAACACACACACACGCATACACAATGATTCCCACAGGGCACCTTCTGGTTCTAGTTGGCCACAAAAGCTTTTTACACACATTTTAAAATTATGATAAGCACAGCTTCCATGGACTACCAGGTAAATATCTGAGTAAGCGTCAACGAAGTAAATTCCTATATAAGGACACTGAATGAGGGGATAATAGTACAGCAGTTCTCATATATTTGGGCCACAGGACCCCTTTGCATTCTGAAAAGTTACTCAGGACCCAAAAGAGCTTATTTACATGGGTTATAGCTACTGATGCTGACCAAAAGACTTTCTGTTCAAGTAGGTTACGTTCATAGATATTTACCATATATAAATGAAAACAGGTAGTTTTAAAAAATAGTTACCTATAAATTCATTAAAAATTAATAAATCCATGGTAACATAAGTAAAACATTTTTATGAAAAATATTATATTCCAAAACAAGAATAAATTTCATAAGAAGAGTGACACTGCTTTAAAATTTTGCAAATATATCTTTAACATCTGGCTCTACAGAAGACAGCTGGATTCTCATATCTGCTTCCGCATTCAACTTGTTGTGAGAGCACGTCATATAGCTTCTAGAAAACTCCACTACACACCAACGAAAGAATGTAAGGAAAAAAACGCAAATACTAGCTTATGAAAATAGTTTTGACGTTGTGGATCTCTTAAAAGGGTCTTGGAAGCACCCAGCATCCCAGGCCCACACTTTGAGAATTTCGCCCTGAAGACAGATACAGAACTAGAAATGGAAGGCGTTCTGGAAAATTTCCTGGAATCATCATTTCTGATTGCTGAATCTTCAGAGAAAGATTTAATATATATACCAATAGCCTACTAATTTTTTAGAAGAGCAGTTTAGCACAAAAAAGACATTTCTAGAAACAGAACAAGAGTCTATCTTATCACTATCATCCTACTAAATAATAAAAATAATTCTAATACAGTGTAAAGGTTAGGAACATCACTATTTTATCCTTAAAACAGATTTCCTTTATCACACTATTAGGAAATATCACATGGTATAGGTGCTTGTCAAAACTTATTCAGTTCAATAGGAAAGAAAACTCCAATGGTTTTAGCCATTACATAGTTTTTAAGAAGGAAAATATTAATAAATCATAAAATTTTGTAGTCTGCCCACACATTTTATTTTTTGGCCTTCAATAAAGTATGAATGAACCAACATAGAAAACCAGCATCTCAGAAGGGGTAGCACATTAGCCACTTGATTTGGTGCAAGAGAGAGTAAATATGTAAAACTAGAAGCATCAACTTTACTTTTGACCTACCGGTACGTGAGCAGAGATGTGCCCGACTTCAAACAGCCACGTGGAAATGTGTGACACAAACGTGGAGAATCTCAGAGTAGTCTGGGTCACAGGAAAGATAATCCCCAACCCTAACCCTGCTCTCTGGTCATCCTAATTTACAAATTGGAAAATCGCTTTAGTCTACTTTATGGGATCTACTCTCATTCAAAGCAGCCTGGTGGTGAAGGACAATTTGCATGACCAACCAATACAAATGCCTCTTTGGGTCCATGCTCTGTAATTGTTCTAAATCATTTATTCAGGAAATGCAACATATATAATGTCATGGAGCAAAGAATTCTAAGGGTTCCGAATAACAGCCCAGGGTTTTCTACAGGGTGGGTGGGCAAGACCAGTGCCAGTTAAGTTCCACTACAGGAGGGGCACCACAATTTTAGGTACTAGGAGCTATTTTATGTAGTAGGCCTCTGAATCATATTTCCTTTGAAAAGAGGGTTTCAAGGCTAAAACACACCAAAAAGGTTCTTTCTTGAGGTTCAATACTTTGTATCTCCCAAATCTTTCAAGTTTTTGGTATTCCATGTGTGTGCAGTTTATGTCAGCAGGAGTTTTTCTTAGTAGGAATAGTATTTTTTTTGTGTATGAAAGAAAAATTGTCATTCTTTATTAAAATTAAGGAAGTAATGGAGTTGAATGGGTGAAATTATCTACAATCAAATTTTTAGGATTTCTAGATGTTAATATTTCTGGGCTCAAATTATGAACTTAAAGTATTAAAAATAAATGGGTCTTTTTTTTTTTTTTTTTACAGTAATCTCATCTGCTCTTGGGTTTAGTAGTCCCTTGGCAAACCATATCTTCAAACCCCCATGGTCCCAATATACGTGTGAAACCAACTGGGACCATCATCTTTTTTATGCAAATTCGGGGTTGTTTAAAAACAGCTTTGTGTAAAAAATAAGGAATCCTTGCCTTGCATGCTACCCAAGGCAAATTAAACACACTCCTAAATACTTGTGTTCCTATTTGAAGGTCTTCGCTCATCTGCTAAAAACTGACAACTGTGCTTTTGCAATACGTCTCTGTTTTGTTTTGTGTTTGTAGCAAAGCCAGTAGCTCATTATGAAGGGGGTACTGACTTTATGATTGCAAAACAAATGCCCAGAGATATTTTATCAAGAGCTGTGGACCCTTACTTACAGAACAGGGATAAAAGAAGGATATAAAGAATAAACACACAATAAAACAAAAGTGATGACAACACTTACTTCTCTTTCAGTTAAATGCAAAGAGAATCTTTCCCTCCAAGAAGGATGAAACAGAGCTACATTTTTATTCAATTTTATGCACAAATGGCGAATTAGTCCCAAGTTTCTAAATCCTTCAGTGCAGCCGCAGACAATCTCAACTAAAGATCATAATAAACAACAACAAAGTTATTTATGTGAACCATGGATCTTCAGAAAACTACAGATACAGCTACAAGTTAAGCCCATGGAAAGACTGCCTACAATGATACCAACAGGATGCTGGCATTTGTAAAAGCCAGAAAAGACCTGCAAAGGTTTGGATGTTTAGAAAAAATGTTCCCCAAGGGGTAAGCAGCTTTCGAAGGGGGACTGTATTCAGTTCGCGATGTGTGGAGACGTCCGACTTCAGGGCACCGAACAGCCATCTGTTGTAGGAGTGGGGAAGGCAGGCCTGTCTGGAGACAAATCAGTGTTCTGTTGCCATTTTCAAGGAAGCCCTGCACCCATCCTGAATGGGTAAGGATGACGCCACTGTGCAGCCCTGCTCTCCACCAGGCAGATGGTACCCCCGTGAGGCTGCCCTGGAGGAAGGGTCGCACTGGCACTCAGTGTGAGTGTGGAGAATTACTTCTACTCATTGTGAGTCTCGTCACCCCAAACTGCTCTATACACACAATGCATTTGAAGGGTGCCGATCGAAACGCACCTCCAGCAAGCTGTCAGTACGGTAAATACTCTGCCAGCTAATCTGTACAATTTCTACTTGACTCTTCTGGAAAACTAAAGCAGAACAACTAAGCAGGCTCACACATGTATTTAAAAAGAAAAAAAACATTATGGGGCATCTTACAAACCCAAAGTCCATTTCCTTTACTGTGGGAAAGAGATTGGGCTATTAAAGAATCTTCTAATATCCCCCCAAACTGGACCTTCACGTTAGCTTTGGTCGTTAGGTTAAGCTCCTATATTCTAAAGTATTTAAAACTCAGTTATTTTTATGTATTATATAATATATACATCTATCTCTATTTTACTTTATTTGGAATATTCTGCTGATTATATACAGTAATCCAATGATGGTGGAGATTCTAATTCATTCAGCAAACACTTAAAGTTGAGTTTAATGAGTTTAGGCACTGGGAAATCAAGATAAATAAGATGGTTCTAAATTCAGAGAGCTCAGGGTCTAACAGACAGAAAGCACACCTAGGCACACCTGTGTCATAAGATGCACTAAGCATAACGTGAGTGCTGGGTATTCAAAGGTGTATTCAAAGCTAGCTTTTAAAATAAATGTTAGGTAATGATTTTATCAAAAAACAGAAAGTAAACTGCCTTGAAATGGGAAGGTGCATTCTCCTATTTCTAAGAGAGTTATTTTTCAAATTTCATGCTTTTTAGCAAGTCATATAGAAAAACAGGTCTGTTTCCACAAGTCTTTTAATTATAGAGAATCTCTATTATAGGTCTTGATTCCACTCTTCCCTAAATTCCCTAAGTTTGGCAGGTGATGGTACTGGACTTCAGTTCAGTTCCAAGTTCTGCCCCTTTGGGTCATGGTTTTATCCAGGTCACATTTCAGAGACACTCGACCGACTTCTTCAGCCTTTTCCATTCCGATACATCATATCGCAATTTTAAAAGATAAGAGGAATGGTTAATATTTATTGAACAGTTAGTATGTCAAGCACGGTTCTAGATACATGAAATATTTAAACCTCCAACAATCCCATGAGGTAGGTATTATTATCATTTCCAGGACACACAGCAATGCTTCTCAAACTTTTTTGAGAACCTTTTTACACTCTGAAAAAAAATCTTTGAGGACTCCAAAGAGCTTCTGTTTATGTGGGCTACATCTATCAATGTTTACGGTATTCAAAATGAAAACCAAGACTCTAAATATATATTAATTTACATATATTTATATATAGTAAAATACAAATACTATATATATTAATTTATTTGAAATAACAATAATAATTCCATTACAGGTAAACAACATATAATTGTGAAATACAACTATAGATTCCAAAACAAAAATTAGTAACAAGAATGGCAGTGTTTTATAGTTTTGCTAATGTCTTTAATGTCTGGCTAACAAAAACGACATCTGGATTCCCATATCCACTTCTGTACTCAGGATATTGCAATGTTAACATGTTGAAAAGCCTCTGGCAAACCACTGTATGCCCATGAGAGTGAAAAAGACAAATAACATCTTAGTACTCTTAGAAAAGCAGTTTTGACCTCTGAATTCTTGAAAAAGTCATAGGGCCCTTGGAGCCCCCAAGGGGCTCAACAGTCTGAGCGCTGATGTACAGTGACACCTATCTTCCACGGGGAAACTGAGGCTCAAGTAGGCTGGGAAACATGCCCCCTGTGCCTTAGCTGTTAAATTTAAATACAACCACGCATGTTTTTCCAAATCTGCAAAATAGTGATGAATACTTATTTAGTTAAAATCTCATTTGCTAGAACTTGTGCCTCTGTATTTATCATCACCTATTAACCACTGCCTCTACTGCTAGAGAAGGAATCATCAATTGAAACAGGCTGGGACCTGGGACCTGGGACCCTTTGCTACAATGCTGGCACCTGGACAAACATCTTGTCCAGCAAAAAAAATACAAAGAAACTATAAGGGACTAAAAATGTGTGCATGCGCAGATAGGGCAAATTATGGACAACAAGATACAAAGAGACCAAAAAAACCCAACTGCCACTTCTGAAGAGCAGGGAGCAAAAGCAGGGTACTGGGCATGCTGCACACAACACCACCAAAGGGGTGGGCAGACCACCTAAGGCCCCCCTCCAGCCCGACCCCTGGGCACATCCCTACCTTCAACCCATATTAGGATCCAGCTCGGCCCGCCTCCGGGAATGAGTGAGCAAGGGAACCTGTTGCTTCTTCTCGCTCCCCCCTGCTGCAGCAGGGGCCCCAATAAAGCCTTGCCTGCATTTCTTGTCTGGCCTCCGATCAATTTCTATTGACTAAGGAGGCAAGAACCCTGGTTGGGAACACAATAATGCAAGAAATCATGGGGGTGTCCAAGGATGAAACATCCTTGACCCTTTCCACAGCAATCAATGGGAAAACCACTGATCTAACTTTTCAAGGACACACTGAATTCCAAGTCCTATGAACCTACATTTCCAGCCGAGTAGAAGAAAAATACGAATGAAATTCCTCATATAAACCTATGCTCGTTGTTTCAATTAACACCACCCCCTCCCCATATTTTTCCCTACAAAGATCTCACCAAATGCCCAAGAGGAAATGAGATAAATGATTACTCTCATTTACACCTTGGGGCAGAGAGTCACACTCTAAAATCTTAGAGAAAAGTTTCAATAAATCATCAGCCTTCCCCATTTCTGAGTGGGCCCCAAGAATAAGAGCATGGTGGCGACCTGGTGTGTGTGCGAAGAGAGCAGGTCTGCTCCCCCCGGAGGCCTAGAACCATTCTCCGCCTACACAGGCATCCTGGGGAGCTGCCGGCCACAGAGGCAGGACAATGCCGAGTGCCAGGTGTGCCTGTGGAGTGGGCAGATGGGGAGATCGGGGGCAACAGTCCCTGAGTAATGGTTAAATTAATTAGCCTTTCCAAAGCAGATCATTTAATTACTCATCCACTCAGATATTCAGGGCAAGGACAGATTTAGAGAAAGTGTGGGAGCTACAACCCAGATGAAAGAAACTTGCACGCAGCTTTTTCCAATGCATAATGTCAGTGTTGGCCCCAACACTTATAAATATCCAAAATCACCCTCTTATTCCGTACTTTAGAGGAATCAATTCACATCCACAATGCATAAAAGTCAGGAAGTTGAGAGTGGTTCTCAACTGGTGACATTAAACGATTTGGGTCAGCAAAAACTAAGGCAGCAGGACTCAGGGCGGCGTGCACACACACTGACTGCGGGAGAGAGAGGAAGTGTAATAACAGTGCACTGTGCTGACTAACTGATTCCCTTCCCACTAAGCAAACAAACAAACAAATGAACAAAAAAACAAACTTTTTTAGAGAATACAGCATATTGGAATACAGAGATCATTAGTAAAAACAAACACACACGCAAATGTCAGTTGCCTGCCTTTCTGAAGGTCTTCTGTCCACGTGCTGCTCCTCCTGGAGCTCTCTGAAGATTTCTAAAATTGTTCTCCAATTTTCTAAGTTTCTGGAGAATTTTCTAAAAGTTCTCTAAATATGATGCCACGTAAGTGTGCTAGAACTTGAAAAAGAATAGATACATGTATATGTATGAGTGAATCAGTTTGCTGTACAACGGAGACTAACCCAACACTGTTAATCAACTATACTCCAACATGAAATAAAAATTTAAAAACAATTGTTCTATAATGAATGTTCTTCCACTCTCAAAAATGGTGTCTCAAATGACACCCACCTTTTCATTTAGTGGTTCACTGATTCATCCATACAGCCACTTGTGTCACCCACTGTATCCTAATTGCTTACCTGTTTCTCAACCCTACTGGTCTATAAGACTCAGACGGCTAGGACTTCATGCTCTCTGTGTGTCTGAGGCACAAACCACATCCTCATTGAATGAAAGATCATGATTCAGGGCAAAGACAGCCTGATGGACTTGAGGCAAGATCACCCGCTGCCTTTATCTGTATTGAGTATCAGAGGTTAGTCCCATGCCCCACCAGAGCTTAACAAAATGTCCCAATAAAACCTACTCCTACCAACGCACTTGTAGCGTTCTGCGCACTTCAGATGTACCACGTACTCTTGTTAGCAAATAAATAAACCAATGAAGAAAGAAACTTGTCTTTCTGGGGATTCTCCCCTTTATTTCTCCTTAGAACTATTAGCTTTCACTAGAATAATACGTGCTTTAATCACAACATTTTTTATAAACATAGGGTCTAGTAACTTTATTGAACACAATACTGAGTTAAAAGAACCCCATTTTCTTCTCTTTTTTTTTTTTGTCTGGGGCAGAAGGAAATCCCAAAAGTCTCCTACCTAATGTGTTTCTAAAATACACACTGCAACAAAAAAATTCCCCCAACTTCAATGTAGGAAATTTGAGTCTTAATTCTTGCGGTAACTTCTTCCTTGAGTGTAAAGCCAGTTCAAAAAAAATGTCCTAGAGACATACCTTTCTAAGAATCACTGAAGAACTACCTAATTTTTTAAACTTAATTTTCACTTCTGAAAAGCCTAGATTCTTGAATGAGGAATCCTTATGTTTCCATGTTTTCTAAGAAACATGAATTTCCTATGTTCTCATGTTCTATACCCATGATTCTCCTTTTAACGTTAAAATTCCACTAAAAAGACACATCTAGGTTTGTTTTACATCTGGCAAATAAGAAAAAACTGAAAAACAAAAGAATTTCATTAATAGTGTTTGATTTTCTTCCATCAATTTTGGTAACATTCAAAAGTAATGGGCGATATGTCATTTAAGACGGAAAGAGAATTCTTAGGGAAAAGAAAACACAAGCTAACCATCTCCTAAAGAGCAAGGTATACCTGTGGGTGTGTGAGACAACAGCCTTCATGTTACAATTAATTTGGTTTCCATGGCTTTCAATTAGCAATGGCCCTGAAATCTCATTCTGTCTCTATTTTCATGAAGGTCCCAAGATAGTATCTGCGAGGAGGTTCAAGCCATCTCTCTAGGCTGAGAAAAACAAGGCTTATGAGATCCTAAAGGAAGAAGTTGAAGGAGGTAATGAAGACCCTGGTAAGGCTGCAACACAGAATAGTTTATCCCCTAAATCCTCCTTCTTCATTTGTGGAATGAGCCACACATACAACGTAAATTCTGCTCAACAAAACGGTGGCTTTTAGGGTGGATTAGCAATGCCATAAATTCATCCCACAAGTACCATGCTGCCTACTACGTCAGAGGCACTTTGCTAGGCTCTGGGGAAGACACAATGACAAGTTAAGGCTTAATCCCTGTAGTCAAGAAGCATCACGTCTTAGAAAACAGACCATGTGTCTATATCCAGTGTTATGAGTTGAACCGTGTCCCCCTAAAAATGTGAATGACTTGACATGTTGAAGTCCCAGAACACGACCTCATTGGAGTCAGTGTCTTTATGGTAATCAAGTTAAAATGCGGTCATTAGAATGAGCCCTAATATCCACTATGACTGAAGCCCTTAAAAAAGGGGGTAAATTTGAAGATAGGTACAAACAGAGAGAATTACATGGGAAGATGAAGGAAGAGATTGGGAAGCTTCTTCTATAAATCAAGCAATGCCAAAGATTGCCAGCAAACCAGAAGCTAGGCAAAGGGCATGGAGAAGATACTCCTCGCAGCCCTTAGAAGGAAGCAACGCTGCCAACACCTTCATATTAGACCCCTAGCCTCCAGTACTATGAGACAATACATTTCTGTTATTTAAGCCACCCAGTTTGTGGTACTTTGTTAGGGCAACCCTAGCAAAGGAGTACATTCAGATGTACTTATATTTTAATATAAAATCTATCAATTACATGTGTTTGGACATAATCCCTCTATCTACATACAAATATACACGTAGCTTGGTAAAATATAATGGGTGCCCCAAGCAAGTGTCACATAGTTTCAGTAGAAGGAGTATTTAAACACTTGTGACCAAGAGAATCAAGGAAGTCTTTACAGAGGAAATGGCAGTCACATTTCAGACAAGCTAGAGCCACAGTAAATCAGAAGGCAAAAAGTCAGAAGGAATTTATGACTGTAGAACTATAAAATATTTACTGCAAACTTGTTCTTGTTGTTTTTCATCTAAGAAACTCACTCCTTTTACATGCCACTTCTCAAGAAAGGTCAAGAAGTCTATATGAATGACTCAAGTGGCACACTTCATATCTAAACCTCTACAAGTACACATTCACTTAGCCGCAAAGGTATTTTTAGTACTTTCATCTTCATCTCCTTTTTACTAAGGCTACTGTGATGTCTAGTATAAGATAAAGTGCTGTCTTCCTGCTCTGTTATAAGACTATTGACTTAGTTGGTCTTCCAGACCGGGGGTGGTTTGCAAATAGACTTACTCTGGCTGCCACCTTCTGCTTTGTAAATACACTTAACTCACTCTCTGACTGCTGCCCTTGTTACAGGGATGTGCACTGGTCACTGTGGCGTAGGTAACAAGGAGTTAGAGGGGTCACCTGTGGTCCTGGAACTGGTCTGTCTAGAGACAGAATGATAGAATCCATGACCAGGCCCCCCATAACTCAGGTCTCTCCCAATAAGCCATTATCAAGCCCTAGAAACACTTTTTAAAAGCCAACAATGGGAAACTTTCGAGGGAAACAGAAGACACTGATAAGAAAACAGAACCTAATGTCTAAGAGATGAGAAAGGAATGGAAACCAATCTGTGAAATAATTTAATGGATGTGACACCGGGTAAGACCCTAATGGGAAGGAAAAAATTCTCAGATATACGACCACATAGGATACTCTCAACAGAAGTAAAAGTGTTTTAGAAAACAGGAAAACAACTCAAATGCAAACAACAGCAGATGTTTTTGAAGAATAATAATAGCACAACAACCAGGCAACGAAATTAATTCTGTCAAAACAGGTTACTGTAAACGTTCAGTTTATAGGTAATTAAACCTAAGCATTTAAATTGCCTGTTTTATCATCACAGTGAGAGAGAGGACAATTTTAAAAAATGAAGGCAGCTTTTGTATCTTAAAACAAGGGAGGGGAAAGTCAAGTAGTGACTGAGTGGTTCAAAATTTTTAAAAAGCCATTTTCTGAAGGATGGCAGGCACCCACCACCTTCAAGACAGAAGGTGGTTGAAGAAGTAAACAGTCATTTTTGAACGAATTTTGATTACATTTAAGAAAGAGGATAATGAGAGTAATAATAGCAATAATTAACACTCACACTGTGATTACATTCCAAGCGCATTACAGTTAGTTATTAACTCATTTCATCTTCATCCTAACCATAAGGTGGGCACTATTATTATCGCCATTTTACAGATAAGGAAAACAAGGCACAGAGAGATTATGTATCTGCCCACAGGTCTTGCGGGTAGTGATTGATGATGTCAGCATTTGGGGGCAGGCACTCTTGGTCCCAAAGCCCCATTCTCATCTTAACGCTGTGCTATCCATGTAATTCTAGCTGAAGTTACACTTTTTAATGGTGCGTTGTTGTTCAGTAATATGGACACTAAAAGATCTGTGTGAATTTCGTAAGAAGCTCTCAAAATCCATTTTCATTCCCTTTGAGACTCAAGCGACTGAAGAAGCAGAACAGAGGTGTGGTTAATAGAACAGACTCTGGAATCAGGCCGCATGAGTTCAGAATCCCAGCTCATCCGCTGACCAGCTTATGGACCTACGGGAAGTTACTTACCCTCTCTGTGATCGAATGTGCTATCATTTACAAATACAAATTGCCCCTTTCTGTGGGAGGATTTGACTTCCCCACCCCACTGACATCAGGCTTGGCATGAGACTTGCTTTGACCAATGAAATGTGAGTGAAAGGCACATGTGTAACTTTTGGGCTGAAACTTGAAGGGCCAGGACAAAATCTGCCGTATTACCTTTCTCGTTATGATCAGCAATGTTTGAGAAAGAGGCTGACCTGGGTCCTGGAGTGAGGATGCCTTGGAGTCAAGCAGCAGACCCACCACTGACTTCTGATGGAGTAAGAAATATATCACTGTGCTTTTAACTCACTATAATTCGGGGGCTGCTTGTCACATGACATACTGCCTCTCTTCTCTCATACTCTCTCTGTGCCTCAGTGTCCTACCTGCTGCGAGGGTTCTTGCAGGAATTAACGAGTTATGTTTATAGAGCATGTAGAAACAGTGGCTGGCATATGATAAGCTCTATGCACGTGTTCATTCTTTTAATTATATTCATCTATCAATGGTGGGAGATAGGTATTAGTGAGCCAGATACTCACATGAAAAGAACACGAGAGAAACGATTGCTGGAGGAAACGTTGCCAGTACTAATCAAATCCAGTGCTTTTCTGACTCTCAGATTCTTTCAGCTCAGTCCTTATTGTTATACTGGTTGCCCTTTGGGCTTTTTGCAAACTTCTCCTTCTCTTCATTGCTTCCAGTAATCTTATCCATTTATTGACAATTCAGGGCGTTCATATTAGTGACCCAAAGTTTCCAGACAGTTTTCCTGCTGCAAAATCTAGTCAGTTACTTTGGCCATGAAGATTTCTCCTCCATGGCCCTCCACTATCTTTTTGGAAATACAGTTGAGCACCAGTTTTCCTGTCCATGGAACACAATTTGAGTGAGATCATAGCAGCTGCTATTTCTTTGTTTCTCAGGGTGAACGATTAGATAACTTTGACAAGTTTCTTTGTTCCATGAGTTTTGACTGGCTTTAGTTTGCTAATGTACAACATTGTGCGGAAAAGCTCTTGTTTCACAATTAATGTTCCACACAACTTGCTTTCAGGGGATGCCGCTGAGGCATCCAGAGGTTGTGATAAGCAGATACCGGGACCTCTTATGCCCGAGAGGAAGTTACCGTGAGGCTCCCCCAGGCATCTTAGAAATCACAGGCCACTGAAGTGGTGGCCCAAAGAGATCTTTGACAGCACCACCCTCGTTTCTGAGAGGAGGAAATGGAGACTCAAAGAGGCTGACTACCTTGTCGAGAAAAATTACAGTCTGTTGAGCAAAACCCGATAGACCAGAGTCATTATCCACGGGAATCATGGATACTGTGCTCTTTCTAGGGCTAATAGCGCTTCAAAGAAAAACACTTGGTGACAAGAATACATCTGGACAGACTAAAAAACGTGTTAAGTACCCAATTAACAAATCCATTCACTCCAGGTTACTGAGCATCTTACTGGGTTTTAATCTGACCCATTCACAAAAGCCAAAAAGAGCTTACTAAGAAAGCTACAGTAACAGAGCCCCATTTAACTATGCTCCTACCTGAAGTAAGTTGGTAGGACAGAGTCAGTATCAGGGCTTAACTAAATTAAGATATAAAGCAGAAATCAAGTCATTTATTACATCCAAGAGCTTTGTTTGGTAGTTACTTACTAGATAAGTAACTCACCAGCTATTTTCTCTGAAATAATAGTGATTAGAATGACTATCATATCCAACAAAAAACTGCAACAGGCAATAAACGGGGTCAATCTTCAGAAAATAAAATACACCAAAGGTAGCTACAGCTGCTTTTGACTGTCTTGGTAGCAAATAAAAGCAAAAGTTATTTCTGGCATTCATCATTTTAATGATTTCTAAATTTGCTTCTCCAAAAGAAATGTACTGGAGATTAATATAGTTTATATGAAAACAAACAGAATGTGTAAATTACTAAGGGGTTTACTTCCTTGCTTTGATTCTAGCCACTTTCCCAAGCCCTAAAAAGACATTCACTCAAGTTTTGAGTGGCTTCTGTGAAATCATCTCCTCTACAACTAAATAGGTAAAGAAAGAATGTACTTTTTTAGTGGATAATGGTAAACCTGAGATTTGTAGCTAAAAACATTCTTGATCACAAACACTTTGTTGTTTTCTTTGCTCCTTGGCTACATTCTCAGGTCTAAAAGACATAAGTGAAAAGAAAACAAAGAGAAAAGGATTCTGTAGGCACCCACATCCAAGAAAGGCTCAGTAGTCGGCAAAGTCACAATAAAAACAGACCGGCATAGACAGGAATTCCATTAAAGGAGGACAAAATATCTGCTTTGGGGAAGGGCTCAATCCATCAAAAAAAAAAAAATTACTGAGAGACAAAGTCCGGAGCTGTAATACATTCTTAAGATCAAAGGCAGAAATAACTAGCAATGTCCAAGTTAGTCCAAAAGAAAAGCAAACCTAGCAACAGACAGACTTTCTTGCAAATGGAGAATGTCTTTAGTATAATACAGTAAGTCTGCTGTATGTGACACCTTGACAAATTAAAGAAATAGAAACATTGTCACAAAAGAAAAGGAAGAAAGGAAGGAAATTCACAAAACAGTGCCCACAAAAGATGGATAAGAACGTTTTAAGAGAATACTGCATTGATTAAAGGGAAGCAAGGAAAACAAGATAGCTGCTCTATCTGGCTCACCCCCTACCGCACATGCCCTATTGTATTGTTTCCTTTGGCACTAACTACAAGAGAGTTTCATCCCATGTCTAATAATACTATTATTTATAAAATAGAAGAAAAACATCCTGATAAGAATATACCTCAATAGGAAAAAGTCTCCTTCGATATAATCTGAGTGTCCAGATGAAAAAGAAATGCTTTTTCAAAGTAATAACAATTACAAAGCAACCAGTGAACAAGATAAGCACTTGCAGAAGGAACCACACTGAATCTATTCAACAAACCAGCTTTTCTGTTATGTGAACCCAAGAATGGATAACTGCTACTCACTGGGAAAACCTGCAGTGCTGTCAAAATCAGCCAATGCCAGTATACAGTCGCGTGGGAGGAAAATCTTTAAGAAAAGAAGAAAGTTTAGAGAGAAACAGAGGAAAGGGTGACAATACAACTTGTAAGTCTTTATTCAACATTATATCCATTGACCTATTACATTTAAGTCAATATGGAAGACACAGGGTTTTGAAAAGTACACACAGACACAATGGCCCCTGTCCTCCAAAAGCTAGAACTTGTAAAATACTACTTCGGTCCCGGATTTTACCAATGCTCATTTCTTGCAATTATAAATAGAATGTTCAACTCTGTAAGTGAAGTTATTTTCATATTCTGGCCAGCATCCCATATTAATATAATTTTGCTGCAAAGTACATTTATATTATATTGAAATTAAAAAGTCCGAATGGAGTGCATATTTTCAGAAGTCCAAGTTTATAAACAATCTATTGAATATGGAGGTTTCCTATTCCATAACTTTACAGACATGATACGTACACCTAACTACATTTAATACCAACCATTTTACATATGAACTACAATCTGATCGGGTATTTCAAAGACTATGTGGATAGCCCACTAGAGTTGGGGAAGAGTAAAAATCAATCCATAATTCAATTAGGTAGCACTTATTCAGCCATTAAAATGTGGCAGCCACTGTCTTATATGCTCCTACGTACGTCATCTTATTGAATCCTTGCAAATCTATCCTTTTTACAGATGAGTAATAAGACCTTCCGAATGAACAGCCATTTGAACTTTAAACCATTGCACTAAACTCCTTCAAACCACATACCTCCAGAGGAGATTCCTGTGGAACCTAATTCGTTGCTGGTTATGAATGGATTTACTCTGCTTTTGAAACATGATCAAACCAAGCACGATTCCAGCAATAATTCCCCAGCAGGGTCTGTAGCCAGAAGGGCCAGACAGCAAGGCTAGGACCTTTGAGCAACCCCTGCCCCTACTCTTAGGGGCACTCCTAAGAGTTCAAAATAGGAAATTCAGGCACGCAGTTCAGAGAAGCACATTCTGACAGGGTATGGGTAAAGGTCCAGATTTGGAAAAGTCTAGAATGTTCCTGAAAGGCAGGGTTCTACGAAGGGGATTTCAAGGCTGGTGGTCAGCTGAGAGCTTAAGGTTCAAGGACAGAACTCCAGTTTCTACAAGGGATGATGGCAATATGATAATACCCTTAGAGCCGCTGAAGTACAGGGAAGAATTTCAAGGCATCTACTCTGTATGGGTCAAATCAGCAACAAGGATAATCTGAACACACAACCAGATGCTTTTAAGTTTACTTTTCCATAAAACTTATAGTCATTAAATAAAACGTATTAGTTTACTCTTCTGTTCGAACTATGGGACTCTTAGTTCTCTGGACCCTGATAGGTCTGTTTTGAAAAATGGCAAGTCTAAATCTCTATGGCACTGATACTCCATGAGGGATAAGCCAGCTTTAGGAACATTAATTCCAGGGCCGACCACTGTGAATTCCTTGACACACTGCTCACATCTGGAAAAGTCTGTCAGGAACAAAATCTAGACGAGCTTGTGATTTTGCTGATTTCTCTTCCACTTTTGACCCTCAGCCTTTGGTCACGGGCTAAAGTCTATAGATTCATTCTAATTTTCAGAGGGAGAAAACAGAAAGTCTGACATCAAATTTAACTTTTAAGATATTTATCTAAAGTTTTAAAGAAGGGCTTTGCTTTCTAGAAGAATGGCCAATGTTAAAGCAAGAACTAAGGAATAAACATTACTCAGACAGAAAAAGCACTGTATTCTTCAGTCTATATGAATATAGACATAAGTCGTTAGGCCAGTTGACAACGAGGGGCCAAGTCTAGAATCACAGACCATGTCTTCCTCAGTATCGTGCTCCACACCCAGTAGGTCTTAGTAGATGCTTATTGAACTGAAGTTAACACCTGAATCTCAGATTCTTCATCTTTAAACTTGGGTGATAATGTAGTCATGCCTCATGATTTATACATTACACATTTGCAAATTTGCCTACTCAGTAAAATGTACTTGCAATCCCAAACTCAATACTTGAGGTGTTTTCACGATCACTTGCAGACACGAACAGAGCAGCAAAAAACGTGAGTCACCGATGCCCACGTTGCCAGCTGAGGTCGAACAGGGCGACACTCTGCAGCTGTCATGTTGTAAACAAGCATCCTTTCCACGATCTATTTAGTGCCATGCTTTTTGCTCTTCTGTGTTTTGCTGCTTAAGACGGCCCCCAAATATACTGCTCAAATGCTATTCCTTGTTCCTAAGTACAAAAAGGCTATGATGTACCTTACAGATGAAATATACGTGTTAGATAAGCTTCATTCAGGTATGAGTTATAGCGCTACTGGCCATGAGTTCAATGTTAATGAATTGACTATATATATTAAATAAGGTATCTTTAAACAGAAACACACATGAAGATTACATATTGATTGGATGATGAAGATGTTATCACCAGAGGCTCACAGGAACCTAACTCTGAATTCCCCTTAGGAGTGATGGTGCACTATTCACTAAGTCAATGTTTGCAGCAACTTTCTAGAACGTCACTATCATGAATTATGAGACGTGACTGTATCTACTCCACCAGTGGTTTTTAGCTCTGAGAAAATGTAGGTTTGGAAAATGCTGGTGAAGTGACCAGCACAAGTGGGCACTTAAGGAATCTGACCTACCTAAAGGCAAAACCAGTGTCCTGTCAGGCGTCCGCAAACAACACAATTTAAAACATCTACCTCAGATTCACCGTATTTCATAGAAGAGCATATGAAAACACGAAATTGCACGTAAATGTATTGTTGAAGTCAATATACTAGTAGAAATGGGAAATACTAAGATTATTTATAATCAATCAAAAGGCATCTGAGTTCCAGGTCAGGTGAATATTGTCAGAAATAGGCTATCAACTTGCTAATTAGAAAATCACAGCCTTTTATGCATAAACCTTTCAAACAAATCCAATTAAAATGGCAATTCAGACTTGAGCATGTCGGTGACAAGTCTATTACCTCCACAGGTTGCAGTTACCAAGTTGTCCTGATAGTAACAAACCAGGATTGCAACATAAAGCACACATAAAAGCAGAAACTCACCAACAAGGAATGCTCCTATTTGATGAATCTAAATCATTTACTTTAGGAAACAACACAGCCTTGCTTAAAAAACTCTGCCTTTGGGGCTTCCCTGGTGGCGCAGTGGTTGAGAGTCCGCCTGCTGATGCAGGGGACACAGGTTCGTGCCCCGGTCCGGGAGGATCCCACATGCCGCGGAGCGGCTGCGCCCGTGAGCCATGGCCACTGAGCCTGCATGTCCGGAGCCTGTTGCTCCGCAACGGGAGAGGCCACAACAGTGAGAGGACTGCGTACTGCAAAAAACAAAAACAAAAACAAAAGAACTCTGCCTTGATTAATTACGACAAACAACATACTCCTAAGCAGAGATCGTGTGTAAAAGTGTAACAAACTAACTCTTTCTTGGTACAGATAAGACCACTTTAATTCAGATTTCACTAACTCAGAATCAAGGGCCTAGGCAGGTTCTTTGTTCTATAATAATATTCGAGAGATAAAAGAATAATAAATGATACTAAAGGAGACTGAAGTTCTAGAACACTGTACTAAGAATTTTTTAAGCTTTTCAAGATTTTGAAAGCATATTCGTTCAAGATTCCTTAATTCCACACGCATTTATTAAGTTCCCCTCTGGGCCAGCCATCAGAGATTCCGAAGAGAACGAGACACAGAATGGCCTTTCTGAAGCTCACAATCTAGCAGGTGAGCAGACCTGTCAACAAATGCATCGAAGGCGATAAATACAATGAAAGACGGAACTGCAAAGGAAGAAAAACGTTACTGAGCTGCGGCTGAGGCTTTGAAAAATAACCCTTAAAAGGGGGTCTCATTGCCACATTAAAGTACAGTTTGTCCCGGGGCTGTGGTATCAATCAGCTCAGCTTTAGTTCATATGAATACTTGAAAAATAATGCAATTCTAATTCCATACGTGTGGGAGGGAAACCTCACTAACTCAGACTAGTTTGGACCAGCACCTCTCGCCTTCACTGTCAAGTCACTTCTGCTGTTCAAACTACAATTAGCTGAAAGTAACATGGTAAGCCAAAAGGTGGAGGTACAGGATGCCGCCTGTGGTGTTTCTAGCTGAGAGAGGTACTGGAAGGAGATAGCCCCCGCTTCTACCATTGAAAACGCATGTGCTCTCATTATCCTGAAGTCAGTTGGCTTGGTCAAGTGATGGAAAGGTGACTTACATTAGTTTCTCTCTGCAAAGTGACACATCTTAATTTTATTAGGACCTATGTTATCCCTTTCTCATCTCCCTCTGCTTTTAATACAACAGGAATGTGATGGATGTCCTTTCCCAGACTTAGGTTCTGAATATGGATACTTCATGTGTTTGAGGCTGCCAGAGAGAAGTAGGATCAGTTGAAAGAACTCAGTCCCCCAGGGAGGCCATGGCCAAGGAGGCCCCCGCACACTAAATGTCTGTGGAGAGCCAAGAGCCCAGGGCTGAGGGGGCCTCGCTGCTGAGCACGAAGCATCTCTGCCCGCTCTGACCAGCCAAGCTGTATTTAAAGGGATTTTGATCTCTCTCCATCGCTCAGCAGGCTTCTTTCCATAGTGCCCTCCGGCAGAGGTGTCATCCTGTTAGGGAGATGCTGATGGGAATCGGAAAGAAGGCGTAACTCGGACATCTGTAAGGATTCTGGACATAAGGCACATGGCTAAAGAATGTGAACGTGAAATCAACTAATCAGCAGAAAAAGAAAGCAAAGAGGTTCAATAATTCAAATATAAACTGCATAAACTACAGTGATATAACTTTCAAAACACACATTCACTCCCAGAGTAGATTTAAAACAAAGCTATTTATGTGTGGATATCTATATATTTATATCTATATGTACTTATATACCCACATAGAGATATAGATACACACATATAATACATAACATATACACACACGTGTGCATGTGTGTACGTGCATGGCTACAAACTATCCAAATCCATTTCCTCTTCTTCTAGGCTCAGAGTGAAACTACATTTCCCTATCTCCCTTGCAGTTAGCATTCCAGCCAATGAAGTCTGAGTGCAGTGATTTGCGCTACTCATGGGTCTGACCCATAATAACCTTCTACAGATGGTTCCGTGCAGTTTCCCTCTCCCAGCTTACTGGGATGGAGAGGAACACTACAGCAACCTTGGAGACTACAGTTCGAATTCAGGAGAGCTCCATCAGCTTGGGTCCTTGAATAACTGCATGGAGGAAAGCTCCCGACTAAATCTGAACAGACACATAAGTAAGAAATCTATTTGTTAGCTAAGTCACAACAATTTGAGAGTTTATTTGTTACACAGCCAAGCCTACCCTCTCTATGACACAGAGTTGGGAGTGCCTCACTTTTTCGTAAACGATGAGATACATGTGCTCACAACCTAAAATCCAAAATGTTTCCAATACAACTTTGCTAGCTCTCTTCTACTCCGGGTTCATCTGTCTTTGCATGGGGACACAGCCAAATGAGCCAACAGAGAGAACCACATTTATTTGAGAAGACTTTGGTCAACACTGTTCTGAGGGGCAAACGCCCAAGTGGGCACGTGCCATCCACGGGAGAAACTGATTCACCTTCTTAACTCTTCTAAACGTGTGCAGACTGCGGGGCCATAATTCCACATCCAAAGTCAAACAAACAGGGATAAAATACTGAGTATACCAAAAAGAAGGTAGATCTCAAAAGCTCTGACCTAAATGATTTCTCCAGCAGATCATGATTCATGTGCATAGCTGATTCACTTTGCTGTACAGCAGAAACTAACACAACATTGTAAATCAACTACACTCCAATAAAAATTTAAAAAAATGAAAATCTCAAAAACAAAACAAGATCATGATTCAGAGTATACCTTTTCTTAAGGCTGAGGAAACAAACGCAGAAGCAGGTCTGGATGTCCCAGCATCCCAGAGGAACACTGAAACATGTTTTCAGCATGGGTCTCAAGGAGGGTGAATTTAACACATAATTTCATAGAAATCATCCCATTGGAAGGAAAAGCTAGACCACAGGAAGCGATGTGGAAATCACAGCTCTGAGAAGGCAGCTGAAGAACTCTTCTTGTCCCTCTAACATCTAGTACTTACACTTCTCTAGCCTTTCCTTACATGACGTCCAGAAAAGACTCCAAAGCTTTTGTAGGCAGCCCCAAATAAGTACCCTCCAAAACAAAACAATCTTTCTTATTTCCAAGTGAATTGGATTTGCAGTAACTTCTCACTTTATCTCATTCTTACCTAGACAGGGTTCCATGAATTCACGATTCATGAGAGAGCATTCAGAGTGTCAAAAGGCTGAGTTCTTGCTTCCATTCTCCTACCATTCATATGGTTACAGACAAATCCCAACCTCTCTGGTCTCAGTATTCTCATCACAAAGCAAAAGGAATGGATAAAAGAGGGTCAGTGAGTCCCCTTCCATCTCTTATCAGTCTACGTGGTACCTTGTAATATATCTCCTATTTCAGGTTAATAAACAACCCCAATTCCTTTATTAGGTCCTTAGATCATACATAAAATCCAAAATGTAAAAGACTAGTTTTAAAATACCATTTTATACTTAATCATGCTGGATTCCCATAAATATGAATTTTTTATTCCTGCCAATCAAATAAGCCAAATGCCCTTATCAGAATGCATTCAATACATCACGTGCTGGCATCTTCCAAAATACGTTCACTTATTATGTTTACCAGAAAGAATTTGTGTTGAGCAGCTGCCTCAGAATTAATTAATGTGTACAGCTCACACTATAGAGTTACAAGCCAAATCCCATTATAACTAATACATTTTCAGTGCATAGCTCAGATTGCAAAGGACAGTGAAACTCCAGCTGATGGCCCATTTATTTACAGCAGCATGTGAATCAACAAAATTACAGGAGCATGAAACAAACAGTTCTGTTCTTGATGTATACTTTGAATAATATATTCTGTGAGATACCATACCCTAGAATTCTAGCAAATTAAAGAAACCTTACTGATACTTCATTTTTTTTCTGTAAACTCTTCATCTTCTCTATTATAGAACCAGACTATAGGAAAATCGGAGTATCTGATTGTACCAGCTAGATTCTGATTTTTCCTTCCCCCCAAAGTTCTTAAACCAAGGAATTATTTTATAGCTCATTAACTGACTTCCTTCAAATACCACTACTTTTCATTTATATCCTGTTCATGTCTTAAATTCCAAAGCATTTTTGAAGGAAACTGAAGCAAGGTAAATAAAGCTGAAACACTGCTTTGACAACATTTTTTAAAAATCAAAAGCAGGTGTAATTCAAAGAAAATAATTATATATCTTGCTAGCACCTGTTCCATTTTTTAGAACAAATGTTCATACTCACCTAGGGGATGTTCCAGCTGCTTCTCTCATTTTAGTTTCCATGTTTTAGCTTTAATTATTATCCACAAATGACCAAGATCTTACTATCTCAAAATAAACAACCCTGGTCTCGTTTTTGCAAATCACACTCTACCAAAAATGAAATCAGACTTTTAGTTTAAATCTTATTTTTAACAACCGATCTTTGACTTAGCAGAAAAGGAGATCTTATTCATTACCATTTGGAAAAAATATAAATTTCATCATCATGGGAAAGTATGAACTCTAGAATTGTATATTCTACAGTTAGGAACTTAGCCATGCAGGTAGAATATCTACTCTCTTGGAACCTAAAATCCAAAATTAATGTGTAGGTATATTTTGAAAAGATTTTAAAAAGTAATAAAATAGTTAGATAAAAACATGAAACAGATACACAGCAGACAATACCTTACAACTGCACATCAAGGCATGAGCGTTTGTGGCTTGGTACGTCAGGCCAGTAGAAAAGTACCATGGAATCACAGAAGTGACAAACCTTGATCACACCAAAGCCCTGGTGAAAAGCAAAAGCTTTGGTACAGCACCCATACACTTCTGCCTTCCCCAGGCCTCACCTCTGAGCCCCCTGATGTAACTGCATAACTGATTTATTTTTCATCCAGATGGCTGGCGTCCTGTATACAGACTTAAAATGCTGACTGTGTCTTGGACATGCTTATTCAGTGAGTCTCGAAAGCCATTATTCACTAATTTCACGTGGAAATGAAATTTCAGCTTCCCATTGTGTACGAAGAACTTGGCCACTGACGCCACACACAAAAAGTGCTTTTTGCCAGGCAGGAGTGGAATGCAAAAGCCTTCCTGTGTGCTTCCCTGGCTCAGGCCCAAGCTGGCATATGGCGGCCCCGCCAACCACCACCATATAGAATACTAGGTGAATGCTTTAAGCAAGCCCTAATAATGTGATTTATAAAGCACGCACTGGACGGCTGCTGTTTGCCTCTACTTTCACTCAGGATAGAAGATTAATCTTATTTCAAATAAAAGCATTTGACTACATGTTGCTCCCTTGCACCCACTCTCCCAACATTATCAGCTGCTAACATTTAGGTGTATCTAGAAATAATCATGAGTTTCTAAGCTTCCTTCCTTTGCCATTTTCTTATTCTAGAATGCAATCCTCAACATGGGCTTCACTTTCTGTTTCCTGTCTGGGACTAACAGGCAAAGAAAACTGGCTCTTTGAGAGCAAGTTAAAGGTCTTAGCGAAGCTCACAGGCTTTCCTCTGGTGCAACGTTCCCACGCTGTGCTTATAAACAACTATTGATATTTTCTGGAATTTCATTCCAGAAATTGTTTGCTTTCAGAGGTCAAAGAACTCCCTTCCCCTCCCTCTTTGGGGTTTTAGTTCAGAATCAGCAGTGCTACTCAGCAGTCATAAATAAAAAGTCCCATGTAAATATACATGAACATTTCATACTGTCACTGAGGAGCTCAAACATTATCAAAACCATTAGAAACATTATCACAATCACTGGTGATTTCTAGCCCTGAAATCTGACTTTTGGATCTTCCCAAGAAGATTTATTTACATCGTGTTTGCAAAAGACAATTTGTATTTATAAATTGAGGCATGTATCCAGCACTCGGCAATGGAAGCAACAAGTCATACCCTGGGATAATGGCTGTCTATCGAGATCCTTTCTCCTCTTATTCTGAGGAGTAAACAGTTTTTTCTTTTCTCTTACTTTTATCTACCCTGCCATATCACTCTGTTCTTCCCCCATATCTGCAGGGGACTAATAACCCTCCTTCTTTCAGATATCCCAGGAATGTGTTTTTGTCCAATTGGCCTTCCCCAGGCTTGTCTCCTAGATAACTGAATTTCAGGATGAGATGAGTGATACAAATTATAGGGATATTTGGGGCATTAAAAATAAACACGATCAAGACAAAAGAGCTCCATTTTTATTTGGAATTACTCATCCAATTCCTGAAAATAACCAATGCTGTCAGCACTGACTGCGTAAATACCCTGTTTTCTTTTCTTTTCTTTTTTTAAACAACAAAAACAACTGGTAGTGCATTCAGAAAAATTAACTTTGACTTGTTCCTGGAATCACAGTCTACTCCAAAGAAAGGGAGATGGCTTTGCATCCAAAGAGTGAATGTGCTTTAAAAACAAGAAACTGGCTCTAGCGTGGAGGGGACATCCAGAGACAAAGAGGCGTGGCTCCAGGATTTCTAGAGGGGACCTTCAAAGGAGTCACCTGGTCAGAATGAGGGGGCAGGGTATTTGCCTGGAAGCTGTATTTGCAGGGCCAGCTCACATTTCTTAATCAGACTGTGGCTTTACTAAAAGTGGCTGAGCAGGTGGCTAATGGAAATGCCACCATTAACTGTGTCAACGCAGACTTTGGTAAACCCCTAAAAGAATACAGCTACCGCATGCAGTATCAGCCAGACCCTTCTTAGAAGTCAAGCTTGGATCTATCAGCCTTAAAAGAAATGTAAATGATAGGACAAACATTCTTGAAAAAACAATAGAGGTACTCAACCGTGGCACAATCCTCAACTGAGAGACATATCAACATTAGTGTGTCATACACAGTGAAGTAAGTCAGAAAGAGAAAGACAAATACCGTATGCTAACACATATATATGGAATTTAAGGGAAAAAAAATGTCATGAAGAACCTAGGGGTAAGACAGCAATAAAGACACAGACCTACTAGAGAATGGACTTGAGGACACGGGGAGGGGGAAGGGTAAGCTGTGACAAAGCAAGAGAGAAGCATGGACATATATACACTGCCAAACGTAAGGTAGATAGCTAGCGGGAAGCAGCCACATAGCACAGGGAGATCAGCTCGGTGCTTTGTGACCACCTAGAGGGGTGGGAGAGGGAGGGTGGGAGGGAGGGAGACGCAAGATGGAAGAGATATGGGAACATACGTATATGTATAACCGATTCACTTTGTTATAAAGCAGAAACTAACACACCATTGTAAAGCAATTATACTCCAATAAAGATGTAAAACAAATAAAATAAAGTAAAGGGAATAATTAGATGGCAAAAAGAAAAGAAGATGTGGCACATATATACAATGCAATATTACTCAGCCAGAAAAAGAAATGAAATTGAGTTATTTGTAATGAGGTGGATGGACCTAGAGTCTGTCATAGAGAGTGAAGTAAGTCAGAAAGAGGAAGACAAATACCGTATACTAACACATATATATGGAATTTAAGGGAAAAAAAATGTCATGAAGAACCTAGGGGTAAGACAGCAATAAAGACACAGACCTACTAGAGAATGGACTTGAGGATATGGGGAGGGGGAAGGGTAGCTGTGACAAAGCGAGAGAGTGGCATGGACATATATACACTACCAAACGTAAGGTAGATAGCTAGTGGGAAGCAGCCGCATAGCACAGGGAGATCAGCTCGTTGCTTTGTGACCACCTAGAGGGGTGGGATAGGGAGGGTGGGAGGGAGACGCAGAGGGAAGAGATATGGGAACATATGTATATGTATTAACTGATTCACTTTGTTATAAAGAAGAAACTAACACACCATTGTAAAGCAATTATCTCCAATAAAGATGTAAAAAAAAAAAAAAAGTGAATGTCTATTCTTCCTCCTTCTCTCACCTACTACAAATCATTATTGGGAAGGTGTTTTACTAAAAGGCCCCTGCTATGGAGTACTTTATACAAGAGATCAGGGCCTCACTGGCACAAATGGTAGATGAGTATAAAACTAGCACAACATGATATACCTCAAGGTATAGCTTGTGTCCAAAATAAAAAAAAGAAAACTTTGTCCTAATACCGTTACTTTTGGATTTGAAGTGTCTGTTGTTTTTGGCTGACCTTATTATAACGAACATCAAAAGCAATCACTTTTAGGGTCCTTTGAGAAATCATTCTCTGTATCCATCTTTAAACAAAAAAAGGTTAAGAGCAGTAAAAAGGCTGGATTCTTCTATAAGTTAAGTACAGCCCCCATTTTTAAAATCATGAAATAGAATTTCAATTGCTAGGGAGCTGCTCAACAAAGTTGTACCTGGAGAGAACCTTTCTACAAGACTTTTGAACAGAAAGGCAGCTCTCGTCAAATCTGGGATAGGTGATGGGATTCTCACAACAAAGCAAGTCTGCTTCCAACAGACCCTAGATTGAAGCATTTCGCAGCATTTCATCTACGGAATAACTAGGTTCCTGAAAAAGACTTGTCTTGGTAGCTACCGTAGAGCAGTAAGGTAGCAAGGGGAAAAATGCTGTGACAGCATTTTCTTTTGATTCAGCCCAGTAGCTATGGAAACAATCTTTTAAAGTCCAATTGGTCCCCTTCCCTGCAAACCACATAAAATAAAACTATTTCTCACCCTCGCGGATTCCATGGCTGGGGGCTTCATTTTTCAACACGTTCAACTTATCTAAGCCCTCTCCAGCTCTAGGTATTTGCAAGCTGACGCTATCATATTTGATCAATACCATGGATTTAAATTAGAAAACCCATGAAGGCAGGCGTTTCTAAATAAGGCAGCAAGGAGTCCTAATGCCCAAACAACAAGGATAAACATCTGTTCAACATGTGCCCCAAGAAATGCAATGTTTGCTTCTTTACATTTCTCTATTTCTCCTCTTCTCCGAGGCAAGAAAGCATGTGAAGTCCCATCACTTGTAATGTTATCAGTGCATGAGTTTTTTCTGAGGCTGTACATACACCACAGGCTGGGAGTGGCAACTCAGGGTGGGTTAAGAGTTTCCTTCTATTTAAGATTTTTCATTTGTGGCTCCCTCAACAGGAACATGGCAGACAAGCCAAAAAAATAAAGCAAGTCTATGGTCTGACTTTTTTCCTACATGGATTTTAATCATAATCCTTTCAAAATGGAACTCTCTTCAGAAATTTCTTTCTAGATGTAGTCACTCTAATTTTTTGAGGTTTACCATTACCATTTTATATCTTAATTATACTTCAGTATTTCTTTTTGTACCTAATTTGATAAAGACAGATGTTCTTTGTGCTCCCTTTCCTACTCTAAATACCACTTTCATTCATCTTTATTGTCTCTTATTTTCCTCAGTCAAATCCCCTCAGTATCCATCTCCCTGTATACAACCTTCTCTTATCAACAACCCCAACCGTGAAATTTGCAGAATCAACATCGAGTACCTGCTATCTTACAACATGCATGAATGTCTCTCACTGATTTTGTCAGTATCATCTTTCTCTTTCACTCTCATAAAATTTATTCGTAGCCCATTTGTAGAATCCTATACTGTGCAGGGTTAGCATGACACTTAAAAAATACCCAAGACAATCTTAAAGAACAACAAAGCTAGAGGACTTTTATGCTGTGTTAAGAGCTATTATAAAGTTAGAGAATTGAGACAGCGTGTCTAAAGAAAAAATAAACAAAGAGACCTATGGAACAAAATGGAGTCAGAAACAGACTCATATATAGACAGTCATTTGACATATGACAAAGATAACAAGAGAAAGTATTTGGGAAACAATGGTCTTTTCACTGCGTGATTTGGAGTCAGCTGGGTATCCACTGGGGGAAGAAATGACTCTTGATCTTTAAATCATAAGGATCAATCCATTTCTGAGTGACTACAAATATAAATATAAAAGCTAAGACAACAAAGTATCTACTTTAAAAATCATAAGAACATGTATTTTCATGAGTTTGGAATACGCAAAGGTTTCTTAAAGAGGACTCAGCAGGTACAAAGCGTAAAGGGGAAAAACTGACAAATCAGCTTTATTAATACTAAGAACTTCTCCTCTTCGAAAGACACATTTAAGAAAATGAAGAGGTAAGCCTCAGGGTAGGAAAATATATTTGCAATACCTATATCCAATTAAGGACTTGAATCTGTAATATAAAAAAAAAACTACTACAAATTAATAAGAAAAAAGAGATATAACCCATTGGAAAAATGGGCAAGTGACTTGAACAGACCATATCACAAAAGAAGATATTGAAATGGTAAATAAACATATGAATATCCGTTTCATTAGTCATCAGAGAAATGCAAACAAAACCACAATTCAATACTGCTACTACCCACCAGAGCGGTTAAGTTTTTTAAAAAAAAAAGGAAACACCAAGTGTCTGTGGGCAAAGATGTAGAGAATATGGAACTCTCATAACTTAATGATTTAATTTTATCAAAGGGAAAAAGGAGACAGTGATAGCAAACACTAGACGATTATAATGTTGGCACCAACAGCTACCATACCCTCCCACAGCTGTGCTGTAGGGATTGAGAAAGGATGATGGTTGAGGATTGAATTTATCTAGTAATGCCTCGTGAAAGAGGTGGATGTGAACCTGAAGCAGAGACAAGTGCAACACTGAATCTGTAGTCTGTGGAGGGAGTGTTAAGAACGATTCTAGGGAGGGAGGATGCTGGGGCAGATGAGCGGTGATTGTAAATAGACTAAACTTCCACAGTGAGGTCCGTAAAGAGGAGCCGCTGAGGAAGAAAACGCTGAATACCAAGTTCTATTCTAATGGGAAAAAAAAATCGTTGTTCACCCTTAGACAGAATAATGGCATGAAAAAAGCTTGTGAGAAAAGATTTATTCATTCAACCACATTTATTGCCGCTTTCTGCAAACTTTTTCAAACTGGGAAGTGATATATTAGTTGAAGATTAAAATCATTTTACTGCAACCAATTTTCCATAGCCATTTTGCTAAAACCAGTATTCCGTAAGAAGAGGGTAGACTAGAAAACACACAATACATTACACAGACCCTTAGCAAGAAGGTACATACTGCACCTGATCCAGGATCAGTGACGGATACATGGTGGAGGTCATATGAGGAATGTATGCAATGGCTAAGTCATCAAGCTTGCCTTCGTTTCATTTGGTGCTATAGCATTGTTTTAAGAAACTTGTTTTCATCCTGTGTGTGCGTGTGTCCTGCACGTGTATAAATTCACATGTATACGTGCACTGAGTTGAAATATAAAGTGTATTTCTTACTGTGGTTTGCAGGCAGAAAAACTTGGAAACCATGCCCCTAGAAGGAGAGCTCTGTAGAATGCATCTGAACAAGGAAAGGCTTGAATGTGTGCCAAAGAATGCTGAGTGATGAACAGATACACAGTAGATGAATGAACAGCCAGTGTGGAGTCTAGAATAAGGGTCTAGAGTAAAGGTCTAGAGTAAGATGACATTCAGACCTTCCCCAGTTTCTGCTTAAACCTTAGGGTTATTTACTTCTCCCTGAATGTCCTATTTCCCAGGCCTCTTTTCAAGACCATCAAATGAGGCTGGAAGTTAAGCATTTTACACCCAGTTCTTTCCATCTGATCTACCTAGCAAATGCTGAGATCTTGCAGCTCCAACCAGTTATATCACACGTACCATTTAAAGTAATGTTCATTTGCATTTTTAAAATTTTGTTGGATTATAGACTTGATTTACAATCTTGTGTGAGTTTCAGGTGTACAGCAAAGTGATTCAGCTATGTATGTACATATATTCCTTCTTTTTCAGATTCTTTTCTCGTATAGGTTATCCCAGAATATTGAGTATTCTGAGTGTCCTGTGCCACACAGTAGGTCCTTGTTGGTTATCTATCTTATATATAGTAGCGTGTGTATGTTAATCCCAAGCTCCTGGTTTATCCCTCCTCCTTCCACGTTTCCCGTTTGGTAACAGTAAGTTTGTTTTTTGATATCTGTAAGTCTGTTTCTGCTTTGTAGATTCTAAACTGCGCTCCATTTGGATACACCCAGCCCTGCCTAAAAAGGATCAAATAACTGGCAACGTGAGGCGGGATTGTGCGTTGTCTTTTCTTTAACTTATCTTGATAGTTACGTCTCTACATCATTTTCACTAAATGAAGCCAGTTTCAGTGAGGCCAATGGCTGTTTTATGATCGTGCCATTAATGATGTTGACATTAAAAACTGTGACGAATGTTAAAAATAATTTTTTACATTGAGCAATTTTATTCTGTGTTAATTTCCTACCCCCTTAAAATTATGCAGCCTTCAATTAAAAGAACATAAAAACTTCTCAACCCCTTCAAATTTTACAGCATGAAATTAAAATCCAATAAGCAGTCTCTACCCATGCCTCCACCCTCATCACTTTACATTAAAAAAGAAAAACTCACTAGGAACCCAAGATCTTAGGCAGTAAAAGCATTCCAATCAGCTACACAAAGCATTTATTGTGCGATTATGTCCATGAATAGTTAAAGGTCCACTGAAATATCTGAATATACGTTTTCTTTATAGAAGCTTATACTGGGAGTGGAGAAGGCCTTCATTCACTCTGAAACCCGGCGACCTGGAAGTAGGCAGTCACGGAATATCTCAAGTGTATATTCACTTCCTCTTCTGCACAGCTCTCTGCCTTTCCCCGTACTCCGTGGTTCTGCAATTTCCCCCCCCCCCCCCGTCCCCTCACATCCTATTTTCTGCTGAGGCTACTTGAAGTCATGTTCGTCTCATGTTACTTGTTCCAGAATTACTCTAAAATACTTTCAGAAATGTTACTATATTAGGAAAAGGGAATTGAAACTTTCAAAGTCCAGTCTGCAGTTGCTCTGCCAACAAGGCCATATGTTGATTGCTCACTAATTGACCCACCGTATTACTGATGAAGTGTTCAAAGCAGTTTAGGAATTCATCCCTAAAAGCTGCATGGATATTTTGGAGAAACTATTCTCTTACTGCCCAGGAAGAAAACAGACTCGATGCTGAAAGGGGAAACCAGTAATGAACTTGGCCATGGGCAGCTGCCTTCCTATCAGTCAGTCACATGACCTCCCCTGATTTCATGACAGCCATTTTTGGAAGATGGTACAATTATAATGCTACATTGACTAAGTGGGTGAGTCTATCTGCATTGCTATTGTTTTGGGACTAGCTATTTCTAAATCTACACCCAGTCACACAGGGACTATGCATGCTCACGTCATGCCACATGCTACTCAGAAAGTTTCCTTTTGTCTGTCTCAAACAAAACCACCCAGGGCTCCATCAAACCAAAGGCAACCTGCAGTTTGGGGATGGAGAGAACGGGCACGTGTCCCAGCCCCACGCTCCTCTCCCACGCCCTTCCTCTACAGCAGGCGCTAAACGGTATATGGGACACTAACGTGTGAGATTGGAGGATTGGAGGATTTCAGGATTGGAGCCAAGAGCCTTGGTTTCTAGTCCACATTCTGACACCAACTTCCCATGTGGTGTTGGACAACCCACTTGAACTTTCTAGGCTTTAGTTTTCTAATTTATAAACTGCAGGGGCAAGATGATGCTGAAGTGTGCCTCAACTTTAAAATTCTCTTCTATACGCAGCTGCATAGTTGATAGGTTTACAGTGGTACCCTTTGCTCAGACTGATCTAGTACACAGCACACACACAACACGACTTGCTCCTGCTTATTCACCTACTGGGTCAACAGATCCAACCCTGGTCCTTGGGAAAACCTTCTTCTTCCTTCCTAAATTCCAACCAATAACTTAACAGTTCAGAGAAAAATAATGCTCTCTCCACTGCAGAGCTGTTGACGGGCACTACCCTTGCGTGTTTCTCAGTATCCTACCTTCTCATTTTTTTTCCTTCCTCTGAGTCTGACAAGGAAGATGTCTCAACATTCATTTATCCTGGACTTTGGATGTCCCTTTAGTCTCCCCCCGCAGCCCACAATCTGTATCCCGTCCCTGATTCCTTTATATCCCCATTCAGGTAGCTATGGTTGGCAAAATAATGCCCGCCCCCCAAAATAAAGATGTCTACCTCCTAATCACCGAATGTATAAATTTGTTAACTTACATGGCAAAAGGGACTTTGCAGGTGTGATTAAGTTAAAAACCTTGACGTGGGGAGACGATCCTGGACTATCTGCGTAGGCTCCATGTAGCTATAAGGGTCCTTATAAAAGGGATAGAGAAGAGTTGGAGTCACAGAAGGAGATGGGGTGACGGAAGCAGAGATCAGAGTGATCCCATTGCTGGAAGAGGGCCACAACCCAAGGAACACGAGCAACCTTCAGAAGCTGGGAAGTCAGGACGCAGATTCTCCCCTAGAGCCTCCGGAAGGAACATAGCCCTGCTGACAACTTGATTTTAGGGCTTCTGACCTCCAGAATCTTAGGACAATACATCTGTATTTTTTAAGTCATTTTTTTTTAAGTTTGTAGTAAGTTGCTACAGTATCAAGAGGAAACAAATACAGTAGTCATTATTAAACTATTTCTCTCTGAATCCCTCCAAGGAAGATAAGCCACATCCTCTCATCACATCCTGCACCTTTATCAGTTCTCACGATGGCTCTGCTACAAAATTTAATATATCTAAAACGTTTATATTCACAAATCTAGTGCAGAAAAGATCAAGGCAGGTATTCACTTGGAAACGAGGAAGCAACTATATCACCCACCTGCAAATGTAGCAGTCAGACAAAGGTTCCAAGTAGACAGAAGAAGCACTTAGGGAGTTGGTTCCAGAGTGATAAATGCTGTGCCCTTGCCAACCCCAGTCCTGGCCACGGGGGTCCCTTCCCAACCCCACGCCTGAGAGGGCACAATGGTCATCCACTTTCCCAAAGTGGGGAGATACATTCTGAGCAACCCCGGTTGACCCAGGATCCTCCACGGATTTCCAGAGTCAGGTCCCAAGGTACCTGGTTTAGGCTGGACGCTGACTTGAAAGCATTCTCGTCAGTCAGGGAGGCTACATGGATGACTAGAGCCAAGTGGCATGTAAGCAGAGTCCTCTGTACCCACTCTGGAGACCACTCACATCAGCCTCTAGTCTTGTTATGGAGCTGAACTCTGGTCATCAGCAAGCCCTCATGCAACACTGGCTCTGCAATCAGCACTGTGTTCCTTGTCTCTGGAAGCAACGCCACCAGTGAGCCTTTAGGCTGGCATAACACCCTGCTAGATGGTGCCCACATTAAAAGGGCCTCCTGGCTCACACCTCTTACTTCAGCCCCAGAACAGCTTAACCCATCATAAATGTGTCCCTCCCTCCACTTGTTATGACTTTTCTGGTCGCCGCTATGCCCCTCCTTGGAGCACATCCCTGACCCTTCTGGCTCTGATTTAGATGTGACACCATCTCTCCATGTCACAAAAACTCTCTATGATTGGTCAGATAATATTCCCCATCACCATTAAACTGTCCACAGCCTAGTGCCTGAAACCTGTGAAAATATTACCTTACATGGCAAAAGGGACTTGGAAGGTCTGACTGAGTCAAGGATCTTGAGATGGGGAGATGATCCTGGGTTATCTGAATGGTTCCAATTTTATCACGAGGATCCTTGTAAGAGGGAGGCAAGGAAGGTCAGTGTCAGAGAAGGAGATGTGGCAATGGAAGTAGGGGTCGGAGTGGCCCGATTGCTGAAAGGGTGCCTTGAGCCACGGATGCAGGTGGCTTCTGGAAGCTGAAACTGACATGGAAATGGATTCTCCTTAAGAGCCTCCAAAGGAATCAGTCTTGCCGACGCCTTGACCTTAGACCTACAAAACCCATTTCAGACTGCTGACCTCCAGAGCTGTAAGACCATGAATTTGTATTGTTGTAAGCCACTAAATCTGTGATAATTTGTTACAGCAGCATTAGGAGACTAATACACTCTCCCAGACTGCCCTGGGTACCACTATCCCCAGTCTGACCTGACCCCAGCACCCTTCTTCCTTTGTTTTCCTGCTTTTTCCCAGGGAATGCTTACTGAGTACCTTCTATGTGCCAGTGCTGTGCACCATACTAATTAGAGAACAATGCACAGTCTCCACATGGATGAAGCTGACCATCTGACCCCAAAACACTAACAGCAAATGTTATGAGAGCTACAGAGGAGGCATAAAATGTTCTCCACGGACTGGATGTTTGTGTCTTCCCAAAACTCATATGTTGAAGCTCTAATCCCCAATGTGAAGGTGTTTGGAGGTGGGGCCTTTGGGAGGTAATGAAGGTATGAGGGGGGAGCCCTCGTGAATGGGATTTGCACCCTTGTAAAAAAAGATACAGGGGCTTCCCTGGTGGTGCAGTGGTGAAGAATCCGCCTGCCAATGCAGGGGACATGGGTACGAGTCCTGGTCCAGGAAGATCCCACATGTGGAGCAACTAAGCCCGTGCGCCACAACCACTGAAGCCTGCGTGCCACAACTACTGAAGCCCGCCAGCCTAGAACCTGTTCTCCGCAACAAGAGAAGCCATCACAATGAGAAGCCTGTGTACTGCAAAGAAGACCCAATGCAGCCAAAACTAAAATTAATAAATTAAAAAAAAAATACACAGGAGAGGACACAGCAAGAAGCTGGAGTCTGCAAGCCAGGAAGAGATTCCTCACCAGACACCGGATTTCTTGGCACCCTGATTTTGGAATTATGAGAAATGAATGTATGTGGTTTGAGCCACCCAGTCTGTGGTATTTGTTACAGCAGCCCCAGCTGACTAAGACACTGCCCGTGGGAGCACATGGTGGACGGCTGACCTAGTCTCTGGAGGAAGGAGGCTTAAGCTAGACCTGAAAGACGAGGAGGCCTTAGCCTAGAGCAGGGAGATAGCAGCCAGATGGGCTTTGTAGGCAGAGGAAAGAGGGTGGGTGGAAAGGGAAGGTGGAGAAGGCAGGCCACATCGGGCCCAACTTGCAGGCCGTGGCAAAGAGTGGTTTCTTGTTTTTGCTTCTGCTTTAACTTCAATCTAAGCGGAAGGCTTTTAAACAGAGGAATGACAGGATATCTGCAAATATCAGGTGCCTGTGATGAAATTAGGGCACGGATGCCAGAGCATAAGGAAAAACAACAGATTCAAGTCTTGGAGGTTTTGATGAAATGTACAAATGTTCCCCAGGCAGCGTATACATTAATCCACACCTATGAGATAAACCTTTATCAGAAACAATCCATCTTTTGGTGAGCTGGCCAAGGAGCAGTGCCCGAGGACCTGGGACAAGATAGAAAACATGCCAGGGAGTGGGGAGGAAGCGTGCAGCCAGGATGGCCCCCAGGGGACCAGGCGCCCAGGACCTGGACCTTGGGTGGGCCCGCTGGCGAGCAGGGCAGGCACAGCAGGGCAGCCCACTTCACACTGCGCTCCTAGTTGGAAGCCCGGGGGGCTGAGCCCTGCATCGCACCCTTGGCATCCACCACGGGAATGGACATGATTTTATCCCTGGCTGAGTTCACAGCCTCACAGCAGAGATGAACCTGGGCGCATGCCACCCTGAAAGGGTGCTGGGAAACCGGGCCACACATGCCTCCCGAAGCCTTGAGGGGAACGGAGGATGAGACCATCTGCTTCTGAGGCGGGCTCTGCCCTCCTGGGCATCTCGCGGCCTGCTAATTCCTCAGTGGACCCACGTCAGAAACAATTCTCTCAGATTTCTTTTTATCTGCCTTTGAAGCAAATAGCTGCTGCTAGTCACAGCCAGAGCAGTGGAACAGAAAAAAGACAACTGTATATATGCTGATCCAGACCCTGAAACTGCCACTGAGCTCCCCCAAGGCCAGGCCAGGCCTTCCCAGGACAGGTCAGGCCTTGGATAAATGTGCCAGTCATTATTTGGTGACATGGCCCTGACCTCACCAGGCACAAGGGTTTTAAGGGGGACAATAACACTAAATACAGCATCCAGCACATCGCAGATGCCAAAAAAAAAAAAAAAAAGCATATAAAATCATTCATTATTGACTGTGCAAGGCACTATTGCAACTTTAACCTGAAGCAAGTTTGCAGCTCAATAAGAATTTAGATGTTAAGTTTAGAAAATGCAAATGAAATCAGTGCATACACAGAAACCTGAACTCTTAACATTTATTTTCACAAGCTTATTTCTTTTAAGAGCCATGAAACCCAGACATGATACAAATGCCTATTTCTGCCCCATGAATAATCAACCTCATTTTGTTTATCTGAGTGGCTCTCTGAAATGGAGGTCTTAGACCCTGAAACTATCAGGAAGTCTCCTCATGTTTGGCTGTAGCCATAACCCACTCAAATATTATTTTAAGTTCTTTAGGAAAAAATGATTTCACAGACCCTGAGTTCAAGAATTGGAACTGCATAACACAGGGGGAAGGTAGCTTCAGTGAGTTAACATCATCCTTCCAATACCTTCCAATACCTGAAGCATCATTATTCAGTCTCATCCCCACATCTCCTGATTAAACAAACAAGAGAACAGAAGCTTGGTGTGCAGACTGGAGAGATGTTTATTAGCCCTGAGGAGAGAGCTCCTGGCAGGAAAGGTCACTTAGAAAAGCTAAAAAATCATTTTTTCCAGAGGTCTTTAAAAAGAAAAAATAAATATACCCACTCAAGTCAGTTTTGATATAACCATGCCTAGAGGCAGCTGAAAAGAGATTCTCTGAGCCTCCATTCTCACCCCAGGGCTCTCTGGTCACACAGACACACAAAAGCACAACCTCCAACGACATCATGACTCACAGACGTCGATCGCTGGCCGAAGCTGAGTACCTGCTCAGCACCACCAGACACCATCAGATCAGATCACAAAAGATCTGTAAGCAAAGCACTGCTGCTATGAAACAGTCACTTTCAAACTCCAAGGACACATTTCTGCTGCCCTGACATTGATTTAGGCAAAGAAGATGCACTAACATTTTCCTACATCCTTGTGGGAGTGAGCCCAGCCATCCCCTTTCTAGAACAGTTTGAAGCCAGAGTCAAGCTGCCTGGGAGCAATACCAAATGCAAATGAAGAAAGCTTCTCTTCAGTGCCAGCCAAAAGGAGAGGCCAGAAGCCTTCGCAAGTTCTAATACAGGACGCCTGCAAATTGAAATTCAGGACTGTGGTGCTGCCGGTAGAATTCATCCCAATGCTCAGAATAATCTTCTGAAGCAGCTATTTACAAAAGCAAGCCACGGTCCTTTCCCATCCTCCTGAGGTGGGTGGCGAGCCCAGGGTGGCTCTGTCAACTACAGTTTTTGTGGCATGTGAGGTGAAGACCCTGCCAGGTACCTTCTGGACAGAGGGATTCATTCACATCCCCAGCCCTGTTACAGAATAACCGGTTCTGTGTTTCAGGGTAAAGATGCCAAGCTTTCCCAAGTTGCCCTTCTCTGAAGTGGACAACTGTAACAGAACTGCTGATGGGAAACCAGGCAAGAAGCCCCCAACTTTGTGATGATGCAAAGCACACTGATAATGCTCGATGCATTTCAAAATATATTAAGTGTTTTTAAATTTTTTATTGAAGCATCGTTGATTTACAGTAAATCAACGATGCTTCAATAAAAAATTTTTCAAAGATACATGCACCCCTGTGTTCATAGCAGCACTATTCACAACAGCCAAGACATGGAAACAACCTAAATGTCCATCGACAGATGAATGAATAAAGATGTGGTTCATATATACAATAGAATACTACTCAGTCATAAAAAAGAATGAAATAATGCCACTTGCAGCCACATGGATGGACCTAGGGATTATCATACTAAGTGAAGTAAGTCAGAAAGAGAAAGACAAATATCATATGATATCACTTAAATGCAGAATCTAAAATATTACACAAATGAACTCATCTACGAAACAGACTCACAGATATAAAGAACAGACCCGTGGTTGTCAAAGCAGGGTGGGTGAGGGAGGGATGGATTGGAAGTTTGGGATTAGCAGATGCAAATTATTGTGTATATATAGGATGGATAAAAAACAAGGTCCCACTGTATGGCACAGGGAACTATATTCAATATCCTGTGATAAACCATAACGGAAAAGAATATGAAAAAGAATGTATACATCTATAACTGAATCACTTTGCTGTATGGCAGAAATTAACATTGTAAATCAACTATGCTTGAACAAAATAAATTAAAAAAAACAAAACAGACTAAGTGTTCATCCCTGTGCCCAAGAAAGAAGATTCCTTCAGAAATATAATGAAAGAGGAAAAAAAGAATTAACATGTCTTGAATATCTTCTGTATGCCAGGCCCTCTGCTAGATCCTGTACTTAACTTACTTCATTTAACATTCATGACAAGACTACGGAGTTATTAAGGCAAGTATTATTCTTCTCTATTTCACGGAATAGATAGTATATCCCACAAATAAAGCAAATGAAGGCTGGAGAGTAGAGAAGTTAAAGGCTGGGGTTCACAAAGTGGAAAGTGGCAGAATTAGGACACATACTGGGACCTCAGGTCCTACCTACCAGCCCTTCTTCTCCTCAGCACCCTCCGCTTGTTACACTTCCCTGATGCTCCCACCATCCCCATCCCATTTCACCACACTTATCACCGGAATGGAATCAAGATGGGGAGGCAATATCTCAGTTGCAGATGCTCTGTAATGAGACTCTATTTCTGCTTTTTTCAAGCTTCGCACCATTGGAAAGGTCATTTAAAGTCCTAGACTCAGTTCCTTTATCTACAGAATGGGTATAGAGGCCAAACCCAGGTGTATTACAGTGAGAAAGAAAGGAGGCGGAATATATGCAAAAGTGGTTTAAGATAAAAAAAGTCAAACGTGAGGTGGTATTATCACAAAATCCCACCCAGACATGTTCCACCAGCTCCTCTACCGTGTGAAACTCATCATGAGAGAGAACAGTGGACTCTACCGTGTTCTTTAGAAGAGCAACCAGGTTATCTGCCTTCCGTTAACTCATGGGGTGGCAGAGAGGCATGAATCCTCTGCTCACAGACTGACTGGAGCTGTCTTATTCATGGCGCCACTGCAAAGGCATGGGAAAGGCATCCCTAAAACCTTTAAATAATCAGAATGACCATGATAGTTGGTCTCTTCCATAGATGACCACCCAATGACCCATACATTTAGGTGTCCATGTCCTGGCGTAGCTCCCTCCTTCACCGAAAACAGGTTGGTCCTGTGAATCCCTATAATCTATAGACCTGGCAGAAGTAATACCCTGCCACTTCCAGGATTTAGCTTTAAGAAGGTCTGGAATCTTCTATTTTTGCCCTGAGTCACCATGTAAGAAGTTCTGTTGAAGAGACCAAGTGGAGTGAGACACAGACTCAGCCGTCCCAGCATCCCTGCTGAGCCTAGCCTTCTAGTCATCCCACCAAAGCAATAGACGTGGGTGAGTCATCTTGGATACTACAGCCTGGTGGAGCCCCCAGAGGATGGCAGTCCCAGCCATCACAAGGAGCAAAAGAACCACCCAGCTGAGCCCAAGCAACTCAGAACTGTGAAAGAGAGTACAACGGTAGTTGTCTTAAACCCTAAGGTCAGGAATTGTTTACCATGCAGTATTAGAAAACAGTAACAATGAGAGGAGGAAGAAGAGGGGGAGAGCTATCTCCATCTGAACCTTCACCACATGCCTCATCCTTTACATACATCATCTAATCTTCACTAACACAGGCTTTATGGTACCAATTTACACATGAAGTTGGATGAGGCTAAGTAAGTTATCTAAGGTCGAGAAGAGATGGATTTGAAACTCAGCTCTGACCACAAAGCCCATTTTCTTAATAACTGTGTTATACTTTTCACAAAATATATCATATAATTACTGGTCTCTGATGCATAGTTGGAAAATTGGGTTAACAAAACAAGTTGCTAATTATTAGACACTTATTTTAAGTAATATAAATGGAGGCCTTGTGTTACAGTGAAAATAGCTCTCAACGAAGGAGCTTGGAAACTTGAACTTGACTTCTGACCTAATTACCAGCTGTGTAAAAATGAACAAGCAATTTGACTACCAAAAGGTTCCTTCTATAAAAAATGAAAATAATGTCTTAGATTTTTTGCGGCACTTGTGGGATCAAAATGATATATTTAATATAAAGAACTTTTGCAAGCCAAAAAGGAAGATAAAAGTCCAATACAAATGTGAAGAATTGTTGAATTAACTTGACATTTCTCTACTCCGTAGTTATCACAGAAGTTCTGTTTCAAACTGTGCTTTCCTGCCTCCTTCCAAGATAAATGTTCATATAAATACTGTTTGGTTTGAGCTTTGGAACACATCACTTTTTTAAAAATGGGAAATAAACTCAAAGACAGCTATTTAATACATCACCACTTTTTATTAATATTTTTGGAGGCAAATTTGTAAAAAGCAGTAACCTTCTGGCTTCTAGTGAATGGCTATATTCTTCATCCCTTTGATCCACTGATTTATGAGTTTTGCTCCTGGGGAGGGAGCAACGGCTTTCAGCAACGTGTGATGAGAATACTCCCAGTCCTGACGCAGGCAAAGAGAGGTCTCCTCGTGGTACTGGATACCAGGAATGAAGTACGAAAGAGATCATGGCTGCAGAGACTGTCTGGCCAAAAGCCAATGTGTATATGAAGTTATCTGTTCTATTAAATGAAATGAGATACAAGGATTCTCATAAAGAGAAACTCTCTGCTCCTTGGGTGGGCAGTGGCAGCTAAGAGCATTACAATATCCTCTGAAGTCATTGCCTAGAATCCTTTTAGCAGCTTTTGTTTTAGAAACCAAATGGTGTCACTGGTAGTCTCAACAATTTATGGGACATCCTTTTATCGGAAATTAAACCTAGTACCAGAATAATATAATGCATGTATAAAGCTTAAATTACAGAATTAAAAATAAGAGTTTTATTCGTGAACAAATTATGTGCCAACTCCTGAGTATGAGATGACAGGTGGTACGGAACACGCTTTCTCCTGAAGGGTTAAGATGCTACTTTTCCAAAGACCCCAAAGCACGTATATTTTCTAGTATGTGAACAAACGAAATAGCGTGGCTTCTACTGCAAAGGGGAAGGAACAATGGTAGATTAAAACTAAATAAAGCAATCTGATTCGTGCCATAACACAAATGTTTAAATAAACCAAGGATAAAGTTGGAAATATAATCTGATCTGTCTGATTTTGAATATGCAACTTAGTTTCTGAGCAATGGTACTCACAGCATATTATGCTAATAAAATATGTATAATATGTACATGTGTTTGCTTACACTTATGTGACATATTCTCATCTGCTCATTAAACAAAAGGAAACGTTACCCACTCTTCTTAAATCTAATTGCATAGAAATAGAAGCTGCGAGTAGGCAGTGGGACTAAACCCTTCATTAAAATTAACAATCCCATTAGGAAAAGTTATGCCTACAAAATAACAACTACTGTAGATTGACTATGGTTGATTCGGTATGCCTTTGTTCCAGCCTTCCTCAAATTGTTCTTTTTATTATGAATATTAATGACATCTTGTTCATGTTTGCTTTTCTTTTTATCAAATAACATTTAGGAGACGCTGAAGACTCCTCTTAAATCCACAGGTAAAAAGGCAGGGTCAATATTCTCACAAGCATATTAAACTGTGGCTTCAGAAAAAGAACGACAAAGATAAAAATCTTGGGCATATCATAACCATTTAATTAGAAAATGAATGTGGCCACACGAGTCAGTAGAGACAGTTGATGATCCTGCCTTATCATTCTACAATATATGAAAGAACAATACACCTGTAGTTTTAAAAAAAACAGCCAAAATTTCTGTTTAAATCTAGCACACTTGAGGTCATTCACTGACAACTGCACCCAGGTAGGTATTTCCTTCTAAGCCGTGCCCTCTCTCTCTGTTTTCCTCATCCTCCCTGCCTTCTCTCCTACAGCCATGTAGCAACAGAAGATCATTTAATCCCAACCAACCAAACAATAACAATGGCTGGACAACTGGGCTGGAGACGTCATAACAGTCCCATTTTTCCCCCTACAGCCACTGGTCTCTAACACACTGGTGGAGCATACACAATACTCACAAAAGGAACAGGTGGATTTTGCACTTATATAGTCATTTAGCCAACGGTGACAGCCCAATGAAGAAATCAGGCATCAACATAAATGTCTTTAGTCTGAAGGAGTCAAAGCGCTCAAGGACACTGGTTTATCTACGGAGCACAAGCTAATTTCAGAGTGAGGCAACAAGGGACAGAGATCTGTCAAGCAAGAATCGCACGGAAGACAAATATGTGATATCGCTTATATGTGGAATCTAAAAAAATGGTACAAACGAACTTATTTACAAAACAGAAATAGAATCACAGACGTAAAAAACAAACTTATGGTTATGGGGGGGCGGGGAGGGGGGAGGGATAAATTGGGAGATTGGGATTGACATATACACTCTACTATATATAAAATAGATAACTAATAAGGACCTACTGTATAGCACAGGGAGCTCTACTCAGTACTCTGTAGTGACCTATACGGGAAAAGAATTTTAAAAAGAGTGGACAAATGTACATGTATAACTGATTCTCTCTGCTGTACAGGAGAAACTAACACAACATTGGAAATCAACTCTACTCCAATAAAAATTAAAAAAAAAAAAAAGAACCACATGGAAGCACAACTCAGGGTTTTCAAGGCCATGAGAAGCACAAATAAGCAATATAAGTGGAGAACCAAAAGGATTCACTTTATGGAATTTTAAACAATAAGAGAGAAAAATATTTAGAAGTATCCAGACTAATAACCACAACTACTTTGAATCATTTGCAAGCTTTCAAATACATGAACGGAGTTACAATAGGTGTAGCAATGGAAAGAAATAAATATAGGGAATACATGAGTTATCAAGCAGTTAAATGCATCTGTATTCATAAATCTGTAAGAAAACTGGAAAGCTTATCATAACTAATTGCTCCCATGAACAATTTTAGAGAAAAAGCAGCAAAGCCTTTCATTTTATACCACTGCATTATTCTGCTGCCTGTTTTATGCGGAAAAAGTGTTAAGAACATTTCTCGAAAACAGAAAATAATCACGGAAGAAGAAAAATCATTATTCTGTGTAATCTTATGTGAACAGCCAAAAGCCACATGCATGATTTCCTGCACAGATTAAACAGACTGTGCAGACGGTGAACAGACCTGGAGTCCAGTCCTCGGAGACCAAACAGACAAATGATGGGACTCAACCCTGTACGCCGAAATCTCAGCATCTCCAGGGATGAATAAACTCAGGAGACCTGGCAGCAAAATCGGTGTGACTCCTATACTGTGCCCACTGTCATTTCGAATAACGCTCCCCATAAGGAAAACCAACAACAGTGCCCTTTAGCCAGACAAAGAACCAGATTCCCAACAGCAGGGTGTGGTCTCTTCTCTGTGTTGCAGACACTCCCTTGGCAAATACAGGCCACTTCCAATTCCGGGAGCTCTAATAGCTGTGTGGGGTCATTTATGGCAATGTTATACCAGACACATGATTTGAAATAGCGGGGCTGTTTTAAGTGCATTTTGTAGAAGAAGTATCTGGACTATAGAGCACCCACCCAAAAAAAGACACATGCCTGCAAAGACACCCCAGTTTCATCAAGTTTTCACTGCTTCTGAAAAGCAGCGCTAGATAAGAGTCTTGCTAGATAAGGCTCCGAAGGCAAAAGAATCTAAAAGTTTGGGGCCCTTCCTGATTCTCCATCTCGGCAACTCTTTTCCATCTGGTCATTGAAAAAAGAATGGAGGTTCTTACACTGTGAGAACTCATGAAATATCCCTTCTTTCCTATTCTCATGCCACCCGCCTAATCCAGGTCTTCATCCTGTCCTGCTGGACAGAGCCAGTCTCCTATTTATCCTGCATCCCACCCCCCACCCAGATCCCACCCCCTATGCACGTCTTCAGGTGCGCGCTTCTAACATCTTTCACCCATACAGCCTCTGACTCAAAAACATCAGTGGCCTCCAAGGGATTTTCCAAAAGAGGCTCCCCGTTAAAAACGGATTCAGCGATCGAGGTATTTTGGGAAACGTCGAGATTACAATGCAGATTAGCGCATTAAAGCCTTGGAGAACGTCTGCAGGAGAGAAAATCTGCTTAACTTTCCCTCCGCTTTTCTTACCTTTCAACCACGGGGACTTGTTTTGTAGGTGTTGTACACCTACAACACCCAGCGGAACTACTGTTCCAGGGAGACGTGTCTTGGGCACCGCTACCCCAGAGGATCAAGCCCAAAGTGCTCAGCACACAGACACTGAGCCATATTGATGGGTCCCTACTACTTCTCCATCTTCAGCAACCCCTTGTCCTCCAGGGCTGCTTCAAGTGCCTGCCTCAGAGGCTGAGAGCAAGCCCTCTCCTGACTAGATCTCTCCCCCCGCCTCCTGTTACGCTGATTTCCTACGCTGTTTCTGTTACCTTACGGGTGTGTTTCCTATTCCACCTAGAGAGTAATGTCCTCTCTCCTCCAGGACATTTGTATCTTAAAACTAATTTTATAATTAACTTATAACTAATGACATTCTGAAACAACTTACTACGAATTCATGAAATCTGGGACAAGGTCTTGTGCAGTGTAAGTGTTACACAAATGGTCTCTTTGAATGAAAATAAGGTGGATGTCTCCAAACATGTCAGTGTAGGAGGAAGAAGAGGGTGGCCGTAATGACATAGAAGGAAATCCTCAGAGTCATTGTAACTTAGCAGAACGGGGGAGGGATATCCACAAAGCAGCATCAGGATTCCACAAGTTCTGGAAAACCACCACCAGTGCCAGAAATGTCTAAGGGGAAGTCACAGACACAAAGGTGTGTACACCAAACCCTGAAATGGACTGTCCAGTGAAAAAGAGGATGCATTCCCCAATAGGATCTGAGGTAGACGTGATGATATGCAGGAAGGAGAGAAAAATGACAGTCCTTTTGGGCTATGTTAAACCCCAAGTTAGCTAATTTCCTAATTCCGAAAATAAGAAATTCCTAAGCTTCCTCACTTCTCCGTTTTCCTCCTGCTGTCTAGTTAACTAATGTGTATGAAAAGCCTTAAAGCACTGAGAACTCAACAAAAAAGACAAGTGGAAATGCATCAGGAAAATCAGGATAGACTCTGAGGTACAGAGGAACAAAGGTTTCTACCTTCTGAGTGAAAGTCTTAGTGAAAGATAAAGAACAATTTAAAAAAATACATTAATGCAACAAGGATGAGATCGGCTAAAATAATTCACAAAAGCAGGAAGCGCGCAGAATCATGCAATGGCAAAGGTGTGTGTTTCTTCTGTTTACTTGTTTCTTTTGAGAACTGATGACTTTCTGTTGCTCAACGTTCAGTATCAGAAGAATAGATGCTGCTTGCAGTCACTCTAAGTCTGACACGCTGCCTGACACATGGTAGGTACTTAACCCCAGTCTGTTGAGTCAATTTATGAACAAATAAGTGAATGAAAGATGGCAGGCAAGAAAGCCTTCCGGTGATGCACAGAAATGCTGTGTTTGGCTGGAATTCTTTTTGTGCTGGAATTCCTTTAAACCGGAACACAGCGGACAGTGAGTTGTAAAGATCAATCTATGCCTTCTCAAGTGAATACCTGTTTCCCTTAAAAATACCATTCTGAAGGATTAAAATTCATATGCCCAACCAATACTTAGATAGCCTGTGTGATTCCCTTTTCATGTTGCAGTGATTCAGGCAAGTTTAGGATTCCTAAGATAAAAGCATCACTCTAGAAATTTGAGAAGACAGTCCATTTTACACAATCTCAACAGGAAAAAGATGGAGAGTGACAGCTGAGTTTGGACACCTGTCACCAGGGAGGAGGTATGGAGAACAGCATTACAATATTAGAATATGAGCATGTTTAGGTGAAAAAACAAGGTGTGACTAAAAGGAAAAACAAAAGAGGAACAGTCTGGGAGAAGTCAAGGTATCAGAATTTGCATCAGGTGAAATGTGTGTTGAATGCTGTATTTGGCTCTGACGCCCGTAGTCAATAATCTATGCTATTTTAGAATATGCCATACTAACGATTTGACACATGCAAATGTGTATTTATAAACTTGATATGATTTGCATTAGAGAAAATTTTGGTAGCCTCAACGGTATACGATGAAAAAACAGAAATAAATCCAAAAAATCACTGATGATAATGTGGTCTTTAAGGAAGAACTTCACAAGGGAGGTTAGATAAGACATTTTCCCCGCAGGCATTTGCAATAAAAAGGAACAAAGAACTGAGAAAGGGAAGAGAATGAATTCCTCGATGGCTGGTTAACAAAGCCCAGTCTTTTCTTTCTCTCTTTTCTATAATGCTGTGAACAGAGCGTAAGGGATCAAGAGATTGTTGAACCCAAATCTAACCTTGGATAATGTAGTTATTAAATAAAACACTATCAATATTTCCAAACAACTCATTCAAACCACCTGAGGTAGGCTTCTCTGGTAAGGATAACTCTCTCCTTTGCAACCAATAGTATTTTGTTAATAACACTGCTATGAAACTTAAGTTTACCTTTATAATATCATACCTCTATAACGGAGAAATAACATCTCTCTCACAGATCTCAAGACTGTTGCCGCCTTTAATAAAATATGTGTCTGACACACACCAGGGCTTAATAAGTGACAGCTGTCTTTATTACGATGACGTTCCTTATTATTATGCTGGTTTTTTCCTTATCATATCAACACCTCCTCTCTTCCACCTTGAAAGCTGAGAACAAACTGTGTTTTTCATCTCTGCATCCCTGCACTGTGTGAAACACAGTGCCTTTCACAGGCAGTGGATGAACTGAATGTTAACTGAAAGTTTCTAGGTTTACCTTAGAGACTAAACTGTTTGCATCTCAAAGAGAGAAAGAGGTGTCATCTCCCATCATACTGGTGGAAGGCATGTGCTCCTTCAGAAAGTAGCTGTAATGGCTTTAAACTGTAACTTCCCTATAATGGTTGCTCTCTGTGGTATACTGGGAGCTGGTTCAAAGATGAGATGATGTGAAAAAGGGAGTCTTACTAGGTCCCAACCAAATGGAAAATAACATGAAAAGACCACAGAAGAGAGCATATGCTCATCTTCTTGAGCATTCAGTACTGTCCTAAGCCCTCGAAATATGTTAGATTTTATACTTAACACCTTATAAATGCATATTGTTTTCTCTTTTATTAATAAGGAAACCAAATGGAGGTTATAGACATTAATAACTTTGCCTCAAATTACATCGATGGTATCAGGAGCTGAGTCCAGGTCTACAAGACTCCCAGGTTTAAACAAACTCTTAACCACCTGCCAGGTAACTTGTAGTTCTAGTAACTCTGAGTTCACGATCCATTTAGAGGCCAGAATCTTACCTACAGCAGTAAGCGCCATGACGTATTCTGGACCTCTTTCAACACAACACAACATACACTGATCCATTTGCTTCCTCATTTTGTCGGTTAAGTTCATATCAAGTAACATGAAACAGCCATGCTCTCCGAGCTGAGCAACAAATTCACAGGGACTGTTTACTTAATCCACTACCATCTAAGAAGACTGAGCGGGGGAGACACACGAACAGAGTTACTGGGAGAAAGAAGGCTGGAAGAGAGTAATATTTAGGAAGCAATCTTGGTCAGATATCAGATATTTGAAAGGAACACAGCTAATGGATCAGATGAAATGGCATAGTTCTGCAGAAAAAGCAAGGAGGCTTGGAACGCAGAGCCTGGTCTCTAAAACTGCTCCTCCACAAATATTTATTGAACAGATAAATAACGGGGCCTCAAATTAGAGAGCAGGGGAGGAGACCGACCCCCCTGAACCAGGGTGATGTTACCCATCATCCCAGTCCCCACAACTTTCCTCTGTTCATGTCTCTCACATTAAATAAGAAAATCAGAGGAAGATGCCTAGGGCTGGAATCAACCACACCTCTCTCTAAACTTCATTTGAAAACCTCAGGGATCCAGCAGAAGCTGCAGAACTCCCCTGTTAGAGAAGGGTCCACGAGGTCCAATCGAATCACCCCCCACAAAAAAATACATATATAGGGCTTCCCTGGTGGCGCAGTGGTTGGGAGTCTGCCTGCCGATGCAGGGGACACGGGTTCGTGCCCCGGTCTGGGAGGATCCCACATGCCGCGGGGCGGCTGGGCCCGTGAGCCATGGCCGCTGAGCCTGCGCGTCCAGAGCCTGTGCTCCGCAACGGGAGAGGCTGCAACAGTGAGAGGCCCGCGTACCCCACACACACACACACAAATATATATATATATATATATATATATATAAAATACATATATATAATACATATGTAATGTGTTTTTCATTGACAATCAACCTAAACATGTAAGTTCAGCTTTAGTCAAAATGTTATAATGTCTAAGAATGAAAATAATACATGGGAATGCCAAATAAGAGTAACAGGATTGAAAAAACTGATTCTCCAGCAAAAAAAAACCCCAAACCAAAAAACCAAAACACCAACACATCTAAAGGTTTCCACAGAGCCTCATGTTACTAAATAAGAAAAAGCTTCCTTGGGTATCTCCATTCTTTCCTAACAACAGACCTTACTCTGTGATTACTTTCTTGGCTTATCTGTTCTCTAGTGGTACCCACAGCCAGCTTCGGGCCATAATCAGCTCTTTATGATATACCATCTTGGTTGTAAACCTTCTCTGAATAAAACTTTTCAAAATGACAAACAAGAGCCTCGCATGATGTCTGAAATGCCAACCGAATTGTCTATCTATCAGTTGGCATTCTAGACATCGTTTCTGGAGGAGAGTCACGAATGATATTCACAGCTGAGATGTGAGAGACAGCTGCCCTCCATGTTGAAGGGTAAGAGAAAAGGAACAAATCTACATAAAGGCCTTCTGTACATTTTCCCTATAAATGATAACAAAGAGATATTTCTATTTATCCATCTGTTTTCTTTTCTTTTTCTTTTTTCTTTTTTTTTTTTTTTGCCGTACGCGGGCCTCTCACTGTTGTGGCCTCTCCCGTTGCAGAGCACGGGCTCCAGACGCGCAGGCTCAGCGGCCATGGCTCACGGGCCCAGCCGCTCCCCGGCATGTGGGATCTTCCCGGACCGAGGCACGAACCCGTGTCCCCTGTATTGGCAGGCGGACTCTCAACCACTGCGCCACCAGGGAAGCCCTAACCATCTGTTTTCATAGACAACCCCAGTTTTCAAAGTAGTGGGTGAAAAATGACCAAAACCCTGATTGTCTTCATATGGCTCAGACAAGGCACAAAAACTCGTGTTTTATGCTCTAAGTATAGAAAATTGCTTCAGTTCTAAAGTAAATATATACCAGAAACTTGCGGATATCTCAAGAATGCCTTGTAGCTAAAGAAAGTCTTGCCTACTCATTTTGCTTCATTTGCTAGTCTCCCAGCAACTTTGCGCTAACACTTTCATCCCATTTTAGATCCTGGGATAAGGCAATAGTCCAGAGCCCCGGAAAGCCTCCACCCCCAGCCGTCAGCCCTCTCAGGATGGAGTTTCTTCCCAGGATGCCTTTCTGGTACTGTGCATGTTCCATGCATTTCACTTATCTTCCCCAAGCTGCATTCCGCTAACTAAGCTTCATAAGCTTCTTCTGAATTGTTTATTCTGTGTTTTAAAGCTCCATCAGCTATTGGGATGATTTGCAAGATTCTTTTTCTTTTTGCTTAAGCAGGATTGATGAGCCTTACTGGGCCTTTTGGTGGAATCCCTGCTATTTAAAATTCCTGCTGCTGGGATTAAAGCAGATAAAGCCTGTGAAAGCCTTTTGTAAACTGTAAAGTCCTGGTCAAATGTAGTGTGCTGTTATAATATTAACCATCATGGCAATAACCACAATCCAGCTATAATGGAGGCTTTAGAATGATGATAGCCATTTGGGCTCTGTCTCTGCTCCATTCCCAACTCAGGGCCTTGGTTGGTGTCCAACACTGGAGAGCCTCACAAGAAAGTTTTGTTGGCATGAACAAATGAATGACTTTAAAACGTCACATGGTTTTCCAAATGAATGTCCACAGGCAAAACGAAGCTAGGCATGACAATTCAGACAGTGAAAACACTCTGCTCAAAATACTGGGGTGCTCAGAATAATACTGCAGAACAAAAACTTCTTTTAAAGATCATTTCATTGATAATAAAATCTGGCCCTTTGCCCTCAGTATTGGGGAGGAAGAGAAGGGGTACAGATGGGGACAGGAATTGCTATAAGCCCGGAAAAATTTCTATTAGTTCACAATAGCTTAGAGGAGAAGGCTGCCATCCCAGAAAAGAGGAGGGGGTAATGAGTTTGGGGGATTAATATGCGAAAACACAGAAGTGGTAAAGGTTATCCCAGCACTGAGCATCCCAAGCTCAGGCTTTCTGGGTTGGAAAGGACCACCTCTCTGAGGGAGAAGGGAAGAGGCAGTGCAATGGGAGGAGAGGAGTCGCTGAGGAAGAGGTACTGATAGGAAGTGAATTATTTTTGGAAAATGCTTTCCTGAGCACTTGCAGGAACAGTTCTGGTCATTAAAGAAGTGATCTATTTTAAGTAACTATGTGTAGGATGCGGTGTGTGAGCTGACAGTAGAAAGGAAGATGCTCGCGTCCAGAAACAGCGGCCTCGTTTATCCGTCGCAATAGAATCCTTGAGAATAAGATGGGAAACTCACTCGGGGGAGACTGCTGGTGACTCAGGAAAGCAAATGCAGACACCAAACCTACGCCTAGGGGATGAGGCTATCCTAAGAGCCCCTTTTTACTAAGGGGTGGGCTGGGGCGGGGCCTAGAGTTGGGAAGGGTAGCAGGCGGTCTGCAGGGCTCCAGCGGCGGGGAGGGCCCCTGTCCCAGAGTGGCCGCTGAGCTCCAGAAAATATCGCATTTCTGCCCATCAATCAGCATTAAGCTGCGGTAGGGGCTGAGCTTTCGGCACAGGCAGTTGCCAGTAGCAACAGGGCACACACCAGTAGCTCCTGGCGAGCTGGGGCGACAGCCGCCAGTGAGGGGCTGCCAGGGCCAGACGCCCTGAGCCGGGTAGACAAGGTCAGGGACCCACTGGTGATGGGCCTGTGGAGGGGGTGGGGATGAAGGCAGGTCCCAGGGGCCAGAAAGTGGCCCAGGCCGCTGGCCCCCGGGGGGTCGGGGCACGAAGGGTTTCCGGCGGCACAACATTGCCTGTGCCAAGCACAGCAGCCTCCCGGGCCCCCTTGGAGGCGCCTGGCTCTACTGGCCCCGGGACACAGAAGTCAAGGCCAAAGGGCAGAAGGGGCACTGGTGCTGTGCTTGGGCGCGTCGGAGTTGTCAAGATTCGCGCCTTCCCCTGCCACCCCTTCCCCCTTCAGGAGTCTCTGGAGCACGCCAACTTGGAACTGTGTCTGCACGTGTGCTTGTTTTCATTTGCGCTTCCAGCGCAAAAGCGAGGCCCCACGGGTGGAAAGGAGGGAGGGAGGGAGGGAGGGAGTGTGTGAGTGTGAGTGAGTGAGTGTGTGTGTGTGTGTGTGCGCGCGCGCGCGCGCGCGCGCGTGCGTGTGTGCTGTGCGGGGCTCGGACTGCGTGGGAGCGGGAAGCGGGATGAAAGCACACACAGCCGGGTCCCACCCACCGCCTGCGGAGCGGGGCCAGGTGCAGGCGCTTGCGGAAGAGAGCCCGTGACCTCGTGCCACCTCCCCGAACTTCTCCCCCTGCTGTTGGGAGCCGGTAAGGTGGAAAAAGAAGGGCGACGGTGAAGGAGGGCGGTAGAGGGCAGAGATGGACCGAGGAGACCAGAGGGAGGCACAGAAGCAGGGAGTCCGCGCGGACTAGTGAGAGCAAAGGGGCCGAAGGGTCAGGCTAGGGAGCGCGGGCGGCGTGCGCGGGCGGCGCGCCCGGGAGGGGAGCGGGCTGGCGTCTCCTTACCTGGCCGGTGGTGGAGCATTTTGCAGCGGGTCGGGGTCGGGGTGGGCAGACCCTGCAGTGCTGTCACTTCGGGGGCAGCAAGGCGCTGGCCGCGGAGCTTGGAGTTGACCAACTTGCCATGTCCGGGTCTGGCGGAGGAAGCCGGGGCCACGCGCGCCCCGCCGCCCACCAGCGCCCGGCAGCCGAGCGTCCTCCGTGCGCTCTTCCGCTTTGTTGTGTTGCGCCGGTCTTCCTGCGCCTGCCTCCCGGTGTCTCGGTGCCCTCTCGGCAATGGACGTTTCCCCGGCCTTCCGGGAGGCCCCTCGGGTCCGCGTGCCACTTCCCTCCCGGAGGCGCGCGTTAAACAGCTGCCCCGTCGCGCCTGGCGGGGCCGCGCGGTGCGCTCCTAGCAGGCGGCTCCGTCCCACAGATTCCCGCCCCCCACCTTCTCCCCCTCCCCGCCCCTCCGCGGCACCCCCATCAGAAGCTGCTTAGGATCAGGCTGTCAGATCCAGCCCATCTGCTGCAATCATAATCAGTCTCAACCGAACGGTTCTGACAAATCTCTGCCTGGAGCCGGAGTTGGGGAAGCCGGTGGGCGAGGCGAGGGGAGGAGGGGGCGACAGGGACCCGCGCGGGGAGAGGGGGGCCTGTGAGGCTTCTATTGTCTGCCCCAAACAGAGGAACTGGAAGGGGAAATGGGGATCCCGAAAGAGAAATAGTGCTTTCCTTTCCCAGTTCCCAATAAGAAAAATCAAGCCATCCCGGCAGGCCCCTGGCATATCCCTCCCTTTACCGCGTCCCAAACCGCTGCTTGCTCTGTCTGGGTGGAACGAATTTCTGCTAATGAACTGAACAAACAGGTCCTGTAATCTTATCATCAGGCTGATCCAGAGACTGGCACGGATATCCAAAGTACAGTATTGTAATTGGCAGGTAAGAGCTGGAACTAACAGTCGTTTGTCTGGAGTCAGAAGTTGGTTCCCAAGTACATTTGGGGATCAAGTTGATGGAGGGAGAATCAGCGCGTAATTCGCGATGAAGCTGGGCCCTTTGCCTCCTGTTGGCATTTTGAGAGATAAAAGGAAAACCTGATTTGGGCAAGAAAATGCTGCACTCAGTTTAGCCCCAGCTTCAGTTTAAAGAATTCTCCTATTTCCTCCCATATTCTTGTGGAAATGCTCTTCTTAAAGAAATGTTACTTTATTAGAAAATCATGACTTCTAAAACTGATATTCTTTTCCAACTAACATAGTTTCTTCTAAGGATGAAATAAGGTGCTCCTTTCCGTAATATACTTTTAATTATTTTAATATGCCATATTTCTACTGGTCATAGGCTTTTAAGGATTATGGCAAAAGTTTTTTTCTTTTTTAATAAAAATAACAGCAGTCCTAGATATACATAAATCTTAAAGCATAAAGAACACAACCAATGGGATTATGCCTGGTTTTGTACATTCTTCTTAAGTGCTGGAAAAGTTCAATTATCCTGAATGACATTATTTGTTAGGGAAATAATTTGCTGGATAAACCAATCACCAGTTGAAAAGTGGAACAAAAATGTTAAGCCATTTATTCAGAAAGGTATAAGAGCTAGGCAAAAGTAAGTAAACTTTACTGTGAAAATTGAATAGAGCTTCAAATCAGTGCTCAGATCTTTCTTTTGCTTTATGCTATAGTTGAGAAATGTGGGCAAGTCACAGTAAGCCCCAACCTATCTAGCCAGAGACTGTGTCCTCTATTTATTTTACAGCCCAGCGGTACTTAACAACAGCATTATGCAATCATGGGCACTCCATGAGTAACAGTGGTTTGGAGTTTTGATTTACAGGTCAGAATTAAAATCATTTACATCACTGTGGCTTGACAGGTGAGGTAAAATGAAGTTCAAGGGTTCGTCTCCCCAGTAAGTAAATAATATACGTCAAGGACAGCTATGGGTCCGATTTTAAGATGTTTTTATTAATATTTAAAAGTTTGTGATTTTTCATTGTCAGTTTAATGTGTTTGTTAATTTTAAAGATTTTGTTAAAAGATTGATCAAAATGTTACCAAGAAATAAATATTTCCAAAAAGGTCCTCCTCTCCACCAGAATGAAATATCATTCTGATGAATAGTTTAAGGAACAGTGTCCAGGAAATTGGTGTTGTCTACGGAGATAAGAGTTGAGGGGAGAGTCAGACCCTGGACTGCAGGCACCTTCCTGCTGTGTTCTGCAGTGTTTTTCTCCCCCAAGTTGCTGGTGGCGAGAGGGGCATTGCATCGGGACCAAGTAAGTGATACGTGAAATTGATGGCCCCACCTCCAATTCATCACGTCCTTGGTTCTTCAAAAGATATCCTGCCCAGTTCTCTCAGTTATTTACTTCTCAGTCATTTATTGAGTGCTTATACTATGTTTATAATATGTGTCAGTGCGGGAAAATAAATATGAGTAAAAAATCAGAAAAAAACATTTTGACCATGTGGAACTTACATTCTGGAGGGGAAGACAGACATTAGAAAAGAATAAGGAAATAATATTTTCCGTTAGAAAGTAATCAGTGCTATGGAGAAAATTAAAGCAGGGAGGGTTGGGTGATATTCAGGTTTAAACAATTCTCAGTGATGATCCCACTGAAAGTGCTACGTGTGAGTAAATAAAGGAGGGGAGGAAGCAGGTAAGTCATGCAGCTATCTGAGGGAAGAGGGTCCCAGAAGCAGAAAGAGCAGGTGCAGTGTCCCTTAGAGGTGAGTGTGCCTGGGTGAGGCCTAAGAATAGCAGTGAGGCAAAGGGATGGAACGGAGGGTTAATGGGGTAGTCTGAGAGGGCAGATCATTGGGTGGGATTTCGTCCAGTTTAAGGACTGGCTTTTACTCTAAGGGGTGTGGGAGGGGCAGGGAGGCAGAGGATCTTGAGCAGAGGAACTTCATGATCTGACTTTTGTTTAAGGAATCATTCTGGCTACCATATTGCAAATTAATTATAGGAGAGAAAGAGGAAGGAAAGGGAGAGAGATGTTATTAGGCTACCGGCCAGAATCCAGGTAAGAGAGGATGACTTGGACGGAACCCTAGCAAGAAGAATAATGAGAACTGGTGGCAGTTTGGGATGGTTTTGAATTTAGAGCCAACAGTATTTGCTCAGGAGAGGGGGTTTGGAAATCAAGGAAGGAATAAAAATAACTCCAAGTGTTTGGACTTTAGAGGCGAAAAGAATGGAGTTGCTGTTAATTGAAATGGGAAAGACTATGGTTAGAGTAAATTTTGGTGGAAGAACCCAGGGCTCAGTATTGGATTGGGTAGGTCATTAAGGCTGAGAGTAGTTAGAAAAGAGAAGACGTTCAAGGATTAAATCCTGAAAGGCATGCCAACTTTAAAAAGTTAAGAGGATGAAGAGGAACCAAAAAAGGAGACCATCCCAAGTGGCAACCAAAGAGAGAGAAGGTAAACCAGGAGAGTGGACTCCCCCAGGAACCTAGTATAGAAGGTATTTCAAAAAGGAGGGAGTGGGACTTCCCTGGTGGTGCAGTGGTTAAGGATCCGCCTGCCAATGCAGGGTACACGGGTTCGATTCCTGGTCCAGGTAGATCCCACATGCCGTGGAGCAGCTAAGCCCGTGCGCCACAACTACTGAGCCTGTGTGCCTAGAGCCCGAGCTCCGCAACAAGAGAAGCCACCACAACGAGAAGCCCATGCACCGCAATGAACAGCAGACCCCTCTCGCCACAACTAAAGCTCGTGCGCAGCGACAAAGACCCAACACAGCCAAAAACAAATAAAATAGAAAATTAAATTAAAAAGGAGGGAGGGATATGCTAATCAGTCTCCTGATATGATTGTCTCCGTAGAGAACCCAAAAGAACAAGCAGGAAGGCTAATGAGAGAGTTGATAAAGGGTAGAGAAAAACTTAATTATCTATTGTCTGTTTACAATACAACATCCAGGGTGTCCCAGCACCTAAGTAAAGATCGGGGCATGAAAGGTATTCAGTGTGTGCTAAATCAAGTAATGAATCAATGAAAGATTAAATGCCTTATTCTGCAAAGTATTTCTCAACTTAAGGTCCATTTGGAGGGGTCATCTACTGAAAATTCAAGAAATATTGGTGTAGGACAAGGTTTCTGAGAGGGAAGAGATATGTTTCCCTTTCAGTAAGCAATGTCAATAGACCAAAGATTTCTAGCTCACAAGCTTCATATAGAACATTTTCTCAGACCATGTTCAATAAAATTTAAATTAGTAACAAAGAAACAACTCATATACATATAGAAGTTAAAATATTCTTCTATGAGGAATCTTACAACTTAAAACAACAACCCAATTAAAATGAACAAAAGATTTAAATACATTCTTATCCAAGAAGATATAACAATGACAAATCATTGCATGAAAAGATGCTCATCATTATTACTCATTGAAAAAAGCAAATTAAAATCTCAATTAGTTTTACTCACACCCACTAGAATTGACAAAGTTAAAAAGACTACCAAGTGCTGGCAAGGATGTAGAGCAACTTAATTTCTCATACATTGCTGGTGGAAACGCAGAATGGTACGGCGAGTTTGGAAAGCCAACTGGCAGTTTCTCAAAAAGTTAACCATGCACGTAAAAAGACCATCCAGCAATTCTACTCCTGGATATTTACCCAAGAGAAGTGAAAACGTGTTGACATAAAGACTAGCACATATATGTTTACAGCAGCTTTATTCATAATATCCCCAAACTGGAAACACAAATTTCCATCAACTTGTAAACAGATAAGCAACCTCTGGTAGATCCATCCATACCATGAAATACTACCCAGTAATCAAGAGTAACCAACTACTGATAAACTTAACATGCATAAATCTCATTCTTTTCATTATGCAAAATGAAAGAATATCATACTTTATGATTGGCTTTTGTTTGATTTCATTTGGTTCTAAAAAGTAGAGACAAAAAGATCAGTGTTGCCTGGAGTTGGGGATGTAGAGGGGATTTGGCTATACAGAGGCACAAAAGGGAAGTGCTGGCGTGTGGAAAATATTCTATATCATCATTGTGGTGGTTACAACAGTATATTGTGTCAAACTCATCAAACTGTATACCTAAAAATCAGTGAATTTTATTGCATGTAAATGAAACCTTAATAAAGATAAGTTTATGAATCACTTTGCAGTATACTTGAAACTAAAATAACAGTAAATAAACTATATTTCCATAAATAAATAAAAGAATAAAGGATTCTTTTGGTAGGGGAATTATAGTGCTTTCCCATTGAGAAGAGGAGGTTTATCTCAGAATTTCACAATTTGTATGGAAACACAAAAGACCCCGAATAGCAAAAGCAATCTTGAGAAAGAAAAACGGAGCTGGAGGAATCAGGCTCCCTGCCCTCAGACAATACTACAAAGCTACAGTAATCAAGACAGAATGGTACTGGCACAAAAACAGAAATATAGATCAATGGTACAGGATAGAAAGCCCAGAGATAAACCCACGCACCTATGGTCCCCTTATCTTTGATAAAGGAGGCAAGAATATACAGTAGAGAAAAAGACAGCCTCTTCAATAAGTGGTGCTGGGAAAACTGGACAGGTACATGTAAAAGTATGAAATTAGAACACTCCCTAACACCATACACAAAAATAAACTCAAGATGGATTAAAGACCTAAATGTAAGGCCAGACACTATAAAACTCTTAGAGGAAAACATAGGCAGAACACTCTATGACATAAATCACAGCAAATTCCTTTTTGACCCACCTCCTAGAGAAATGCAAATAAAAACAAAAATAAACAAACAAATAAACCTAATGAAACTTCAAAGCTTTTGCACAGCAAAGGAAACTATAAACAAGACGAAAAGACAACCCTCAGAATGGGAGAAAATATTTGCAAATGTAGCAACTGACAAAGGATTAATCTCCAAAATTTACAAGCAGCTCATGCAGCTCAATATCAAAAAGACAAACAACCCAATCCAAAAATGGGCAGAAGACCTAAAGAGACATTTCTCCAAGGAAGACATACAGATTGCCAACAAACACATGAAAGAATACTCAACATCATTTATCATTAAAGAAATGCAAATAAAAACTACAATGAGTTATCACCTTACACCAATTAGAATGGGCATCATCAAAAAATCTACAAACAATAAATCCTGGAGAGGGTGTGGAGAAAAGGGAACCCTCTTGCACTGTTGGTGGGAATGTAAATTGATACAGCCACCATGGAGAACAGTTTGGAGGTTCCTTAAAACCTAAAAATAGAACTACCATACAACCCAGCAATCCCACTACTGAGCATATACCCAGAGAAATCCATAATTCAAAAAGAGTCATGTATCAAAATGTTCATTGCACCTCTATTTACAATAGCCAGGACATGGAAGCAACCTAAGTGTCCATAAACAGATGAATGGATAAAGAAGATGTGGCACATATATACAATGGAATATTACTCAGCCATAAAAAAGAAACGAAATTGAGTTATTTGTAGTGAGGTGGATGGACCTAGAGTCTGTCATACAGAGTGAAGTCAGAAAGAGAAAAGCAAATACCGTATGCTGACACATATATATGGAATCTAAAAAAAAAAAGGGTCATGAAGAACCTAGGGGCAAGATGGGAATAAAGACGCAGACCTACTAGAGAATGGACTTGAGGATACGGGGAGGGGGAAGGGTAAGCTGGGACAAAGTGAGAGAGTGGCATGGACATATATACATTACCAAATGCAAAATAGCTAGCTAGTGGGAAGCAGCCGCATAGCACAGGGAGATCTGCTTGGTGCTTTGTGACCACCTAGAGGGGTGGGATTGGGAGGGAGGGAGACGCAAGAAGGAAGAGATATGGGGACATATGTATATGTATAGCTGATTCACTTTGTTATAAAGCAGAAACTAACACACCGTGGTAAAGCGATTATACTCCAATAAAGATGTTAAAAAAATTTTTTTAAATCACCAATTTGTAATCCCCAATGAAGTAACTGATCCAAATTAAAATCACCAATAGATGCCAAAGTCGTTAGGTACAAGATTGATGGAAAAGAAAATACTCATCCAGTATCAAATATCACCTCCTGATTTTCTTAATTGCCAAGGAAAAAGTTATATTATACAAGGGAGAGATCCCCTGACACGTTTCTGCTTATATGACGCTGTGTGAGAAGTGTGTTGTGTCACTTATGGAGTATTCTTGCAAAAACCATGTTTAACCTGAACCTAAGCAAGGCCTTTGACATAATTTCCAGCTTATAAGAAGTATGGAAGATAAAGGATCAGATAAATAGTACCACAAGGAAACAATGAGGCGTATGCAGAATACAAGGTGCTCTGCAGCACTTCAAAAAGTCAGTGTCTGGGTAGAAGAAAGTAGAGGCACTAAAAACAGATTAAACGAGACATGACATAACTAAGTGAAATTAATGGGGTTAGATCTTGGTCCAAAATAAAAGATATAAAAGACACTTTGGAAACAACTGGAGAAATTCAAATAAGGCTGCTACTGGATAGGATAAGAGAAATTTTATTACTTTTCCTAAGGGTGAAAATGATATTGTGGCTATAAAGGAAGTGGTCTTTATTTTTAAAAGACACATGCTAAAGTATTCAGGGTGAAGTATCATTGTGTTTACCACTCACTTTGGAAAAAGTATATATGAAACAAAAATACTAATATTTATTGATGCCAAGTTGTAGATAGATGAGTGTTTCATTGCCGTGGTCTTTTAATTTTTCTATACATTGAATTTCTTCTTAATAAAAATGAAAAAAATACACACTTATAAAATCCATGGATCAATAATTAAATATAAAGGAATTAGAAAAAATTAGAATTTGATGTCTTAAAACACTATGTATCAAAACTTGTAAGATGAAAAGAACTAAAGGGGTACATAGAGGACTGTTATCCACAATTTACAAACAACTCTTGAAACTCAGCAAAGGGGTACTAAAATTCATAATTTTAGTGCATATTCTGGAAATGAAGAAAATTGGAAAATTAATGTGCAAAGCCTCCAAGCAAAGAAGATAGATGAAGTCTAACAGCAATAAACGAGTTAAATAATTAATAAAGATAAAATCAAAGTCTAATAAAGTGTAACAAAACATTAATATAGGATCAATAAAAGAATACCTGCTTAGATTAATGAAAAACAGAGGAGACATAAATCAATAAGCTTAGGAATAAAAATGCCTCCATAACTAAGGATACGACAGAGATTTAAAATAATAGGACTACTTCATTGTGAGCAACTTTACAGCAATAAATTTTAAAACAGGTAAAATGATCAATGTCCTAAAATTTTAAAAATCTTTCCATAAAACTCAAGAATCAACAGAATCTTGAACAAGAGATCAATTGGATAGTTGAAAATAAAAATTTACCCCGGAATAACCCATAGGCCTAGATTTTAAAAACATCTTTATTGAGATATAATTCACATACCATAAAATTCACCCATTTAAGGCGTACGATTCATTTGTGTTTAGCATGTGCAGGTCATGCAACCATCATCATTGTTTACGTTTAGAAGAGTTTTCATCACCCCCCAAAAAAACCCCACAGTACCTATTTGCAGTCACTCTTCACTCTCCAGCCAGAGGTAACCAACAATCTACTTTTCTATCTCTATAAATTTGCCTATTCTGGACATTTCATATAAATGCACTTATACAGTACGTGACCTTTTGGGTTTGGCTTCTTTGACTTAGCATAATGCTTTCAAGATCTGTCCTGTTGTAGCACATATCAGTATTTCATTCCTTCCTGTTGCCAAATAATATTCCATTGTATGAATATATCACATTGGATAAATTTCAGCTCCTATGCCCATTTTTATATTGGATTATTTGTCTTTTTATTGTTGAATTGTGGGCCCAGATTTTTGGGGGGCAATTTTTACAAAGCTTGAAAACAGTACAAAATCTCTAATGTCCAAATCTTACAGGAAAAGTTCCAGAAAATAGAAAAAGAAGGCGAGCGGGGTGGCGGGAGAATGCATGAACTGAAGGGGGAGAAAAAGGAGAGAGGAGAGACTTTTATGAGTCATCTAGAATAAACTCGATACTAAAAGTAAACATGTACCATATGGGAAAGGAAAATTAATGAATGCAGTCTCAAAAATCCTAAATAAAGCAATCCATCAATGTGAAAAATAAAAACAGTAGCAATAATAATGGGAATAGTAATATGGAATGACCAAATAAGGTTTAGCCTATGATGCAAACCCATTTATCCCAGCAGATTTATACACTGAACTTTACCAGCTGATCTTGAAACATTTATACAAGAGATAAAGGCTAAAAATAAGCAACTAATCTTTAAGAATGGTGTCTCCACTAACATCCAGAAAAGGGTCAGGTACCTTACTATAAAGGTAATAATTAAAAAGGTAAGTGAGATAGATAGATGCATCAATGAAATAGTCTAGAAACAGACACACATATATGGAATCAAGGTGTATGACAGAAATGTGTTGTTAATTAGTGGGGGAGGGATTGACTACTGAAACAATAGCAGCAAGTCCAGTTTCTATGTGAATAAAGAACTCAGACCAGTCCCCAAAAATAAACACAGATTAAAGACTAAATGTGTAAAGCAGAACAAGTTTGGAGGACTGATGCTACCCAATTTCAAGACTTATTATAAAGCCACAGTAATCAAGAGAGTGTGATATTGGTGAAAGGACAGATAGATTAATGGAACAGAATGGAGAGACCAGAAATAGACCCCCATAAATACACTCAACCGATCTCTGACAAAGGAGAAAAGACAGTAAGACAAAGACAGTCTCTTCAACAATGGGACTAGAACATCTGGAAACCCATATGCAAAAAAAAAAAAAAACAACTAGACTCAGACTTTACACTTTTCATAAAAATTAACTCAAAATGGATCAAAATGGACGTAAGTGTAAAACACAAAACCATAAAACTCCTAGAAGATAATATAGGAGAAAATCTAGATGACCTTGGGTACAGTGATGCCTTTTTAGATATAACATCAAATAAATAATCCATGAAAGAAATAAGTGATATGCTGGACTTCATTAAAATTAAAAGCTTCTGGGCTTCCCTGGTGGCACAGTGGTTGAGAGTCCGCCTGCTAATGCAGGGGACACGGGTTCGTGCCCCGGTCCGGGAAGATCCCACATGCTGCGGAGCGGCTGGGCCTGTGAGCCATGGCCGCTGGGCCTGTGCGTCTGGAGCCTGTGCTCCGCAACGGGAGAGGCCAAGACAGTGAGAGGCCCGCGTACAGAAAAAAAAGAAAATTAAAAGCTTCTGCTCAGTGAAATACAGTATCAAGAGAGTGAGAAGACAAGCCACAGATTGGGAGAAAATATTTGCAAAAGGACACGTCTGATAGAGGAGTGTTATCCACAATTTACAAACAACTCTTGAAACTCAGAAATAAGAAAACAAACAATCTGATTTTAAAAATGGGCCAGAAACCTTAACAGATACCTCACCTGGCAAATCAGTATATGAAAAGATGCTCCACATCATGGCATCAAGGAAATCCAAGCTAAAACAATAATGAGATACCACTACATACCTGTTAGAAGAGCCAAAATGTGGAGCAACAGGGTTTCTCATACAGTGTTGGTGGGAGTACAAAATGGTAGAGCCAGTCTGAGAGATAGTTTGACAGTTTCTTACAAAAATAAACATACTTGTACCATACGATCCAGCAATCGTGTTCCTTGGTATTTACTCAAAGGAGTTGAAAACTCATCCACATAAAAACCTGCACACAGATGTTTACGGCAGCTTTATTCATAATTGCCAAAACGTGGAAGCGATCAAGAGGTCCTTCAGCAGGTGAATGGATAAACTATGGTGCACCCAGGCAATCGAATACTATTCAGCACTAAAAAAGAAATGAACTATCAAGCCATGAAAACACAGGAGCGAACCTTAAATGCATATTACTAAGTGAAAGAAGCCAATCTTAGAAGGCTACGTACTCTATGACATTCTGGAAAAGGCAAAACTATGGAGACACTAAATATATCAGAGATTCTCAGAGGTCGGTGGAGAGGGAGTGATGAATAGACAGAACACAGAGGATTTTTAGGGCAGTGAAAATACTCTGCATGACACTACAATGATGGATATATGTCATTATCATCTTGTCCAAACCCACAGAACGTTCACCACCAAGAGTGAACTTAAGGTAAACTATGGACTTGGGTGATTACTATGTGTCAACATAGGTTCATTGTTGGTAAAAATCTACCATGTGGTGAGTGGTGTTAATAACAGAGGGAGGGTGCTATTCTCATACAGAGGCAGAGGGTATATGGGAAATCTCTGTATCTACCTCTCATTTTTTTGTAAACCTATACCTGGTCTTTAAAAAAATAGTCTTTAAAGAAAACACATGCAAAAAGCAAATCTATAAAACTTTTTGAAGAATGCTTTAGAGAATACTTTTATATCATCAAGCTGGGAAGGATAATAAAGTATTTCACTACATTAAATTTTTGAACCTCTATGAGAAGAAAAAATTACCATAAAGAAAATGAAAAGTTAAGGCACAGACTAGAAGAATCTTTTTGAAACATATATATCCTAATAAGACTCACTATCCCAAATTTATGAAGAACTACAAATGTAGTAGAAAAAACATTTTTTTTTAAAGAAAGTACATGAATAGGCGATTCACAAAAGAACATAATTGCATGGCAATAAATATAGTGCTCAATCTCATTACTGGGGTAATACAAATTAAAACAACACTGAGATACTACTTCATGCCTATCATAATAGAAAAACAATAATCACTCTGATTACAGTGTGTGTTGGCGAGGCTTTGTGGAAACCAAAACTCTGACACATGTCAGGCGGGAACACTTGGATCTATGCAGGAAAGGTGGAAGTGCTCCCAGTCTGAGATATGGCGGCTCCACAACTGTGTACCTGCACAAGGGCAAGCCTCACACCTATGTACAAGCTTACATGGAACATACAAAAAAGTCATTGCATTATAATTATTTTGTTGTTGCTTTTGTTGTTCACTTGGCTGTAAAACTCCAGCCATTTAATCACAAGTGCTTCCCCACCCTCACTCATCACCGCACCAGGAGTGCCTTGGGTCCAACCGTGGATGTGTGAAGTCCTGTGAACGCCAGGGTGAGTAGCAGCAGCCAGCTGACTCCTGGGAGCATCAGGTCGGCTGGGCACAGAGGCCTCTTCTCTGCAAGCCACCAGCAGGGAGCTCCATCCGAGGCAGGCTGCCCACCGGCCCAGCCAGAGAATGTGGGAGGAGGCCAGGCCCGGCAGGGGAAAGAGGGGGATTAAGGCAGAAGAGACTCCGCTCTGTCACCAAGCCTGGCCCTTTGGCCTGCCTGTGTCAAGTGCAGCCAGAGGGAGCTGGACTAGCCCATCGGGAGATTGCTGCCACTCACACTGTCCTTGTCTTCTTGGCCTTCGGAAGGTATGAACTTGCGATTTTAAGGTAAATAAGTACTAGGGATGTAATGTACAACATGACTAATATAATTAACACAGCTGTACATTTTATATGAAAGTTGTTAGGAGAATAAATCCTAAGAGTTCTCATCACTAGGAAAAAATTTGTTTTTCTTTTTCTTTTCTTTTGTATCTATATGAGGTGATGGATGTTCACTAAACTTATTGCAGTAATCATTTCATGATGTATGTAAGTCAAATCATTATGCTGTATACCTTAAACATATCGTACTGTATGCCAATTATATCTCAAGAAAACTGGGGGGAAAATCATTATATGTTAAGTCTCAAAGTAAACATCAGTAAGTTCCATAAGGTAGGAATTGCGGATAAAATGCAATAAAACAATAAATTATCAACAAATTAAAAAATGTAAAAGCCCTCCATCCTGTGAATTGGAAAACTAACTTTTAAGCAACTTTTTTTTTTTTTTTGGTACGCAGGCCTCTCACTGTTGTGGCCTCTCCCGTTGCAGAGCACAGGCTCCGGACGCGCAGGCTCAGCGGCCATGGCTCATGGGCCCAGCCGCTCCGCGGCATGTGGGATCCTCCCGGACCGGGGCACGAACCCGCTTCCCCTGCATCGGCAGGCAGACTCTCAACCACTGCGCCACCAGGGAAGCCCTTAAGCAACTTTTGAATGAGAGAATTGAAACTAAAATTTTAAATTTTCTAAAAAATAATAATAACTAGCTACATTTTAAGCTGTGCTCACAGAAAAAATTACTAGCTCCTAAGCACATTTAACAATAAAAATTAAAGAATATAAATAAACTAAATTCTTGGCTCAGAAGGCCAAAAAAGGAAAAATAACCAAAGAAAGCACAGGAAGGAGAAAAAGGTAAGAGCAAAGTGTGATGAAGTTGAGAATAGAAAAACAATAAACCTAGTTAAAAAAAATCCAAATCTAGCTTGTTTCTTTTAAATTGACCGCTACATAACTTGATCAAATTAAAAAAAAAAAAGTGGCATGGAAAATGACAGCACAAATATACAAGATAATAAATGACAAATAGGAAATAACCACTGAAGCAGAAAAAAAGTTAAATATAAGAGGCTACTTTACAGATCTCATCTCTCTGCAAATAAATTTTAAAATAGATAAAATGGAATCATTCTCTGGAAAAGACACCAAAATCAGCTCTAGTAAGGACAGAAAGCTAAATTAGATCAACTTTTCTAGAAGAAATAAAGTAATTAATATTCTATCCTACCACAAAACAAAAAACACAGGTCCAATGGTTTCACTGGGGAATCCTAACAAATCCCCAAGATCAGACCATTCCAATGTTCTGTAGTTTTTCCATGGAAAATGAAGGAAAACTTTCTCATTATTTTTATGAAGCAAGTATAACACTGACAGGTGTAAGAGACTGAATGTGTTCATTCACAATAAATTCCTATGATGAAACCCTACGCCCCAATGTGATGCTATTAAGAGGTGGGGCATTGGGGAGGCAATTAGGATCAGATGAAGTCCTGAGGGTGAGCCCTCATTAATGGGATTAAGAACTTTATAAAAGTCCTGAGAGAGCTTGCTTCCTCCCTCTGCCCTCCACCCTATGAGGATACAGCAAGCATGAGGATACAAGGACAAGTTGGCAGTCTGCAACCCAGAAGAGGGCCCTCACCATACCCCAGCCATGCTGCCACCCTGACTGCCAACTTCCAGCCTCCATCCAAAACTGTGAGAAGTTAATTACTGTTGTTGTTAAAGCCACCCAGTTTGTGCTATTTTTCTACAGCAGCAGGAACTGAGAAAACAATTTACCCTTGTGAATACAGTTTAAAAACAAAAGTAAGGGCTTCCCTGGTGGCGCAGTGGTTGAGAGTCCGCCTGCCGATGCAGGGGACGCGGGTTTGTGCCCCGGTCCGGGAGGATCACACATGCCGCGGAGCAGCTGGGCCTGTGAGCCATGGCCGCTGAGCCTGCACATCCGGAGCCTGTGCTCCACGGCGGGAGAGGCCGCAGCGGTGAGAGGCCCGCGTACCGCAAAAAAAAAAAAAAACAATAAAAAAACAAAAGTAAAACATATATCAATGCCATTATATATATCAATGCAAAAATACTAAATAAATATGAGCAAAACAATGCAACAATGTATTAAAAGATATATACCATGACCAAAGGCCAATTGCATTTAGCTCGGTATTAATTAATTCATTAATAGAGTATACCAATTAATCTAATAAGAAAAATTGCATGATTCCCTACACAGATATCTAAAAACCTTTGACAAAATTTAACGTCTTCCCTGATGAAAACTCAAGAAGATAGGAATTAATGTATATTTTCTTAGCATGATAAAACACACACACACACAGGCCCTTAATCCTCACACCAGTATCTCACTTAATGGAGAAATATTTGAGGCATTTCTAGTAAAATCAGGAACAAGGGAAGGATACCCCTTAACTCCACTCCTAGTCAACATTACATTGCAGTCAGTGCAATTATACAAGATAAATCAAATAGAGGCATAAGCACTGGAAAAGAAAAAACTATATTTGCAGATGACATGGTATTATGCCTGGAAATGATGTGGATCAATGATGAAATTAACTCAAACATCAAAAATTCAGATTTAGTATAAATTAATATACAGAAATCAATCATCTCCATAGACATAATAACCTGACAGAGGATATACTAGTACAGAGAACCTCATTTACATTACCAACCAAGAGGATAAAATAGGAAAAATCATACAAAGAAATGTACAAAACCAGAGGAAAACTTTAAAATTCCTCAAAGTCACAAAAATAGACCTGGAGAAACAGAAGTCTGTTCTATGATAGAAAGACTCAACATTGTAAAATGTCAGTTTTCTCTAAGTTACTGTATAAAATTAACACAATTCCAATAAAAATACCAACAAGTTTCTTTTGGAGTTAGACAAGTTAATACTCAAGTTCATATGAAAAACTTGCAAGAATCGCCAGGAAAACACGGAGAAAGAAAAGGCTTAAAGGGAAAAATAATTCTACCATACAGTAAACATGCTACAGTTGACCCTTAAACAACAGGGGCTTGGACTGCACAAGTCCACTCACACAGATTTCTTTCGATAGTAAATACTACAGTAGTAAGTGATCCAGGGTTGGTTGAATCCAAAGATGCGGAGGGCCCCTTGGATGCGGTGGGACAACTATATAGGGATTTTTGACTGCGTGGAGGGTCAGAGACCCTAACAGCGTGGTGTTGGTGTGTGGATAAACAGAGCAGGGACAAAGTCCAGAAACAGACCCAAGTTCATAGAGAAATACATGTATGATAAAGACGGCACCTCAAATCACTGGGTCCAAAAATGAACTTTTAAAATAAACGACGTTGGGACAACTGGTTGGCCACTTGACCACAAAGAATATTACATTCATACCTCAAACAATACACCAAATACAGTAGGAATCTAAATGTAACAATGAGACCATACAAATATCAGAAAAAAAATACATGTGAATGTTTTTATAACCTAGGTGAAAGGAATGGTTATCTGAAAATGATTCAAACTCCAGATGCAATAAAAGATTAATAAATTTGACTACCAGAATTTTTAAAAGTAGCATGTATATTAGTTTCCTATGGCTGTTATTACAAATTATCACAAACCTAGTGGCTTAAAACAACACAAAGTTAATACCCTATAGTTTGTAGGTCAGAATTCTGACTGGTCTCACTGGTCTAAAATCAAAGTAGGCTTCATTGTCAGGAGGGCTGCACTGCTTCCCAGAGGCTCTGGGGGAGAATCTGTGTCCTTGCCTTTCTAGCTTCTTAGATGCTGCGCATATGCCTTGGCTCAGGGCCCTTTCCTCCACCTTCAAAACCAGTGATGTTCCAGCTCTCTGATCTTTTTTCCATAGTCATATATCCCTCTCACCACAGGCAAGAATAATTCTCAGCTTTTAGGATCCCTGTGATGACATGAGGGTCCTTAATTTAATCATATCTGCAGAGTACCTTTTGCCACATAAGGTAACACGTTTACAGCTTCTGGAAATTAGGACGTGGCCATCTTTGAGGGGTATTACCATGCCTAATACACAGAGCAAAACAAACCCCCCCAAATCAGAAGACTGTTGACAAGCTGGGAGAAAATATTTGTAATATATCATAGATAAGGGCTAATATCCCTAATATACAGAGAACTCTTAAACTGAGGGGAAAATGCCAAAAATTTAATAGAAACATGAGCAAAAGTCACGGACAATGCACCAAAAACTATGAAACTGGCCTTTGAACATGTGAGATGTTCATGCTCACTCATAACTAGAGAAATGCAAATTAAAACTGCACTGAGACATCACTTCTTGTCTATCTATCTGACTGGAGGAAATTTACATGTGTCATCACTCTTTCTGTTGGGGAGACTTCTGCATAAACACACAGTCTCACACACTGCTGGTGAAAATATAAACTGGTGCGACCTTCTTGGAGGAAAATTTGGCAACGTCAGGCAAAAGTCCATGTATATTTATCATTTGGGTGAGAATTCTCACTTTTTGGAATTTTCCCTAAATGGAAGTACACTTCCAGCAATATAAAAATACATAACCACAGGATTATTCATTGTCATATGAATTGTTTGTAACTGTAAACTGTTGCTTAAAATATCTCTAACTTATCCTTACTCTCATCTTTTTCCCTTTATCCTTATTTTATGGCTTACCTTTGGGGTTGGATTATAAAGCACTACTTAATTTTGTAATCCTTTCTGGACAGTCTCTACACTACTTTCTGTGTAGTAGCACTGAATAAACGTTTACTGATTTGAAAATTATTAGGGCTAAACAATCATTTGTTATGAGAAATTTCATTCTGGAATAAAGCTTTCATATAACTAATACTATATGGCTTACTAATTTTGGATTTATCCAAGATTTTTGTCTACTCTACTTTTTTCATGGTTCTTATGAGGTTTCTGTTTTATCACAGCCAGTCTTAACTAGGGACATTCGGTTCCTTCAATAATTAAACCTCGGAGGCTAGGGCACAGGGCTGAATTCAGCACAGCCACTTAGAGCAAGATTTCGCTGGAATTGCTCCGCTTTTGCAGTCACAACTGAGCAGATCATTGTTCTATGACAGCATTATTGTCATTAATGAAATTTATAAATGGAATTCACTTAAGTAGTGCCTGTTTATTCTCCTGGGGCTTGGTAACAATACAGATCAACACACACACGTGCTCTAACAATTGTTCCATTTTTTGAAACTTAAAGATTCGTGTTCTTTCATTAATATAGTTATTTATTTAACCATCACTTATTAAGCAACTATTAATCAGATACTGTGCCAGGTTTTTAAAGTCAAAAGTCTGTGGTCTTTGAACCAAAAAAGTTTCATGATTTCACATTTTAACAATTTATTTTCTGGATCTTTTATGTTTGTATTCAGATCCTGTCTTTAGACTGTCTCCTGAAATTAGTGTGTGTGTGTGTGTGTGTGTGTGTGTGTGTATGAATGTACATATACACATACACATATATTACTTTGTGTGTATGTATATATATAATGTGTGTTATTGTACCTCTATAGACCCATATGTTCCCTTTATATTTGGGAACCTATAAGCAAAATAATAACCTAAGTGCAAAGAAGGGGGGAAATTTCCCTCATGCACACACACTTATTTTAAGTTGGCCTAAGCCCATCAAATTCAGGGCTCATATCAGCATCCTCACATGTCTGAAATGGCTGCATAAGGCGGAAGGTGGAATGTATTTAAACTAAACTTGCATGTAGGAAATTCATTATCCAATCCTCTACTCTAGCATGGGGATGGCGTCTATGGTTTTCCAACAACCGATAGAATGCAGTCCTATGAAAATAATATAAACATATTTTTGAGAGAATCTCTATCAAAAGTTACCAATGTGGTATCTTTCTCACTAGGTGCTAAAAGAATTTTACAAGTATCTTATTAATCCTCATAATTTTTACCTGATGACTTATGGGTTTCCATTTTTTAATGTTTCTCATAAAAGAAGCATAGAAAAATATGATTATTGAAAGGAGCCTGGAACCACCCTTCCTGCTTGCTTTATAGATGGGGAAATTGGGCTTACATTACATTTAGGACCACACAAGGGTTTTATAGAGAGAACTGAGTGTTGGCTATGAGGTTTCCTCATCCACTGTTCAGCACCCTAACCACCAGACCTGTGGACCTTTAAGTGCCCCGGGGCTTAGCAGAACCGCTCTAAAGGATGCCTTAGAAGGACATGGAGATACAAAATCATATTTATGATGAGCCACAGTCCTTCTTTACTTACACAGGAGTTGGCATGTAGAAGGTTGCAACACAACACAAACAAGTTTTTTAAAAACTCACTCTAGATCAGGAGTTGGTACCCACAGGCAAAATCTTGCCTATTTTACCACACAAAATTTTGTTGGCACAAAGTCATATCTGTTTCAGCTCCAGCTACAGATTTGAGTAGTTGTGAAAATGGCCATAAGGATATGGCCAGTAAAGCTGAAAATATTCATTGTTTGGCCCTTAAAAATTTGCTGACCCCCCACTATAGAAAACATTGCCCTCTTACAAGCTCTAACTATAAACGTGAATAACTACACTTTAAAAGACTGCTAATGATTATAATTTTGAGTCAAACTTTGAAACAACTATGGTAATTAAATGCATATTATAAATTCTAATGAGCCCTCAAGTTTCTGATATAAGTTGTTCTACAGCATATATACTCCTGAAGAATCTGAGACATTCCATTTTTAATAGTAAGAAGAGGAGTCATTTTAGCTAATTAACTTTTCAAATTAAACCTAAATTAACTTTTTAAAGCCAGCAATAACTACTGCTAAGAATACTTCCCAATAATTAAAATAGTGTTCCTAATGAATGGATATCTACTATAACTTTCTTTACAAAGACAGTTATAGCTGCTTTTATAGTTTCATTTTGTCCTTTGTGTATTCAAGATTATTGTATTTCCCCAAAATGTAAACATGGACTTTTTTCAGTCTATTTTTATGAATTAGGAATACAACACTTATCAAATTTCTAGATTGTCCTCTAAAATCTTAAAATTGTAAGGTTACTATTTGGGCAATTACAGTAAATTTTTTTAAATTTATATTTTATATTGGAGCATAGTTGATTAACAATGTTGGGTTAGTTTCAGGTGTACAGCAAAGTGATTCAGTTATAGATATACATGTATCTGTTCTTTTTCAATTACAGTAAATTTAAAGGAGTATCACGAAGAATGGGTCCCAGAGTTTCTTATGAAAGGAATAGAATTTGGAGATACATTCTGGAGATATATTGGGGATAAAATAAAGGAAAAGTCTAAAGCTGAAATTGGCATATAAGGGATTGAAATAAAGTAGCACCATAATAAATTATTAGTTTCTAGGAAATATCTTCTAGTGTTCACAGAGAATCTGTGGATTCTGCCTTTATACTATTTGGGAAAGGATAGATTATGGTAAGGATAGATTATGGTAATAAACCACCCCCAGATACCCATAGCTTGACATGCAAGGTTATTTCTTCCTCATACTACATGTTGGCAGGGGCCTCTGCTCACGGTAGTCATTCTACGTCCCGAGCTTTAGATAAAATACCATTTGGGGCATCGCTCGTTGACGTGCCAGAACAAAAGAGCACGTTGGAGGGTTGCACTTGCACCATAAATGCTTCAACTTGGAATGTCACTTTTGCTAAGGACCCGTTGGCCAGAATGAGTCACATGACCCTGCCCAACCACAAGGGAGCAGAAGTTGCAATCCTATTATGTGCACATAAGGGATAGAGTAGAAATATTTATTAACAACTCATTGAATATTTAGGTTAATGATTAAGGACTCAGCCTTCAGGCCAGGCTAGTTAAATGTCCGTGCTTCACTTTCCTCATCTGTAAAATGAAAATACTAAACCTCATAGAAATGTGAGGATTAAATGAGTTAACACGTATAAAGTTCTTAGAAGAGTATCGACATATTGGTAAAGTGTTATTTTTGTCATTTTATTTCAAGCTTTGTACTTGCCACAATGCTCTTCAGAGCCAAAAACAGAGGAGGGCAGCCTTAGGAATGCTGACTCGGGCCCAGCAAAGAGGACTATGAGAAGTATTCTTTTTTTTTTTTTTTGTAGTACACGGGCCTCTCACTGTTGTGGCCTCTCCCGTTGCGGAGCACAGGCTCCGGACGCGCAGGCCCAGCGGCCATGGCTCACGGGCCCAGCCGCTCCGCGGCATGTGAGATCTTCCCAGACCGGGGCACGAACCCGCGTCCCCTGCATCGGCAGGCGGACTCTCAACCACTGCGCCACCAGGGAAGCCCATGAATCCCTTTTAATAAGTGGTTTGTAAGGCTTCCATCAGACTAAATATGAGAGTTAAAGTAGAAGACTCCCATTAGAAAGGGCAAAGGCAATACCGAAAGAAGAGAAATGGGAAAAAAGAGATAGGGAACCAAGAACTAGTGTCCAGGATGTGTACTCAGCTCACGTCCTATGTAGACCATAGCAACTGGTGGACCGATGGCACTGTTCATTCCTATCGGAGCTGTTGCCTCAGCACTGGCACCAGTACAACTGCTCTGAATCTATGACCGGATATCCACCCATGACCACCCATGCAGCAATACGCAGTCCAACAATTCTGGACTGTTAGGTACCAGATAAGGAGATGAGCAGATGTGATTTCCTCTTCCATGAGCTAATAACAAGAGAGACAGAAAAGTTACTAACCCACCTATAACATAAATCAGAATGAAATAAATTCTACACTGCATACACATGCCAAATTTTATGAGCACACAGAAGAAGGAGAGGTCCATTTTCAGTAGAAAATCAGGGAATACTTTTTGGAGGAAACAGCATTTTAATTGAGATTTTAAAGAAGAGGGATGAAAGTGGAAGGATGTAATGAATACCAAGCTAATGAAATATCATAAGTGACCATAAAATGAATAAGAGTGACCAACTGGAGGGGGTAGAGGAGAAATAAACTTTAAAAAGTAAAAGGAGCTTTGTTTTTTTTTTCACCCACAAGTAATAATTCAGCAGCACACTTTAGAAGGTCTGATTTCCACAATCGGTCTATATTTCTAAAACTCCCTGTTATTCCTTCCCCAAAATATTAATTACAACTTAAAAATGGCTATTTGATTTGAATTTTATTTCTGTAGTCTTCAAATGTAAGCTCCACAGTCTACATTTTCCCAGGCGGTCACAAGTTCAAAAGATCGTACAGCTGAAAAGAAATTTCAGCCCAAATTTCTGCTTTAGAGATGGAAGGTCGAGTAAGCAAATGACTTACCCACATTTACAAAGTGCTAGACTCGATACTAGAACTCCTGTCATAATACTGAATGTACAGTTGCTTTAAAGGACAAAAGAATCAAGAAAACAAACATGAGTCCAGAGCTACTCTTATGACTTTTCTGTGAATATTCCATATCCGAAGCAAAGTGACTTATAGCTATAAGATCATAAGTAATCTGAGTAAACACGGAATTATTCATTAAACCCTAAATGCCTAACGGAGGGGGTCACCACTTGAAGCCTGTGTGTGTTTTGGCCAAATAAAAGGAAGCCCTACTGCACAAGGTAGGGATTACATTTATGGAACATAAACAAGAGGTGGGGGAAGTTAGAAATACAAATTCTAAATGTCTATGTCAATTAACGACAGGCCCATAATAAAAACTACAAGGTCTGGGTCATGTTATGAGTGCTTGAAATGAACATAAAGGAAGCCCTGCTTTGCCAACTCTGCCAAAGACAGGGATGGCACAGGGCCACGATGCACCATGACAATTCTTGCTTCCATTTGTGAAAGCCTCCAAGTACCTCATTTTGGATGCCATGAGAAACTGCAAGCCTACTGGGTTTGTGAACAGAAGATGGACATTCAAGGAACAAATCTTTGACTCTGTAGTAACCAAGACAGCTCTATCTGAAACTCCTTGTTCCCAAACGGGAGCATAAGGGATATTTGCACATTCTAACTTTACGTGAAGAATCGGCTCTTGGAAATCCCATGAGAAAGTTTTCATAAGGATTTATCCACACTTTCTTCTTTGGTTTCCTCAACTCAGAAGCAGGAAACCTTCCAGACATCCTGAACCTCTGACCCTTTTGTGATTTTTCCCATCAACATATGCAAATATCCATGCAGCAATTCAAAAATCTCTTTTCACTGCATTATAGCATGGCCTTATATTAGACCTATATCTAGAACACTACCATTTCCAACCCACTATTGAATGAGTTTAATTGCACGTTTCTTGGGAAAAAGATCTCACTGGCTGAGAAATGTCAGGAGTCCACTATCACATGTACCTATCTGGTTTCCAAAATGATTTTCCCAAGCCACACTAAGTGACTCCCTCAGAATGCTTCCTGCTGGCAAGTGAATCAGCTTTTGCCTTCCACCCAGTCTCAGCTCATTCCTTCTCTGTGACAATATCAGGACATCCACATTAGACAATGGTCCCAGCTAATTAATTTACTCCAATGTCTAGCAGCCTTTTGACAGGAAAAATAATCTACATTGTATTTATTGCAGAATCTCTACCACTAGGACAAAGATGAATGCAAACTTCACACAACCATTTTTCATTATCTGAAGTTAAAGTGATTTTCAAATGTTAACTTTAAAATTAGGAGGAGTGGGATAACAGTTCTACTTTGAAACTGCCTGGAAATGGAATGTCTATAACAATGGTTTAGCATCAAGCCAGAAAAATAAACTCTCCTGCTGCCATCATAAATGGGCCAGAAATAAACCTCGGGGTCGTGCACAAAGAACAGGCAGTGGAATTGGATTTCCAAAATAAATGATCTGAAACTCAGCATAATGTACCTTCAAATAGTGATATCTTCCCCTACCTCCCATCCTTCTGACCCTGGATAGCGGGGTAGCAATCCCTCCCTCTGTAAACTGTGCATACCACTGTCATAATATGGCTGAAATTGGAAAAATCTAAATGTGAACCCAGACAACATCTACAATGCCTAACTCTGATCTCTGTCTTAAGCAGACTATCCAGTAGTTCCATTCATTTCGGCTGTACTCTAAAATACTTTCTCATGAGTTTTATCTTTCTAGCATTATCCTTCCTAATATTCCTTAACCTTGGGATTATAAATGTTAGATTAGTAATTGTTCATTTCGGTGATAATCTGAAACTCATTCCCTTCTTCCTTCTGAAGGCCAGAGTAATCGTCCAATAAAAGTTCTACCAAGGTCAGGAATGACCTAATTTACTTGTAATTATTAATTCTTCTCTGACCTCTTAACCATAAATAAAGCTTTGGCATTGGAAAAAAGATGTGAAACAGGACAAGGCATTTAAAAGTCAGGGAATAAAGGAGCAGTGGAGAAAAAGAGAACAGATTTTCTAAATTTAAAAAACTCCTTGGGCTTTCTTGAAATAATGATTTATATTCTTTGAGTCCACAAGAGAGTAACTGAATATGCGTGATGCAATGCTGGAATTTTAGGTATTTTGCCTAACGGTTATTAACAATTAGTACCACTGGGGGAAAAATCATAGTTAGAATAATAACCCTCTCTCAGAGGATGACTGAAATTGGACTTGTAATCTGGTTATAATAAAATACATTATGTTTATATTAAAGCCCCACATGTTAAGAGGAATACTGACAAACTGAAATAAGTCCAGTAGGTGAGTAAGTGGGGTCTGAAATGTAAGTTGTATGAGTAGCAATGGAAGAACCTACACTGCTTCCTTTGGAAAAGTGAAGACTGGGGCCAAACATATCAAACTGTCTTAGTATTTCAAAGGGATGGTACACAGAAGAGGAAACAGTCATTGCAAGTAGAGATGCTGTTGGCGGCATTCAGGCCAGAGAGTCATCCAACACGAAGGGCACCTGGCCTCTCCCCATCCACTGTAGCAGAATCCACCGGACACGACACCTGAAAGATGGTCTCCCAGGCTTTGCTTGGACACTTGCACTGGCACAGAGCTCACTATCCCAAGAACACCCTCCTCCATGTTAGAGAACAGAACAGAGGACATTTCTTTCTAGCGCTGAGTTGCCATCCCTCAGGTTCTAACCTAGACAACTGGTTAACCAGATCTGTCCTACTGAATATCCCAGAATACTGCTAATCCGTTCTCCACAAGATAACTCACTTCATTTCTTTTTTAATGAAGTATAGTTGATATATAATATTATATAAATTATAGGTATATAATATAGTGATTCACAATTTTTAAAGGTTATGCTACATTTATAGTTATTATAAAACATTTGCTATATTTCCTGTGTTATACAATATCCTTATAGCTTTTTTTTTTTTTTTTTTTTGCAGTACTTGGGCCTCTCACTGTCGTGGCCTCTCCTGTTGCGGAACACAGGCTCCGGATGCACAGGCTCACTGGCCATGGCTCATGGGCCCAGCCACTCCACGGCATGTGGGATCTTCCCGGACTGGGGCACGAACCTGTGTCCCCTGCATCGGCAGGCGGACTCTCAACCACTGCGCCACCAGGGAAGCCCCTTATAGTTTATTTTATACCTAGTAGTTCGTACCTCTTAATGTCCTACCCCTATATTGCCCTTCCCCCTTCCCTTTCCCCACTGGTAACCACTAGTTTGTTTCCTACGTCTATGAGCCTGCTTCTTCTTTGTTATATTCACTAGTTTGTTGTATCTTTTAGATTCCACATGTGACATCATACAGTATTTGTCTTTGTCTGTCTGACTTATTTCACTTAGCATAACATAATGCACTACAAATCCATCCATGTTGCTGCAAAGGGCAAGATTGCATTATTTTTTACGGCTGAATAAGATTCCATTGTATGTGTGTATGTGTGTGTGTGTGTGTGTTTATCACTTCTTTACCCATTTATCTGCTGATGGACACTAAGGTTGCTTCCATGTAAATAATTCTGCTATGAATATTGGGGTACATGTATCTTTTTGAATTAGTGTTTTGGGGTTTTTTTTTTGATACATACCCAGGAGTGGAATTGCTGGGTCATATGGTAGTTATATAGGTCTATCCCTTAGTTTTCTACGTGTCAAACTAAATATCTTCAATTCCTTTCACCATTATTAATTTAGTATTCAGCACCTCATACCATTTTAGTCATGGACCTTCTGGATACTCTCTGGTTTATAATATCCTTAACTGACATCTAAAATAAGTACTCTTGGGCTTCCCTGGTGGCGCAGTGGTTGAGAGTACGCCTGCCGATGCAGGGGACACGGGTTCGTGCTCCGGTCCGGGAGGATCCCACATGCCGCAGAGCGGCTGGGCCCGTGGGCCATGGCTGCTGAGCCTGCGCGTCCGGAGCCTGTGCTCCGCAACGGGAGAGGCCACAACAGTGAGAGGCCCGCGTACAGCAAAAAAAAAAAAAAAAAAAAAAAAAAAAAAGTGCTCTTGATACAGTATTTTCAGCAAGAGAACTGAGTAGAACTTTTTATTTCCCTGTTAAAGAAAATCAGTTAGTAGGTGTTAGCTGAACACCTGTCATGTTCAACCCTATGCTTAGCCATCATTTGATATATAACAGAAGTGGAAGGCCAGGTGCTGAAAATATCTGTAGAATCAAAACTGAGGTACATGGGATAATTTTGGAGTTTTTGCAAGATGTAAACCATTATGTGGACAAATGTGATATAGTCTCAAATTCATGGTGGATTAAAAAAAAATGGAGCCCAGGCAGGCTGGGGAATCTATGTGATGAGTTGTAGATTAGGAGGACCTACCTAGGCTGTATCTTGAAGGATGGGTAGGATTTATCTGTCTGGAACAGACACTGACAATGAGGGAATGTGTGTGTAGGAATAATCAGTAATAAAGAAGGTCAGCATTGGTAGGGACATGTGTGGCTAGAAATAGAAATATTTAGATTTGTACTGTAAAATTTCCACTAGGACTTTCTTCCATTCTAAATATGCTTTGCTTAACTTTGCTAAAAAATTTTTCCAGGACTCAGATATCCACAGGTCTCTAATTTGGCAAACTAATCCTTGGTAAGATACTACCAGGAGCTAAGAGAGTAATCCTAGAACTCCCCTCAGGTGGCAAGTATAGACTTCAGAGGTGATTTTCTGGACACCCAATTTCCTTTATACCAAGCATGAGAATTCCAGGCAGTCCAGTGGGAGAGGTATTTTTGGATAGATACAACTTTTGGTACATTTTAAATTATATTATCTTGTTAACAAATGGTTCCAAAGGCCAAAGTCCTAAATTGTGTATCTGATGCAAAGAATTTCTCTTTTAGACTGGTCTTCTGTAATTGACCCCATTCCTATCTTTATTTCCAAAGCCAAGATACAGGAAAATCAATCAGATAATAAAAATGAATAAATCCAGGTAAATACACATGTTGGCTTTCAATTAGCCAGTGAGTCTGTGAATCTCCAGGGAACACTGAAGACAGCTCATAAGACAATGCAGTTTCCCTTAATAGGGACCGTAACCCCAGAGTGGCTTTCTTTTTTCTTTTTTCTAATCATGTGCAATTGACTGTTTTTTTTTTCAACATGCTGTGCTCATAACTTCTGTGGAAACTTAAACATTATTCAATACAACAATTTCCTGCAAAACCTTTTGAAAGTGGTCACAGACTCTGACCCTGCTCTGGTGCTCTGGGTCTGCCAGCATGCTGTTTTATTACCTCTGGAAGGTTCAGTGCCAAGACACAGTGCAAGAGTTAGACATGAAAGAAAACCAGGTGTATAAAAGTAATTTTCTGCCTTCTTTCAAGAAGGGAAACTGTCACCTTCAACTCTCAGTAATTCTATGTATCTATCACATCTATCTTCATCACCCAACCCTTGGCCTACAAGGTAACTGGTAAGAGTTACAGATTGTTAATCCTAAAGAAAGTCCTGCTGAAACCACTTATATTAACCCTGTCTTGTTACCAATGGGAAAGCAAGGCTCTGAATGCTGAAAGGACTTTCCCAGGACCACAGAGTAAGTGGCAGAATCTGGACCTGAACTTCACATCACAGAGAAGGAACCAGGGATGGTATTTGTAAAACTTAGCAGCAGCACAGCACAGTCACCAAGCAATCAGAACAGATTATAGTAGTGTACCACCAAATACTGCCCCAGCTGGACTAGAGTGGATGCCAGTAACCTTTTAAGAGATAACTAGAAAATGTGCCCCATATTTGTTACCTAAAGCACTTAGCTAATAAAAATGATAATTTACTTTTAGTTGTTAGTTGTTCTCTTTTTTCACCTATTTTCCCCCACTGTCTTCCATGCCACTAACCCTTTGAAAACTTACCCTCTGTTTGGCAGCCCATGTCATTGTTATCTATGCTGAATGCCCTTGACTTCAAGTGTGTGTCCATCTTAACAAAATTCTAAGATTTTCTCTGCAAGTACCCACTTTATAGACTTTCAGGTCAAGCCCCAATTCTGTTTTTAAATTTTTTTAACTGAAGTATAATTGCTTTACAATGCTATGTTAGTTACTGGGGTACAGCAAAGTGATTCAAATATATACATATTCTTTTTCAGATTCTTTTCCATTATAGGTTGTTACAAGATACTGAGTATAGTTCCCTGTGCTATACAGTAGGTCCTTGTTGTTTACCTCATTTATATATAGTAGTGTGTATCTGTTATCGATTCTGTTATTAAAAGTAACTTGATCTATGTGTCTACAATTTTTCTCCAACTCACTTTATCCAAGGTGATAAATTTAATATTTTAGGCCTGGATTTTTATCATGCATTTTTTTTACCTTCCCACAGTCTCTCAACCCCTTTCTTTCAAAATTATGGGATGTTCTTTCACTGCTTCTGTTAACAAGGTTGTTTGCAGCCCAAGATATAATTGGTAGATAATGGGAGTAAAACTGGGGACAGAAATACATATTTGATTACTGTTACTGGTTGGAGCCTGTCCTATGATGTGCAGTGACCCATCATGCAGACAGGACATGCCTCAAAACTTCTTACTTTAGGATTGAATTTTGAAAAAAGCATAAAATAAAAGTCTGGTGAAGCAAGCATTCTTCCTAGCTTTATAAATCATTACCACACATTCACAACTTCATTAAGTGTCCCATCTTTAACTTTCTAAGAGTAACTACCTTGAAACTGTGGATCTCCTTTAGCACTGGCACACCACTGAGACAAAGGACTTTTTGCTATACTTGTTTGACCTTTCTCTTGCAATGGACTTACCAGTTAAGGCAGGCTTGTCCCTAATAAACACATGAGCTGTTAGTAATTTCTCTTCTTGAATCATCATCAATTCCTTCAATGGCTCAAGGAAAGTGTTTGGAGGATCGATAACATGCTAAGTCACTTAGGTACAAAGATGACTAACACAGGGCTTCCCTGGTGGCGCAGTGGTTGAGAGTCCGCCTGCCGATGCAGGGGACACGGGTTCGTGCCCCGGTCTGGGAGGATCCCACATGCCGCAGAGCGGCTGGGCCCGTGAGCCATGGCCGCTGAGCCTGCGCGTCCGGAGCCTGTGCTCCGCAATGGGAGAGGCCACAACAGTGAGAGGCCCGCATACCGCAACATACTTCCAATTGTCTCTATGCTTTCAAAGTAAGTGAAGTGTTATGCTTGATGTTGTTTTGTATGTCTTATGCTAAGCACTATGAGAGAGGTGAGGTACCAGAAGATTGGCTCTACAACTCAAAGATCTTAGGGGAACAAAACCCCTGTCATGAAAAAATAAGACAGTGTGTGATTGAGAGCCACATGGTTGGAACTGGTATAGAGGTCATTGAGGCTATGGATAGAGCTGCTGTTACATTTTGGAATAGTCTGTGGAAGTGAAGTTTTCATTAATTGGTGTGTGTGTGTAGGGGGCGTTGGGGAGGGTTGGAGCAAGAACCAGAGCATCCCTAGGGCCTAAGTGAGAGATGTCCCCTACTTGTAAAATCTAGTACTAATGGAGCAGTACAGAGTTGAGATCTGCAGTGGCTTTAACTTTCCCTCTCAGGCAGACTTACATTTGGTGAAATTCTAGGCTGATCTCCGTAGAGAGTTCATATACAATATTTAATCAACGAGTGTAGATACTGAGCATCAAGTAAGCCAGGTTCTCCTAAAGCCACCTTGTGAAGGTTCCTGAGCCATGGAACCAGCCATAGGTTGCCAAACTCAACCAACTCTGCAACTGACATTTGCCTTCTTAGAAGTTTCCTCTGCCTTGAGAAAGCTAGAGGGTGTTTCTCCCAACTACTGTACAATTTCATCCTATTCTGGATCCTTTGATTCCAGGGAACCTCTCCATCCCGGACTCTTTGCTGGATTATTTATGAAGTCTAATTTGTAATACAAAAACACAAAATGTACTATAGTGAAAGTCTTAGAGGGGAAAAAAATGCAGTTTGTATTTTCTCATTTCACAGAGGCTCCAACATCTCTCCCCGGAATGGAAGGATGGAGGTGGGGTTCTAAGATTACCTCCCAGGCCTCTGAATACAGAAGGTGCAAAAAGAATGGGAGGTAACCAATCAATCAATCAATAAACAAACAAACAAATAAATAAATTTACTACTGTAAACTCCAGAGTTACCCATATAGAGAGATATGTAGAGTTATATCTTAACAATCAATCTCTTAGGGGGAAAAAAAAATCCCAAGTATGCTCACGCACTAACAAGTTGGTGATTTTTTCCCATTAAAATTAAAACTAAATAGACATCCACGGTAAATTACCCATTTCATTCCTCCTTCCAGTTAAAAATAAAAAAGGCACTTTATCACTCCTTACTGTGGGTGTACTTCACTGTCAACGCATGCGTTTATGTCAAGCAGGTCATTTATATTTTTGCCTGCTGGAGTTTTTCTTCTTTCAACTTAGTAGGGAATAGTTGTGATCTTTATTACCCCCCGATAAATCTACAAAATGCCTTTTGCTTGAGGCTCTTTAATTTCATATAAATAAATCACATTAGGTTCCGGCTGTCATATTAAGATAAGCATGGATCTAGAAATAACAAATGTGTTTAAGCCAAATTTTTTCAGATTACATAGTGGTAAATTTCTCTGGGTCACCCCTAAATCCTATTGATGTTGAAATATTTTGTGGCACTTTAAGAGTGTTTCTTGAAGAACACAAACCTATTTAAACTAGAATTAGAATTATCTTCTGATCATCTACGGACCTATTTGTACAACATTACTCAACTCAAGCTTCCCATGGTTGCAATAAATCCATCTTTAATGTGGGGATGTTTTGCCAGTTACAGCAGAGGGCAGTTTTATATCTTTGCGGGTTCATCTAATGCCTCTATGTATACTGTGTTTTATTTATTGAATATAAACAGCTCTAAACCTGAAGTTCTCATCATCTTAACATATAGTTATACACAAAAGTCTCAAAGGCAGTCCAAGTTCAATCTATCCAATAACCAATTCTTCATCTCCCCTCACTCCACCAGACCTGCTCCTACACAGGACTCAGATCAAACCACCAGCTCCTTAGGGAAACCTTTGGACTTTTGAAGGACAGTCTCCTAAAATGTGTTTTATAGATTCCTCCACTCAGCCTGGGGTAGAATAGTCTTGATAAATGTATGTGAATTTTTCTTTCAAACAAGATTTGTAGTGAAGAGGCAAAGATAAAACCCATAAGGTGTTTTGTTTTTTTGTTTTTTGTTTTTTTGCGGTATGCGGGCCTCTCACTGCTGTGGCCTCTCCCGTTGCAGAGCACAGGCTCTGGATGGCAGGCTCAGTGGCCATGGCTCACAGGCCCAGCCACTCCGCGGCACGTGGGATCTTCCCGGACCAGGGCTCGAACCCGTGTCCCCTGCGTTGGCAGGTGGATTCTTTTTTTTTTTTTTTTTTTTGCGGTATGTGGGCCTCTCACTGTTGTGGCCTCTCCCGTTGCAGAGCACAGGCTCCAGACACACAGGCTCAGCGGCCATGGCTCACGGGCCCAGCTGCTCCGCGGCATGTGGGAACTTCCCGGACCAGGGCACGAACCCGTGTCCCCTGCATCGGCAGGCGGACTCTCAACAACTGCGCCACCAGGGAAGCCCCCCCATAAGGTTTTAAAGAGTCTATTCTGTACATTTATTCGGTTGGGACCTAAATATATATTCTCTGATAGATTAACATGGCCCTTTAGTTTAAAGGGTGGACAGATTTTATAAGAGACAGGAAATCATATAAAGTCAGTGTAGAGTTTCACTCTGGCATTTTTGGTATCTCCTTGCCTCGGATGACTTGAGTTCAAATACTGGGCAACTCCTTAAGTAGATAAACATGCAGATCACATACTGGTCACCTAAATAAATTATAATGTTGATCAATCCTAAAGTTAAAGGTCAAATATGAACCTGGGTGATCTTCCAATTCGGTCAATCCAGATATCTTTCTGGATTTAGTTCTGTTAGCCCCTTCTGTTACTGAACAAAAGTCAAATAAAGATGTTACATCTTTACTTAAAGATAAAGATGTTCCTTCACCCAGGCCTTCAGAGCTATGAGAAGGCTACATGCTCCCTTGTTCATCTAAAGCAACACCATCCATCTATAATAAGAATCCTTGGGGATACATCTCAGCCCATAGCTTTCCCCACCACCGTCCAGGAGTGACATCACCACTGAAGTATGTGGCAATACCCAATTTCCAGAGCCCTGATTTATTCTCCCTTGTGCTGGGCAGAGGGCATGACTGAGAGGCAAGACTCTTATCTTGGCAGGGGTCTGGGACTGTCTGCCTCTCTGGAACAACCCCTGATGGGTAATTGAGAAGTGACATTGACGGGTTTCCAGGGTGGCCCTGACGCTTGCACTTGCCCCGAGAAAGCAGCTATAGTTTAGAAATCCAGCCCAAGGATTGAGAGGAGGGGAAGAAAATGTAAAGCTTGCTAGCCCTGGTCTCCTTTGACCTCAGCAGACTGAGACAGGGATGCAGAGGTGGGAAACCGTTATTCTGCTGGCGTAGCATGAGGTTTCGCCTTTAGTGCTAGCAGAGAGCGCTGAGCTCTTTGTCTGCTACACAGTCTATCCCCCAGAGATAGCCTCTTTTTCTCTTGAAGGGATGTAAAAAACAAATCACAGTTCTTATTTTATCTGGTGTCCACCATTAAGAATTCATGCAGAGCAATTTTATTTGTTGCCAATTAAGATCTCCCAGTGGAAGTCTATGTTTTAGCAAAGGCAACCTGTTTAATACTCAGCATCACTTTAGTCTATGTAAATTAACCCCTATGCTAATTCTTAAGATGCCTGGACAATTCGATTCTAAGAACCAAGATACACAGAAGGTAAATCTCCAAGAGGCTCTGGGCTTGACTTTTCTCAGGCCATGTGCGCTTTTGCCTCTTAACTCTATTTTACAACTACAAGGCAATTTCCATATAACGTGTTAGCAAAGGATCTTCTTTTCCCCGAGGTAGAATGATAGCATGTAGCCTCTCAGTAAGCAGTTTTAATGTCACTCACATTTTACCAAAACTAAGACTACTGCTGAAGGAAACTTGAGGCGCTGGTGCCAATGATCTCCACCCTAAAATGTATACATACATCAAATGATGGAGAACACGAAAGGGTATTTGGAATGCGGATCATTTTATTGCAGTGTTCACTCTGCTTAGATAAGCAGCATTTTGAATCACAGTGGGAAGGAAAACAAAGTTTTTGTCCAGTTTTTTTCCTATCTCTTTCCTTAGGTTAAGAATCACAAGTAAGCCAGAATACTAAAGTCTATTTTGAAGGATTTGGGATACCCTGAAACTATTATTTTATTGTTGGAAGGGATGGGCCTTAGGGACGCTTATTGCACCTAGAGAACTATATACGCTTGTCAATTAAACTCTTCTTGGTGATGTAGGGAACCACCATTTCTACCCCCGGGAAGCAGGAGTTATCTGCTTTACCAGGGCAAACATAGCTTGTAATCAACGGTTCTTCAGATTCTTGGAATTTGGTATTGAGGCCCTAGTTGCCCCTCAGAAAAATGGTAATGAACTTGGGACTGGCTTTCCGACGCATCTACTTTCCCGTTTCACCAACAACCCAGACTATTTGCTGCTCTTCTACAAGTCACCCATCCCAGTACCTGTGAAGTAAGGGGAGAAGGATGAAGAAAGAGGTACCAGCTGTTTTTGTATATTTGGCTACCAAACTAGATAGATCACCATTTCCCAAAATATGTTCCTTAGACCTTTAGTCAGAATAGATGCTCCAAGAAAGCTAGGATTGGGGAATTTTTTAAAGTCAAAATTATATTTTATAGTCTATATTTGATACGCTTATCACGTATTAGCAATATAAATGGCTCTGAATAGTTCTACGATTAAAATAAAATCTTAAAGCTTGGTTTTACCTAGTATACCTCAAATCTGACCACAGAATACCTTTATTTTTCTTAAAATATCCATACCATAGTGTACTAGTGTTTCTTGGGATATACTTAGAAAAATGCTTATGCAGATGATTGTTTAGATCACTGGTTCTTACCAGGGAGAGGAGAGGATGTTGCCACTAGGAAACATTTGGAAAATATCCGGAGACATTTTTGATTGTCACAATGGGGGATGGTACTGGCATGTAGTGGGTAGAGGCTAGGGATGATGCTAAACACCTTATAACGCACAGGACAACCCCACCTCCATGATTAAGTGTAATCTGGCCCCAGATGTCAACAGTGCCCTGCCTGAGAAACCCTAGCCTAAACATAGCTTGTTCAAATGAAACTTCGATCTGGCATCTGTAGGTTGGCAACTGGCACTGTGCATTCACCAGATCTTGTCATTTAATTTTGGCCTTGCAAACCTACTTATTCTTCACTTGCTTACAGGCTATTGGTAACTCTGTCTGCAATTCAAGCTATGAAAATCTGAAATGAATGCTTTGACATTATCTGGTTCAATCACTGGCAAGCTCTTAGGTATCCGTTATATTAGTCACTTCTACCCCTGTTCTTTGAAGCTTTCCATGACATGTATTAAATGCTACATAATGATCCAGCTGTATAATTATTCTAGAAAAATAAGATTATACCTATCTGTACATGTCATATATAGGTAATGCCTTTTTTTAACCCCTTTAGTAGAGTATAATTGCTTTACAATGGTGTGTTAGTTTCTGCTTTATAACAATGTGAATCAGCTATACACATACATATATCCCCATGTCTCCTCCCTCTTGCGTCTATGCTTCATGTAATCTCAGTGCTCAGTTATCTTAAATACTAGCTATATTGATAGCTTCTTTTTAGAGCTAAGGAAACTCAGTCTCAGAGGTGTTACCCAGTAGCCAGTTCGGATGGTCCAGAACCAGAGTCCATGTCTCCAAAACCTCCAATCCAGTCTTATTTCCATTTCTATAGTGTTATGCTGCTTCTATTTGTCATACATAATTTCACGTATGTGACATGAAAGAGTAATTAACACCATAAATATTCATGAATTCAATTTGTCTTTTCCAACTGTCTATGTTCTAAACTCTTAATCTGAGGCTGCAAATGGATAAAGATTTCTGTCAAATAGCAGAAAGACATTCTCAGCAGTTGTTTTCTCACACCCTTTCTTGTCAGTCACAGATATATTTAACCAAATAGAAATAGTAACAGATGACACAAAAATCATTAAGTACAGAAGAGCATTTTTCTCCTAACTTTCCTCATTTAAACAAATAAATGTACAGAAATGTATGATCACATTTCAACATTGACTAGTAAACAAGTTGTCACTGGGTGTGTTTATTTTTTCCTCATCAAGCAGGGAGAGGCAGAGCAAATTAAACCCACCCAGACTTGTACCCAAGTCTTAGACTAGGTTCTAGATCCTGACTCCACCCTCTTCTTCAGATGAATTCACAGAAATTTTTTTCTGCTGGTATCAAAACATAGTTGAGCTAAATGCTCTTTGCCAGACAGCTATATTTGAACTCCACAAATTCCTTTGCAATTTGAAAACCCAGAGATAGATTATAGGTCTATTTCAGTAGAATACTAAACAGGACGCCGAAATAACCAGTTATCTTGAGAGTATGATTACAGCAATATATTTGTGTCACAGCACATGGTTATGCTATAAAAAGTGACTAAAGCCTATTAAAGGCTAGGAGATTCCTCCACGAAAATAAGACTTTTAATTGTTAGACCCAATCTTCTACCATTTGTCCAATTCTTTTATCATTAAGCAAGAGGCAATAACAGTATGACATGTGTTTACCATGTTTTGATCAGTCCTCAAAGACTGTGGCCATAAATTAATGCTGGCTACTATTATTGTTGGAAGATCGAAATATTCAATTTTTTCTTTTAAGTTTCTTTTAAGCTATACTTGAGTTAGCTTAAGTGTAAATGGAAGACCATTAGTTAATATCAGCAGCAATGACAAGTAACCTATTCCATGAAATTTGTAACAGCTACAAATTAAAGGCATAATAAAAATCAGAAGAAGCATATACTGAGTTATGGGAATGCTTGTTTAACTTCAGACACTTTAGCTGTGCTTATGTACATGACATGCCTTTCCCATGATGCTCGACACATCATAGAGTCTACCCCAACTCAAGAAAGCATTTTAACTATTCAATCAAAAGCGGAAAAAAAATATCCCCACTGCTCACTGTCACTCACAAATCGTTCACCATAAAAAGTTTGGCTATAGTTGCAGTTGTGATATTGTAATCACCATCAGAAAGCCCATCACTGTAAGTCAGTCAAGATCTGTTTGCAAAATATAATCAAGTATAATTTCATGATTTAATAAATAGTATGTAAATCTGCTATTATTGGTTTTCATTTTCTTTTCAATACTACTCTTTCCATTTTCTCACTGGTAGTTATTCCGACTATTCAAATGGCATCATTGCCCTTTATTGTTATTCAAATGAAGCTTTTTTATTAGATCCTCTGACACTATATAAAAAGCTTTGCTTCTTCACCAGCAGTAATCCTACTTGGAAGGAAAATGGAAGTGACTGCCCGCAAAATTCTGAGCTCTTACTTTATGTTAGGTTATGTTTGCACCTGAAATGAGATTTTAATTTAATTGTATCAGAGGAAACCAAAGGTTTTTATTAACCACCTTAAGAAAGCAGGAAAATATTCTTTTCCATGCAGGTTTTTTGGTTCAAAAACCTGTGAAACTATAATTCCTCTTCAATGATGTGTATAAGACACACTGACCAAATTAAACTCTAATTTCTTTCATCAAGATGGTATTCATCATCTGTGCATTTTTTCTTTTGAAAAATAGAGTAAAATTATTCTATACAAATAGTTTAAAGAAAATGTTACAACTCAGTTACATAACCTTTTAAGCATACTTTGTAGTAGATCTACAGAAAATATAATTTAAAAGGCATATAACCATAAATACACTGCTGTTGGTTTTATTAATACAACACACTGGTTCACAAAAGAAAACCGGTTAGAGCTCTCAAAAAGAAATCTAACAAATATTGCAACAAGTTATATAAAGTTAACTGATATGTCTGTTAGCAGCAAGGAGACCTGAAAACTGTACATTTTTGTTGTATCCTACCAGCAGCTTTTCTAGGTAGAGAAATAGAATATTGTCTATTACTATAACCACAGATCTGTTTTCTAGTAGGAAAACTAACAGAAGAGCAGAACAAATGAAAATATCAGGCATTTCGCCCAAGAACTAGAATTCCTCAGAGAAGATGAATTTCAAGGTTATTAGGATTTGTTACAAGGGTGCGTGTAGAACAGGCAGCATCAGCTGGTACAGAGACCAAGGGTGATGGATTTAGATAAGGTTGGACAAGAAATCCACAGGGTTAGGTCATACTTACCTGCTTAATATCTCTGTGTACAGAGACAGCACTGTCTTCCGTGACATGAGCAGATGAGAAATAAAGGACGCTAGGGGCTTTTTGACCCCTGGGCGACAAAGCTGATCATATTAAACAATTCTTGTGCAATGCAAGGTATCACGTAATTGAGCACTGGCATATTTATTCCAGATAACAAGAGCTATAGGAATTTAGTAAATGGAATTCAGAGACCATACGAGCATCTAGGAAGACCCTGACCACACGGACCCCAAAGACCTGGATAATAATATCAAAATAATCTCCATTCCCAAGAGGCCTCAGGGAGTGAATAACCTGGGAGTATGACTTCTATGACACTCGCCTCTTTTTCCAATTTACCTGCACAAATGTTCTCACATACCTTTCCTTACCTAGAATCAGGACCCACCACATAGAACAAAAACCTAAACATGGGAGACCTATACTACAGCATTCCTGAAATACATATTCTTTAATATGAATTTAGAAATTTTAAGCAGAAGTGTTCAACCTTTCAATTAGAGAAAAACTTAAATAATATTTAAGCAGACAAGGGCCAGAGAATTTGGGTCCTAGTTTCTACGATATAAGTTTGCTGCATGGCCTTGGACAAATTAGCTCCTTGACCCTGACAAGTGTTATGATTTCCACCACCTTCTCAGTTCTCAGCAGGTCCTTCACTCAAGGACAACTTTTGGCACCATTGCTTTACTTTAATTAAAGGAACGGAACTCTCTAGGTAGCCTCTGCTGATTTTTGCCCCCAGAGGTGCTTTTGGCACCAAGTAGAAGAGACCATTTGCCAACTCCATGCTTCTGTGATCAAGACCAAATTTATAGATGCTGCTACTAGTTGAGGATGTGGATTGAACTCACCTCCAGAGACTTCTGTGTTGCTCCTCAAGTTGAGTCAGCAGATGTTCAATGTATTTGTTGGAGTCCATGTATTCCTGCACATACAGACACACAAAGACAAATAAGGCCTCATCACCACATGCACAGGATTCTAAGGCCATTTTGATCTCTACAAGAAGATTTTGGACAAGAGAACCCCTTGGTCCCTCCCAGTTCTAGGAGTAGATGCTTCTATGACTTATATGCATAGTCATTTGGGGATGAATAATATTTTCCCCATATCCTGTGATCACTCCATGAACAAAGAATGGAAGAGAAGTGGAGTTCTATCAAGTCAGCATAAACATCCTCTTATTCACAGAGAAAAGCTAAATTTCATAGTCATTTACACTGTGGTCTGTTCTGCAATATAAAAGTAAGGGGTGGGGGGAGGGAAGTGAGACAAACTTACTTTCGCTGCTGACCTTAGAAGAGGAGGAATAAAGTAGACAACACAGGTCTTGATTATACTGGTTTTACACAAATAATTTCCTAGCAAAAACACTATTTTTGAGCTACATAGAAGCTTTATATATTCACTGCCCTCATTCACTGGGCATCTTATTTGTATTGATGAATCACATGTTCGTTTTCCTTCATCTCCTTATATGGACAAAACAATGTAATTTGGTTTTGGTGTTTCTTTTTTTTATTTTCTTTTATTTCTTTTCTTAGAAAATCAATCTTTGGCTTCTAAGAGGTTATAAAGGCAAGGTTTATCTTGTTTAGAAATATGCATAAAGTTTTGTAAATCAAATTATATTTTCAAGAAACATTTCCGAAAAATGAGGGATTCCTTTGAGGCATGAGAATTGCTCATAAAATCTATAGGTTATTAAATCCAATTTTTTATATTTGTGATTCCTGAATATGAGGTTCACATGCAATAGTTTCAACTGCCAACTAGGTAGAAAAATACAAAAAAAAATTTGTATGATTTATTTCATCCTGAACCTGCTACTTCTTTCCCTTTCTGTATGAAGATCTAGCCCACAGGCCTCTGTGCCTACATTACAACTACCTTAGACGGAACAGTGTGCAATGATTTCAGTTTTAAGGCATGCATGAAAGTTACTGTTTCATTTCTTATGGGTTTAAGGTAAACTGAGAACTCTGGTTAATATTGCTACTTTTTTTTTTTTACAGAATTATTTTGATAAAATTCTATATAAAATCTGTTGCTTCTATAAAAATATTCACTACAATGGGTGGGAGCAGGGGAATGGAAGAAACACAGTAAGAGTTGACCTGATATAATGGAAAGGGCCCTGTTCCAAGTTTCTGGACCTGGATCTACCTGTGTAGCCTTGGAGAAGCCTTTTTAACTTTCCACAATATTTCAGTTAGACTAGAGAGTATCCTAAGTCCTCATCTAGCTAAAACTGTTAGAATTCTATAACAGTATAATTCTATTGCAGAAAATTAGCTAAAGAGTTCTATTCTAATTAATACACATGTTTAGTTTAGTTATTTAAATGAGAACATTGGGCACGTCAAGAGCAAAGCAGAAATCTCTTATCAGAGGAAGTTGCAGTGGTCTGTGGTTATGTTATTAAGTGTCCCGATCAAGCTTTAAACACGATTTATTTATTTAATTTATTTATTTTTGGCTGCATTGGGTCTTCATTGCTGCTCACAAGCTTTCTCCAGTTGCAGCGAGCGGGGGCTACTCTTTGTTGCAGTGCGCGGGCTTCTCATTGCGGTGGCTTCTCTTTGTTGCGGAGCATGGGCTCTAGGTGCATGCGCTTCAGTGGTTGTGGCACGCGAGCTCAGTAGTTGTGGAATGCAGGCTCTAGAGTGCAGGCTCAGTAGTTGTGGAGCACGGGCTTAGTCGCTCCATGGCATGTGGGATCTTCCCGGACCAGGGCTCAAACCCGCATCCCCTGCATTGGCAGGCGGATTCTTAACCACTGCACCATGAGGGAATCCCTAAACACGATTTAGAACACTCAAAATTCTTAAAGATATTTTCAAATACATCCCATCAAAAAAAATTTAAAGACAGTGTTTCCAAGTAAAAACAAATATATAAACTTCAAAGTCACCCATCCATTCTTCATTCAATTGTTTTTTTTCAACATCCATTATATGTCAAGCGCTGTTCCAACTTCCATAGATATTGTAATAACTAAGAGGGAGAAAGTTCCTACCCTCAGAGAGCTTACATTCTGTAGAGAGATACATAACAAGTAAATGAGCAGATTGATTTCAAATTGGTCACATACTAGGAAGGAAATAACAGGTGACAGGAGGGACTTTAAGTGGGGAAAGCACCATCTTCATACACCATGGTTGGAAGAGGACTCTGAACAAATGATTTTTGGGTTAAGACCTGAGAGAGAAGGAGGCAAGCATACAGAGAAAGGAAGAGACCAGGGAGAACACCGCAGGCAAAGGAAATGGCATATGCAAAGGCACTCAAATGTGGTATTTAAGGAACAGAAAGGAAGCCATTGTGTCCAGGAGCAGAGCCTGGGGTGTGTATTCTAAAATGAAGTTGGAGAGGAAAGCAGGGGCCAAATCACATGCAAGCTCTGGAAAACAGTTAGATACCAGTAGATTTGTTATTCTGTTCATTCTGCTTAGCTCAAGTCGGAGGTGGAAGCTGAAAGGTGATTACAAATATGATCTTTGGATCAAAGAGATTTAGGTTCAAAGTACCTGGTTTTGGTACTTACTAGCTGTACCTCCTCAGGCCAAGTTATTTAATCTCTCTAAACCTTATTTTTTTCCAGAGAGATAAATAATAATTTAAAAGGTGTTGTAAGGATTAAATAAAACAGTTTAAGCATATACCACGTGCTAAGCAGTGAGCAGAGCCTTTTCTATAGGATCAAACCTCTTCTCAAAAGGCAAACCACTTTACAAGGTGATGTTTATATCCATTGTCTCTTCTCTTACTCAACTTCAAGATGTTTAAGTGTATGCTTTTTTTTTTGGCTGCATTGGGTTTTCACTGCTGTGTGTGGGCTTTCCCTAGTTGTGGTGAGCGGGGGCTACTCTTCGTTGCGGTGTGCAGGCTTCTCATTGCAGAGGCTTCTCTTGTTGCAGAGCACGGGCTCTAGGTGCGCGGGCTTCAGTAGATGTGGCTCATGGGCTCTAGAGCGCAGGCTCAGTAGTTGTGGCTCACGGCCTTAGTTGCTTCTCGGCATGTGGGATCTTCCTGGACCGGGGTCAAACCCGTGTCCCCTGCATTGGCAGGCGGATTCTTTTTTTTTTTTTTTTTTTTTTGCGGTACGCGGGCCTCTCCCTGTTGTGGCTTCTCCCGCTGCGGAGCACAGGCTCCGGACGCGCAGGCTCAGCGGCCATGGCTCACGGGCCCAGCCGCTCCGCGGCACGTGGGATCCTCCCGGACCGGGGCACGAACCCGTGTTCCCTGCATCGGCAGGCGGACTCTCAACCACTGCACCACCAGGGAAGCCCAGGAGGCGGATTCTTAACGACTTCACCATCAGGGAAGTCCCTAAGTGTATGCTTCTTTAATTATACTTGCTGAATTTTAGAATAGGTAGTTAGAGATTAACAATAACAATACAGATTTTCAAGCATTAAATGTAGGTATTGCTGGATTGTGGTTTAAAAGCTATTTCAAATACAATACTGGCTGCTTTCATTAATTTTCCATAAAAATAACTCTAATGATGTCTTAAACAACATAACAATGGGCAACTAGGATTACGGATTTTCATCCTTTTCAGTTTAATTTTTCATCATAGCATGCTTACTTTAATATCCAATTTTATGTTACTTGCACATTTATTGTGGTATTGCCTATACCCCACCCCTACACATACACACACACACACACACACACACACACACACAAATAGACACTAACTGAAATGAATTGAGAAAAAGAAGATGATGCTTACATGTGCTTTTTGTTAAATGAAACAAGTTTTTCCCTGCCTAAAAGAACTTAGGCCGCACCCTCATATATTTATCATTTCTGGCCCCTGAATTGGAGAAATTCATTAACTAATAATAAATCCTTACCATTCTTTAAGAATAAAATAGGATTATTCTACTAGGAATCACCTTGGAGATTAACTCCCAGGAAACAATGGAGGGTGATCACAGTGGGGCTGGCAGTGGTCCACACTGGAACTACAGTCACAGCAAGTACAATGTTACAGCGACGGTGCCTATAGTGCCAGCTTTGGTATAAAGCGCATACTGAATGTTCTTAACATGGGCTCCAATATTCCAGAGCATCAAAGGCACAGGCAGAAAGAAAGGGAATGGCAAAATTCTACCTCAGTATAACATAGCTCCCCAAATTGCCTGAAAGACATTGGATATTGGGAGACCTCGTAGAAAAGAATTTAAAAATGCAGATGGACAGAAGGTGGTATATACACTGTCTGCTGGTGATCCCAGGGTCTATGCAGATCATTTTAGAATGAGTAAAGTGAAAACATGCAACACAGAACCCATGACGAAGTACTGGAGGACAAGAGAAAGAGAACATCACCCTCAATCACAGAAGAAGGCATCAAATCTGAAAATGATTTTCAAGAAAGTATTTTAGAAAAAACCTTAACATGTTTGGTAGTATCCAGAAAGACATGACTCTCCAAAACATGTGCAGAAAGCTTAAAAAAAGACACCGAGATAAAAAGATAGGATTAAATTAAAAACAAGACGAGCCGAAAAGAGAATAAAGTGAAATAAGAATGGAGCTGGGTGAGCTAAGAATTTCAAGGAAATATAAACTGCAATAGCAGAATGGAAACCTGTTGACCTTTACGTTGTGATTTTTATTATGGGATGACTCTCCACAACATGAAATTGTGCTTCAGAGAAGAGTGGATAAAGGATTATGGTATATCGGCACTAACCGATCACACAAACGAAGTCTACTCCTCAGTATCTCATCTAGAAGCAAATCTAACTCCCCAACCCAAGTACTTAAATATTCCTCAGTATCCATGGGAGACTGGTTCCAGGACCAATTCCTGGTGATACCAAAATCCATGGATGCTCAAGTCTTTTATAGTCAGCCCTCTGTATCCACAGATGTGGAACCCACGGATACGAGGTTGACTGCACTCACTAAGCCTTCTACTATTTCTACAGTATGATTCAATTAGTGTATATATAGTCCAGTTAGTGAAGATTAATACTGCTATAACCTAGAAGAAAAGCACACACCCATCTCCCCATCGTCCTTGGTGTCAATGTTCACTGTCTCTAACATTATCCGTGAAAAATGTCAGCTTCCCCAGGCTTGCTTTGCCCAGCATGTACTTCTCATGTCACTCAGCACAAAGACTTTATTCAAATATAGTTATTAACCTGACGAACACTGTATTCTACTTATTTTCCTTATGAAAAACCCACAATGGATACAATAGTAGAATTGACAATAAAAACACATACACAGTCCTGTGAAGGACAAACAATCTAGGTAAATTAAATAAAGGATAAAGCTGAAAATGAAAAGAGACATGATGGATATTAGGTCAGAAAATGTAGGTTTGTCTATCAATTATAACTTCTGAGTACTTAACAAGATTTGTAAGGTAAACAATGATCAAGGGATAATTAAAGAAACATTTCAGAAAAGGATAGAGAAAAAAAAAAAAAAAACAACACTTGATTTTACACATCAAAAAGGCTCCTCACATTCCAGCTAGAGTTTATGGAAAATCATCCACACATCCACCCACATAAGGGCTGGGAAAAAAAGCAGTGTGTGTGTTTGGGGTGGGGATTAGGATGACGGCAAGCACCCAAACAGACAAATGGGCCTCTTATCAAGGATTTTAAAAAGGCTGGTCACAGGGCTTCCCTGGTGGTGCAGTGGTTGAGAGTCCGCCTGCCGGTGCAGGGGACACGGGTTCGTGCCCTGGTCCAGGAGGATCCCACATGCCGCGAAGCGGCTGGTCCCGTGAGCCATGGCCGCTGAGCCTGCGCGTCCGGAGCCTGTGCTCCTCAACGGGAGAGGCCACAACAGTGAGAGGCCCGCGTACCGCAAAAAAAAAAAAAAAAAACACTGGTTGCATAGCTTCTGGCCACCCCAGATGTCCATTGAAATAAGACACATAGACAAACCTTTGTGTCTTAATCCATAAACATCCCCAATAAAGTAGCTTCTATATAACAAAGCAACAGAAAGACATTCTCAGCTTTACATGAATTCAGAAAATAAAGTGCCTACCTTAATTAAAACTACATGTGTGGGAGGCTGGGGGGAAGTGCTCCAAGGTGGAGGCTCACCTTGAACTCACCTTGCCCCATGGACACACCAAATCTACAGCTGCATATGGAATAATTCCCTTTGAAAAAGAACTGAAAACTAGCTGAACTGCCCCATCCACAATAAACTAGCTGAACTGCCCCACCCACATTGAGATGGGTAGGAGAGACTGAGACGTGGTCTCACCAAAAATTCCATGCCTGGTGCAGAGCCCCACAATAGGGAGGGAATCTCACAAATCCAGAGCTTCTTCCCTAGGGTGAGGGCTTTGTGCCCCATATCAGCCTCTCCAGCCCTTAGGACCTACAACAGAGAGATGAGCCCCCAAAATGTCTGGCTTAGAAACCAAAGGAGTTCACATCCAAGGGACCCAAAGGGCTGTGTGAACTAAAAATGCCACCTGCCATATCAGTAAACAAAGGATGTTGCAGCCATCGAGCCATCACCTTACTGCTGCTCCCAACGCTGAGCCCTGAGGGAACTCAGGATCGAGGCAAGATCTGCCCCCCATCTAGCAGCCATCTGCTGTAGCCACCCCCATAGTGCACCCTGAGGAGACTCAGGGTGAGAAGCACAGGATACTGGTCCCCAGAGAGCTGAGGTGCACATCAAAGGGATGATTTCAGTGAGCCCAGAATTTGCATCTTCCCGTACATAGAAAAGCACTAGATTCCTTAACCTGAGATATCTGGTTTTCCTTAATTAACAGTAATCTTTGATGTTCCGACTACCTGGTCTTTGTTGCAAAAACTCCTATATGTCCTGGCTCCTGCCCTTGCCTCTTTAGAGCAGTCCCTCAGTTATCTGAGATGCTGTGTCCCAGGCTTAAGTCCTCAGTTTTGTCCACCAAATAAAACATAACCCTCAACTTTTAGGTGGTGCATTTTTTTTCAGTCGACAGTTGAAGTGAACTGAGATTCTCCTTTCAAAAAGCTTGACATATATACACTACTATGTATAAAATAGATAACTAATGAGAGCCTAATGTATAGCACAGGGAACTCTACTCAATGATCTGTGGTGACCTAAGTGGGAAGGAAATCTGAAAAAGAGTGGATATAGTATACATATAACTGATTCACTTTGCTGTACAGCAGAAACTAACACAACATTGCAAAGCAACTGTACTCCAATAAAAAGTCATTTAAAAATACATACATACATACATCAATAAATAAAAGGCTTGCACGAGGTCTCACTCGCCCTAGGACCCAGTGCAAAAGTAGCAGTTTGAAAAGTGCCCGGAATGTGAAGGAGATTCCTATGCTAATCTTCAAACATCTGCTGGAGGAACAAGAGACAGTTGGGACTCTTTCTGGAGACTGGGGTGCTGGCAGACACCATTCTGCACTCTCCCTCTACCCTGTTAGCCCAGGCAGGTGTGCAGACATGGGACCCTCCCACTGTCTTGGTTAAGGCAGGCAGGGATGAGTAGATGCAGCATTCCCTCACTCCCTGGCTGGGACCAGCTAGTGAGAGCAGTCATGACACTCTCCCACTCCCTTGCTGAAACCGGCAGGGGAGCACAGACAAGGATTTTTCCTGATGTCATGCCAAAGCCAAGGAGCATGTCCAGCCCCCTGTGCACTCCAGATGCCCTTCTAGAGCCAGCAGGTGCATGCGATCCACAAAGAGGATGCCCTCTGATCACCTAGCCCTGGTGGCCAATGGGACTTGCATTCCTGGGCTCCATGGGACTGTAACAATTGGAAAGATAGTTCTTCGCAGGCTACCACCCCCAGGCCACTGGACAGGCAGCAGACTGAAACACACCTCCAGTCTTCTTATGAAAAAGGCCTATTTGCTTGTGCTGGAGATTCAGCCTGAGGCTTCAGGCTTGCCACACATCTAGAGAGTACAGAGGCACTCTCAGGGAATGTAAGACACTACCCTTGCACACTCTCTTCGCCTCACTGCAGCTCAATGATACCTCCCAGAAAGGAGCTTATACACTTGTCTAGAGGTCTGATTTATGGAAATGTTGCCCAAGGGTCATCTCCAGATTTCCTGTTCTGGAGGCCAGCAGGGTTTATGATTATGGCCCATAGGACTATATACGTGCATACTTCAAAACCTGCTGCCCGAGGGTTTGACTTTCAAAAAGCCCAAAACTAAGTGCAAAATGAGATCCTTCCTCTTGGAACACTGACAGGTCTCGGCACACCCTCAACACCAGGAACCTATCAAGAATCAATCAGGCCGCTTAGACAATCACAAAGTTTCAAAAGACAACCAACCACTAGGGCAAGGTTGAAATATAAGGTTCATCACCTACACAAGGCCAACTACTTCAAGACTCAGAGAGGTAGATGTTTCACCAATACACAGAAACAGCACCAAACAAAATGACAAAACAGAAATATGTTATTAAAGAAAGAACAAGACAACACTTCACAAAGAGATTTTAATGAAATGAAGATAAGTAATCTACCTGATAAAGAATTCAAAGTAATAGTCAGAATTGCTCACTGAACTCAGAAGAATAGATGAACAAGTGAGAACTTCAGCAAAGAGAGAGAAAATATAAAGAAGCACAGAACAGAAGTCACAGAGCTGAGAACACGAAAACTGAACTAAAAAGCACACTAGAAGGATTCAATAGCAGACTAGACAAAGCAGTAGAAAGAATCAGTGTTCTGGAAGTCAAAGCAAGGAAACTCATCTAAACTGAGCAGCAAAATAATAATAATAATAAAATAATACAAGTAAAAATAAAGTGAAGAGATTTTAAGGGATCTATGGGAAAACACCAAGAGACCTAACATTAACACTATGCGGGTCTAAGGAGAAGAGAGAGAGAAAGGGGCAGAACTTATTTGAAGAAATAATGGCAAAAAATTTCCCTAACCTGGGAAAGGAAACAGACATCCAGGTCCAGGAAGCCCAGAGAACTCCAAATAAGATGAACCTCAAGAGATCTACACCAAGATACATTATACTTAAAATGTCAAAAAAAATGAAGACAATAAGAGAACCTTAAAAGCAGCAAGAGAAAAGCAACTTGTTATGTGTGAAGGAAAGCCAGTAAGACTAGCAGCATATTTTTTTAGCAGAAACATTATGAGCCAGAGGGAGTGGCATGGTATATTCTCAGTGCTGAAAGAAAAAAGTTCCAACCAAGAATACTCCACCCAGCAAGATTATCACTCATCATGACAGGAGAGATAGAGTTTTTCAGTCAAACAAAAGTTAGATGAGTTCATCACCACCAAACCAACCTAACAAGAAATGTTAAAGGGACTTCTTTAACCTGAAAAGAAAGGTCACTAATTAATAACAAGAAAATATAGGAAAGTCAAATTCTCACTGGTAAAGATAAATATTTAGCAAAGATAGTGGATTAATCACTTGTAAGGTTAGTGTCAAGTTTAAAAGACAAAAGTAGCAAAGTTAACAAAAATACAATAATTATTTAAGGGATACCTAAGAGACAGAAGTAAAAAGATGAAATGTAGTGGAGAGGTAAAGATGTAGAGTTTTGGAATAAACTCAAATTTAAGTTAGTATTAACTTAAAATGGACTTTTATATACATAGGACATTATATGTGAACCATATGATAACCACAGAGCAAAAACCTAAACTAGATACACACACACAAAAGAGAGAATGGAATCTCAACATAACAACTAAAGGAATCTCAACATAACAACTAAAGGAATCTCAACTAAACGAAGTCATCAAAGCACAACGAAAGAGAGCAAAAGAAGAAAGTAACAGAGAGAAACTACAAAAAAACAGGCAGAAAAATTAACAAAATGGAAGTAAATTAATATTTATCAATAATTACCTTAAATGTAAATGGGCTAAATTCTTCACTCTAAAGACAGAGTGACTGAATTGATTAAAAAACAAAACAAAACAAAACAAAGCAAAACAAACAATACTCATCTATATGCTGCCTACAAGAGACTCACTTTAGATATAAGGACATACATGTGCTGAAAATGAAGGGATGGAAAAAGATATTGCATGCAAATATTCAACAGAAACAAAAAGAAAGCTGGGATAGCTATACTCATATCAGACAAAATAGACTTTATAACGAAGTCTGTAGTAATAGACTAAGAAGGACACTACGTAATGATAAAAGGGTCAATTCAACAAGAATATGTAATTTTTAAAATATATATGCACACAACATAGAAGCACCTAAATATAAAAAGCAAATATTAACAGACCTAAAGGGAGAAAGTACAACAAAACAATAATAGTAGGGGAGTTTAATACCCTACTTATATCAGTGGATAGATCAGACAGAAAATCATAAGAAAACACCAGCCTTAATGACACTTTACATCAGATTGACTTAATAGACATATACAGAATATTCCATCCAAAAGCAGCAAAACACATTCTTTTCAAGTACACATGGAACATTCTCCAGGACAGATCATACGTTAAGCCATAAAACAAATTTCAATAAATTTAAGGAGACTGAAATCACATCAAGCATTTCTTCCAACCAAAATGGCATGAAACTTAAACTCAATTACAAGAAGAAGACTGTAAAACTCACAGATACGTGGATATTTAACAACATGCTACATACAACTGCTGGGTCAATGAAAAAAATCAGTGGAGAAATAAAAATATACTTAGAGACAAACGAAAATGAAATAAAACATACCAAAACCTATGTGATGCAGCAAAAGCAGTTCTAAAAGGGAAGCTCACAGAAATACTGGCCTACTTCAAGAAAGAAGAAAAATCTCAAATAAACAATCTAACTTTATACCTAAAGAAACTAGAAAAAGAAGAAACAATGTTAGTAGAAGAAAGTAAATAATAACAATCAGAGCAGAAATAAATAAAATAGAGGCTAAAAGGACAATAGGAAAGTCAGTAAAACTAAGAGCTGATTCCTTGAAAAGATAAACAAAATTGACAAACCCTTAGCCAGACTCACCAAGAAAAAAAGAGGCCTTAAATAAGTAAAATCCAAAGTTGAAGAGGAGATGTTACAACTGATAGCATAGAAATACAAAGGATCTTAAAAGACTACTCGGAACAATTATATGCCAACTCACTGGACAACATAGAAGAAATGAATACATTCTTAGAATCACACAATCTTTAGAGACTGAATTAGGAAGAAATAGAAAATCTGAACAGACCAAAACACATAAAGAGATTGTGGGAGGGTTCTGATTACCAATTCAAACAAAAGTTTGGCACCAGATGGCTTTTCTAGTGGATTTTATCAAACATTCAAAGAAGAGTTAATACCTATCCTCCTCAAATTCTTTCAAAACGTTTAAGAGGAGGAAATGCTTCCAAACTCATTCGATGAGGGCAGCATTACTGTGACACCAAAATCCAGACAAGCACATCACCATATATGAAAATTACAAGTCAGTATCCCTGATGAACACAGATGCAAAAATCCTCAACAAAATGTTAGCAAATTGAATTCAACAATACATTAAAAGGATGATACACCATGATCAAGTGGGATTTATTCAAGGGATGTAAGGATGGTTCACCATCAACAACATCTGCAAAGCAACGTGATACACTACATTAACAAAATGACGAATACAAACCATATGATCATCTCAACAGATGTACAAAAAGCTTTTGACAAAATTCTATATCCATTTATGTTAAACTTTCAACAAAGTGGGTACAGAGGGAATGTACCTCACCATAATAAAGGCCATGTATGAGAAGCCTACAGCTAACATACTCAACAGTGAAAAGCTAGAAGTGTTTCCTCTAAGATCAGGAACAAGATAAGAATGTCCACCCTCCCCACTTCTATTCAACATAGTATTGGAAGTCCTTGCCAGAGCAATTATGCAAGGAAAATAAAAGGCATCCAAATTGGAAAGAAATAAGTAAAACTGTCACTATTTGCAGATGAAATGATTTTATATAGAGAAAACCCTAAACTTTTCACAAAAAGACTGTTAGAACTACTAAACAAATTTAGTGAAGTGGCAAGGCATAAAATGTCTATACACTAACAGAAAAAGAAATTAAGAAAACAGACCCATTTACAATTGCATCAAAAAGAATAAAATACCTAGAAATAAATTTAACCAAGAAGATGAAACACCTGTACTATGAAAACTCTAAGACACTGAAGAAAGAAACTGAAAACACAAAGAAATGGAAAGATATTCCATGCTTATGGATTGGAATAGTTAATATCGTTAAAATGTCCATATTACTCAAAGGAATCTATAGAGTCAATGCAATACCTATCAAACTTCTAATGTTATTTCATAGAAACAGAACAAACAATCCTAACCTTAGTATGGAAACACAAAAGACTGTGAAAAACCAAAGCAATCTTGAGAAAGAAGAACAAAGCTGGACGCATCATGCTCCTGGATTTCAAATTATTTTATAAAGCTAGAGTAATCAAAACAGTGTGGCACTGACATGAAAACAGACACATAGGTCAATGGAACAGAGAATCCAGAAGTAAACCTACAAGTATACGGTCAATTAATTAGTGACAAAGGAGCCAAGAATACGCAATGGAAAAAGGGTGTCTCTTCAATAAATGGTGTTGGGAAAAGTGGACAGCCACTTGCAAAAGAATGAAACTAGACCACTATCTTACACCATACCCCAAAATTAACTCAAAATGGATTAAAGACTTGAATGTAAGACCTGAAGTCATAAAACTCCTAAAAGATAAGATAGATGGCAAGCTCCTTGACATGAGTCTTTGTGGTGAATTTTTAAATCTGACTCCAAAAGCAAAGGCAAAAAAAGCAAAAATAAACAAGTGGGACTACATCAAACAAAAGAAGCTTTTGCATAGCAAAGTAAACCATCAACAAAAGGAAGAGACAACCTTCTGAAAGGGAGAATATATTTGTAAATCATACACTTGATAAGGAGTTAATATCTAAAATATGGAACTTATACAACTCAATAGCAAAAAAAAAAGAAAAACCAAACAATCTGATTTTTAAATAGGCAGAGGATTTGAATAGATATTTTTCTAAAGAAGGCAAACGAACAGTCAACAGGTACATGAAAAGCTGTTCAATATCACTAGTCATCAGGGAAATGTGAATCAAAATTACAATGAAATAACACCTCACACCTGTTAGAATGGCTATTACCAAAATGACAAGTCTTGACAAGGATGTGGAGAAAAGGGTACTCCCTTGCTCTGTTGGTGGGAATGTAAATTGGTACAGCCACTTTGGAAAACAGCATGGAGTTTCCTCAAAAAATTAAAACTAGGACTACCATATGATCTAGTAACTCCACTTCTTGGTATTTATCTAAAAAAATCCCCACAAAACCCCTAACTCAAAAAATATATATGCACCCCCATGTTCATTGCATTATTTACAATAGCCAAGATATGGAAATAACCCCAGTGGCCATCAATGGATGAATGGATAAAGAAAAAGTGGTATATCTATCTATCTATCTATAAATAATACACACACACAATGGAATATATTATTCAGCCACAAAAAAGAATGAAATCTTGCTATTTGTGACAACCTTGGACCTTGAGAAAATTAAGCTAAGCAAAATAATTCAGAAAAAAAGATAAATACTGTATGATTTCACTTATATGTGGAAACTCAAAAACAAAAACTAAACAAAACCAAAATCATATATACACAGAGCAGAATGGTGGTTGCCAGAGGGAAGGGGGCTGGGGAGTCGGCAAAACTGGTGAAGGGGATCAAAAGGTAAAAACTTCCAGTTACAGAATAAATAAGTAATGGGGGAGGTACTGTATAGCATAGTGATTATAGTCAATAATATTGTAGAACATACTGGAAAGGTGCCAAGAAACTAAATCCTAAAGTTAACTTTCTGTGGTGATGGATGTTATCAAGATTTACTATGGTGGTCATTTCACAGTGCATACAAATATCAAATCATTGTCCTGTATACCTGAAACCAATATAATATTATATGTCAATAAAATCTAAATAAATTTTTAAAAAGTGTGTGTATCTTAAACTTTCTTAAAAGTTTGTGTATATATACAAGCATAAACAAATATCCAAGAGATGAGTAAAAAGTATTTACCAGATATGTACATGTGTATATGTATATGTACATGTGTATATGTGCATGTGTGCATATACACATACATTCTATACTGAACAGTGAATAAAAAATATGGAATTCAAAATATAAAAGGAAGATTCAAAATTATTTAAACAGATTTTTTTATGTCTATAATGTAACTACAATTATAAAATTAAATATAAACATCCTAGGAAGAGGACGTAGAGTACACATTATGGATCTTTGTGGTGGACAGAAAGAGGACGAAGACAAAGAGGGAAGCTGGAGGATGCAAAGTCTCTCTGTATGCAGAGACTTAAGTACAAGGGTGTGTTTTGCCTACACATTTAACAGTTGGGAAAAGAAATTTAGTAATACGTCAAGGAAATTAAAACATCCATGTACATTTGATCCAGAAATTCCATGTCTAGGAATCATCCTGAGTAAAATGTCAAAACTAATGATGTTCAAAATATTATTTACAGCAATATAAAAAAAAAACCTGATGTCTTGGTTTCCAAAAATAAAGCACACTATCCATTTGGAGAATTATACAAGTCCTTAAATTTGTAAAGAATGTATAATAAAATGGATAACAGTATAATATTAGGTGAAAGAAGCATGATGTAAAACTGCATAATCCTACATATCACAGTTTTGAAAATATATAAAAGATCAAAAGACAATAAAGCAAACAATATATGGTAGTATTATGGGCTAAATTAATTTCTTCTGTATACTTTTCTCTTTCTAGTTTCAAAATACTACATACTCACTATATAAATATTAAAAGTGATCAATATTATTTAGAAAAATACAGTCCAAAAATAATGTCCACAAAGTCTTAATTATAATTAATGTTAGAAAGCTGGATCTAAAATACCACAATAAAACAAAATCCTTTATATTAGTCTAAAGATAAGCTGGTGTTTGAAACAATGAAGTCTTTTTTTCACTTGTCCTTGTCAATGTTCTGCTAAAAGTATTTCACCCAAGTTAGGATTGGTGAGCAACACCAAGTTACACCACAACGTATTTGTATCATATGTTTTAAAATTTTTACAAAGATACAGCATCTGTTCCTTGGCTAACATTTATGCAAATTAGAATCATTTTGGACATATATTTCAGGAAATTTGCTGTTCACTTCTTTAATGTACATGTTTCAGGGCAATTAGTATGAAAAATTTAAAGCAATTACGTTTATAGATATACTGAACATTGCATATCTGTGTAGTATAAGCCCACTTAATGTGAACCTCATACTGTCTGATCTGGGTCAGTTTTGAGAGAAGCCCATTATAAATTAATTCTAATGATGAGAGGATCTCATTTTTCATTCACATCAAGTGGAGTTTAAAATATAGTACTATTTCAAAGCTTGCAGAGATCCAAAATCCCTCCTAATAATCTTCATGTTATAATCAGCGTCATTTACGTCAGCTTGTGAAATCCTGTCAGCAGTTTTATCACTCCTAATGTAAGATTCCCAATCCACCTATGGGCAAAGCAGCACGAACCGGAAGGCCAGCTGTTCAAATCAACAGAACCAGCATGAGTTACAGGATTTTCCATACTTACAAAATGACTAACTACTATAACAAGTGATGCTGCCCTCAAAAGTTATTCTGTCACCTTAATGAAAAGGTACACCTAGGGAAAAGGGGAAGATGGTGGAAGAGTAAGACGCGGAGATCACATTCCTCCCCACAGATACACCAGAAATACATCTACACGTGGAACAACTCCTACAGAACACCTACTGAAGGCTGGCAGAAGACCTCAGACCTCCCAAAAGGCAAGAAACCCCCCCACGTACCTGGGTAGGGCAAAAGGAAAAACAGAGACCAAATAAGAGGGACGGGACGGCACCAGTGGGAGGGCGCTGTGAAGGAGGAAAAGTTTCCACACACTAGGAGGCCCTTCGCGGGCGGAGACTGCGGGTGGCGGAAGGGAGAGCTTCAAAGGCACGAAGGACAGCGCAGCAACAGGGATGCGGAGGGAAAAGCGGTGAGATTCCCGCACAGAGGATCGGTGCCGACGGGCACTCACCAGCCCGCGAGGCTTGTCTGCTCACCCGCCGGGGCGGGCGGGGCTGGGAGCTGAGGCTTGGGCTTCGGTCAGACGCAGGGAGAGGACTGGGGTTGGCGGCGTGAACACAGCCTGAAGGGGTTAGTGCGCCACGGCTAGCCGGGAGGGAGTCCGGGGAAAAGTCTGGAGCTGCCGAAGAGGCAAGAGGCTTTTTCTTTCCTCTTTGTTTCCTGGTGCGCAAGGAGAGGGGATTAACAGCGGCGCTTTAAGGAGCTCCAGAGACGGGCGCGAGCCGCGGCTAAAAGCGCGGACCCCAGAGACGGGCATGAGACACTAAGGCCGCTGCTGCCGCCACCAAGAAGCCTGTGTGTGAACACAGGACACTCTCCACACCTCCCTTCCGGGGAGCCTGTGCAGCCCGTCACTGCCAGGGTCCTGGGATCAAGGGACAACTTACCCAGGAGAATGCATGGCGCGCCTCAGGCTTGTGCAACGTCACGCCCGCCTCTGCCGCCGCAGGCTCCACCCCTTCCGCACCCCTCCCTCCCCCCAGTCTGAGTGAGCCAGAGCCCCTGAATCAGCTGCTCCTTTAACGCCGTCCTGTCTGAGCAAAGAACAGACGCCCTCTGGCGACCTACATGCAGAGGCGGGGCCAAATCCAAAGCTGAACCTCAGGAGCTGTGAGAACAAAGAAGAGAAAGGGAAATCTCTCCCAGCAGCCTCAGGAGCAGCGGATTAAAGCTCCACAATCAACTTGATATACCCTGCACCTGTGGAATACCTGAATAGAAAACGAATCATCCCAAATTAAGGAGGTGAACTTTGAGAGCAAGATTTATGATTTTTCCCCTTTTCCTCTTTTTGTGTGTATGTGTATGCTTCTGTGTGAGATTTTGTCTGTATAGCTTTGCTTCCACCATTTGTCCTAGGCTTCTATCCGTCCTATTTTTTTAATTTTTTTTCTTAATAATTATTTTTTATTTTAATAACTTTATTATATTTTATCTTACTTTATTTTATTTTACTTTATCTTCTTTCTTTCTTTTTTCCTTCGTTCCCTCCTTCCTTCCTTCCTCCCTCCCTCCCTCTCTTTCTCTCTCTCTCTCTCTCTCTCTCTTTCTTTCTTTCTTCTTCTTCTACTAATTCTTTCTTTCTACTTTTTCTCCCTTTTATTCTGAGCCATGTGGATGAAAGGCTCTTGGTGCTGCAGCCAGGAGTCAGTGCTGTGCCTCTGAGGTGGGAGAGCCAACTTCAGGACACTGGTCAACAAGAGACCTCCCAGCTCCACATAATATCAAACGGCAAAAATCTCCCAGAGATCTCCATCTCAACGCCAGCACCCAGCTTCACTCAACGACCAGCAAGCTACGGTGCTGGACACCCTATGCCAAACAACTAGCAAGATAGGAATACAACCCCATTAGCAGAGAGGCTGCCTAAAATAATAGTAAGTCCACAGACGCCCCAAAACACACCACCAGACGTGGACCTGCCCACCAGAAAGCCAAGATCCAGCCCCATCTGCCAGAACACAGGCACTAGTCCCCTCCACCAGGAAGCCTACACAACCCACTGAACCAACCTTAGCCACTGCGGACGGACACCAAAAACAACGGGAACTACAAACCTGCACCCTGCAAAAAGGAAACCCCAAACACAGTAAGATAAGCAAAATGAGAAGACAGAAAAACACACCGCAGATGAAGGAGCAAGGTAAAAACCTACCAGACCTAACAAATGAAGAGGAAATAGGCAGTCCACCAGAAAAAGAATTCAGAATAATGATAGTAAAGATGATCCAAAATCTTAGAAATAGAATAGACAAAATGGAAGAAACATTTAACAAGGACCTAGAAGAACTAAAGATGAAAAAAACAACGATGAACAACACAATAAATGAAATTTAAAATACTCCAGATGGGATCAGTAGCAGAATAACTGAGGCAGAAGAACGGATAAGTGACCTGGAACATAAAATAGTGGAAATAACTACTGCAGAGCACAATAAAGAAAAAAGAATGAAAAGAACTGAGGACAGTCTCAGAGACCTCTGGGACAACATTAAACGCACCAACATTCAAATTATAGGGGTCCCATAAGAATAAGAGAAAAAGAAAGGGACTGAGAAAATACTTGAAGGGATTATGGTTGAAAACTTCCCTAATATGGGAAAGGAAATAGTTAATCAAGTCCAGGAAGCACAGAGAGTCCCATACAGGATAAATCCAAGGAGAAATATGCCAAGACACATATTAATCAAACTGTCAAAAATTCAATAGAAAGAAAACATATTAAAAGCAGCAAGGGAAAAACAACAAATAACACACAAGGGAATCCCCATAAGGTTAACAGCTGATCTTTCAGCAGAAACTCTGCAAGCCAGAAGGGAGTGGCAGGACATATTGAAAGTGTTGAAGGAGAAAAACCTGCAACCAAGATTACTCTACCCAGCAAGGATCTCATTCAGATTTGATGGAGAAATTAAAACCTTTACAGACAAGCAAAAGCTGAGAGAGTTCAGCACCACCAAACCAGGTTTACAAAAAATGCTTAAGTACCTTCTCTAGGCAAGAAACACAAGAGAAGGAAAAGACCTACAATAACAAACCCAAAACAATTAAGAAAATGGGAATAGGAACATACATACCGATAATTACCTTAAATGCAAATGGATTAAATGCTCCCACCAAAAGACACAGACTGACTGAATGGATACAAAAACAAGACCCATATATATGCTGTCTACAAGAGACCCACTTCAGACCTAGGGACACATACAGACTGAAAGTGAGGGGATGGAAAAAGATATTCCATGCAAATGGAAACCAAAAGAAAGCTGGAGTACCAATTCTCATATCAGACAAAATAGACTTTAAAGTAAAGACTATTAGAAGAGAAAAAGAAGGACACTACATAATGATCAAGGAATCGATCCAAGAAGAAGATATAACAATTGTAAATATTTATTCACCCAACATAGGAGCACCTCAATACATAAGGCAAATATTAACAGCCATAAAAGGGGAAATTGACAGTAACACAATCATAGCAGGGGACTTCAACACCCCACTTTCACCAATGGACAGATCAATCAAAGTGAAAATAAATAAGGAAACACAAGCTTTAAATGATACATTAAACAAGATGGACTTAATTGATATTTATAGGACATTCCATCCAAGAAAAACAATACACATTTTTCTCAAGTGTTCATGGAACATTCTCCAGGATAGATCATATCTTGGGTCACAAATCAAGCCTTGGTAAATTTATGAAAATTGAAATTGTATCAAGTATCTTTTCCGACCACAACACTATGAGACTAGATATCAATTACAGGAAAAGATCTGTAAAAAATACAAACACATGGAGGCTAAACAATACACTACTTAATAACGAAGTGATCACTGAAGAAATCAAAGAGGAAATTTAAAAATACCTAGAAACAAATGACAATGGAGACACGACAACCCAAAACCTATGGGATGTGGCAAAAGCAGTTCTAAGAGGGAAGTTTATAGCAATACAATTCTACCTTAAGGAACAGGAAACATCTCGAATAAACAACCTAACCTTGCACCTAAAGCAATTAGAGAAAGAAGAACAAAAAAAAAACGCCAAACTGAGCAGAAGGAAAGAAATCATAAAAATCAGATCAGAAATAAATGAAAAAGAAATGAAGAAAACGATAGCAAAGATTAATAAAACTAAAAGCTAGTTCTTTGAGAAGATAAACGAAATTGATAAACCATTAGCCAGACTCATCAAGAAAAAAAGGGAGAAGACTCAAATCAATAGAATTAGAAATGAAAAAGGAGAAGTGACAACTGACACTGCAGAAATACGAAGGATCATGAGCGATTACTAGAAGCAACTATATGCCAATAAAACGGACAACCTGGAAGAAATGGACAAATTCTTAGAAATGCACAAACATGCCAAGACTGAATCAGGAAGAAATAGAAAATATGAACAGACCAATCACAAGCACTGAAATTGAGACTGTGACTAAAAATCTTCCAACAAACAAAAGCCCAGGACCAGATGGCTTCACAGGCAAATTCTATCAAACATTTAGAGAAGAGCTAACACCTATCCTTCTCAAACTCTTCCAAAATATAGCAGAGGGAGGAACACGCCGAAACTCATTCTATGAGGACACCATCACCCTGATACCAAAACGAGACAAGGATGTCACAAAGAAAGAAAACTATAGGCCAATATCACTGATGAACATAGATGCAAAAATCCTCAACAAAATAGTAGCAAACAGAATCCAACAGCACATTAAAAGGATCATGCAGCATGATCAAGTGGGGTTTATTCCAGGAATGCAAGGATTCTTCAATATACACAAATCAATCCATGTGATACACCATATTAAGAAATTGAAGGATAAAAACCATATGATCATCTCAATAGATGCAGAGAAAGCTTTCGACAAAATTCAACACCCATTTATGATAAAAACCTTGCAGAAAGTAGGCACAGAGGGAACTTTCCTCAAACATAATAAAGGCCATATATGACAAACCCACAGCCAACATTGTGCTCAATGGTGAAAAACTGAAAGCATTTCCACTAAGATCAGGAATAAGACAAGGTTGCCAACTCTCACCACTCTTATTCAACATAGTTTTGGAAGTTTTAGCCACAGCAATCAGAGAAGGAAAGGAAATAAAAGGAATCCAAATCGGAAAAGAAGAAGTAAAGCTGTCACTGTTTGCAGATGACATGATACTCTACATAGAGAATCCTAAACATGCTACCAGAAAACTACTAGAGCTAATCAATGAATTTGGTAAAGTAGCAGGATACAAAATTAATGCACAGAAATCTCTTGCGTTCCTATACACTAATGATGAAAAATCCGAAATTGAAATCAAGAAAACACTCCCATTTACCACTGCAACAAAAAGAATAAAATATCTGGGAATAAACCTAACTAAGGAGACAAAAGACCTGTATGCAGAAAATTATAAGACACTGATGAAAGAAATTGAAGATGATACAAATAGATGGAGAGATATACCATGTTCTTAGATTGGAAGAATCAACATTGTGAAAATGACTCTACTACCCAAAGCAATCTACAGATTCAATGCAATCCCTATCAAACTACCACTGGCATTATTCACAGAACTAGAACAAAAAATTTTGCAATTTGTATGGAAATACAAAATACCCCGAATAGCCAAAGCAATCTTGAGAACGAAAAACGGAGCTGGAGGAATCAGGCTCCCTGCCCTCAGACAATACTACAAAGCTACAGTAATCAAGACAGTATGGTACTGGCACTAAAACAGAAAGATAGATCAATGGAACAGGATAGAAAGCCCAGAGATAAACCCACACACATATGGTCACCTTATCTTTGATAAAGGAGGCAGGAATGTACAGTGGAGAAAGGACAGCCTCTTCAATAAGTGTTGCTGGGAAAACTAGCCAGGTACATGTAAAAGTATGAGATTAGATCACTCCCTAACACCATTCACAAAAATAAGCTCAAAATGGATTAAAGACCTAAATGTAAGGCCAGAAACTATCAAACTCTTAGAGGAAAACAGGCAGAACACTCTATGACATAGATCACAGCAAGATACTTTTTGACCCACCTCCTAGAGAAATGGAAATAAAAACAAAAATAAACAAATGGGACCTAATGAAACTTCAAAGCTTTTGCACAGCAAAGGAAACCATAAACAAGACCAAGAGACAACCCTCAGAATGGGAGAAAATATTTGAAAATGAAGCAACTGACAAAGGATTAATCTCCAAAATTTACAAGCAGCTCATGCAGCTCAATAACAAAAAACCAAACAACCCAATCCAAAAATGGGCAGAAGACCTAAACAGACATTTCTCCAAAGAAGACATACAGACTGCCAACAAACACATGAAAGAATGCTCAACATCATTATTCATTAGAGAAATGCAAATCAAAACTACAATGAGATATCATCTCACACCAGTCAGAATGGGCATCATCAAAAAATCTATAAACAATAAATCCTGGAGAGGGTGTGGAGAAAAGGGAACACTCTTGCACTGCTAGTGGGAATGTGAATTGGTACAGCCACTATGGAGAACGGTATGGAGGTTCCTTAAAGAACTACAAATAGAACTACCATATGACCCAGCAATCCCACTACTGGGCATATACCCTGAGAAAACCATAATTCAAAAAGAGTCATGTACCAAAATGTTCATTGCAGCTCTATTTACAATAGACCGGAGATGAAAACAACCTAAGTGTCCATCATCGGATGAATGGATAAAGAAGATGTGGCACATATAAATAATAGAATATTACTCAGCCATAAAAAGAAACGAAATTGAGCTATTTGTAATGAGGTGGGTAGGCCTAGAGTCTGTCATACAGAGTGTAGTAAGTCAGAAAGAGAAAGACAAATACCGTATGCTAACACATATATATGGAATTTAAGAAAAAAATTTCGTGAAGAACCTAGGGGTAAGACAGGAATAAAGACGCAGACCTACTAGAGAATGGACTTGAGGATATGGGGAGGGGGAAGGGTAAGCTGTGACAAAGCGAGAGAGTGGCATGGACATATATACACTACCAAATGTAAAACAGATAGCTAGTGGGAAGCAGCCGCATAGCATAGGGAGATCAGCTCGGTGCTTTGTGACCGCCTGGAGGGGAGGGATAGGGAGGGTGGGAGGGAGGGAGACGCAAGAGGGAAGAGATATGGGAACATATGTATATGTATAGCTGATTCACTTTGTTATAAAGCAGAAACTAACACACCATTGTAAAGCGATTATACTCCAATAAAGATGTAAAAAAAAAAAAAAAAGAAAAAAAAAAAGGTGCACCTACACAGTAAATGTAAAAAACTAAAACATACCCACTTTGGGAATTATACACAAGGTAATAGATGGAAAGGTGCCTCATACTTGACTGGCATCTGTGCCAACATAAATTCTTCCAATAAAATATTTTTAAATGTTAAACACCACAAACAAATCAATTCAGGAATACCAACTCTAACAGATTCATCTCACTGCAATTATCTCCCCACTAGCCATCTCTAATTCCTCTTTCCCGTTCATTCTTCAAACCTTGCTTCTACTACAAATTCTTCCATGGAACTGTTCCATTAGAGCCACCAATGGCCTCTGCAAGGTGGAAACACGGGATACTGCTTGATCCTTATTGTATGAACAGTTCCTGGAGCAAGACATTTGAAATCATATTTTCTCCCTCCCTGGTTTTCTGTGAAAGTGTTTCCTGTCTCCTTCTATCACTCTGAGATCGTCTTTTTCCTTCCTTCTTCTTCTTCCATCCCCTAATGTACCAAGAGTAAGGTTCCATCACAGGCCCTCTTTCTACTGGAAAATCTAGTAGCCTACTAGGGCTTCAACATTCGCCCCAAATCCAGAGACTCTCAATTATTTACCTGCATGCTAGCTCACCCTTCTGAGGTCCAATCCTGTGTATCTGGCTATTCACCAAACAGATCCCTCTGAATGTGCCACAGCTCTTCAAAGTATGTCTTTCTTCATCTTTGTATCCTAGAGGATAATGCTAGGATATTAGAATGCTAATGCTAAGTATCAGAATACTTAGCAGAGCACTTGGAACATTGCAAACTTGTGTTAAATAAATGAATGAGTAAATTAGTCAATTAGCTAGATGATTAGAGAGACACTGATAGAGCCTTACATAACTGGAAAGCCTCAATTAGGTTACCAGCTACTGTAAGTAGAAGAGTTTGGCCACAGGAAGTT